>NC_136944.1:22842209-22844709 GCF_949987615.1 Pollachius pollachius | reverse complement strand
AATCGTAAACCACGCCTCAAACACGAGAAAATGAGTGTGTGGTTCTCAGACCTCTTCTCAATGTAGATTGAGAAGAGGTCCGGCGTTAGCCCGGCTAGGTGAATGTGTGCATGAATGGGTGAATGCTAGTCAGTATTGTAAAGCGCTTTGAGTGGCCACGAGTCCTCTTCCTCAGGGCCTGATGGTTGTGTTGTGTTAACGTTCTCTCCTCCTCTCCTCCTCCTCTCCTCCTCCCCTCCTCCTCCTCCTCCTCCTCCTCCTCCTCCTCTCCTCCTCCCCTCCTCCTCCTCCTCCTCCTCTCCTCCTCCTCAGTGCCTGATGACCTCTCTCCAGAGGAGCACCAGGAGCTTGAGAACATCCGCCGGCGCAAGCAGGAGCTGTTGGATGATATCCAGGTACAGCCCGACGGTGTGAATGTGTTTCTAGGAGACATGGGCTGCGTCTGTCCTCCGCATGGCGGGGGCTGCCCCCAGCTCCTCCCTCGACCCCAAACCACCCCCCCCCCCCCCCCAGGAATGTGCCCCCACTTCCACCAATGCTGCAGGCGCGACCCGACACCTTTGGTTTATGAGCTCCGTTCAGTCACCGACAATGCCCCCACCTCCACCCCCATCCTGCCCCCACCCCCACCCCCATCCTGCCCCCCCCCCCCTCCCACATCCTGCCCCCTGGCCCCTCCTTGCCCCTTCCTTGCCCCCTTGGTGTCCCCCTCCCACACCCCACCTCTCTGCTGCTGCTCCCACAGGTCAAAGTTCCTGACCTCACCCCTTCATCATCCCCTCTCTCCCCCGGCCTCGCCCCCTCTCTCCCCCCCCCCTCTCTCCCCCTCTCTCCCCCTCTCTCCCCCCCTCTCCCTCCTCCCCCCTCTCTCCCCCGGCCTCCCCCCCTCTCCCTCCTCCCCCCTCTCTCCCCCGGCCTCGCCCCCTCTCCCTCCTCCCCCCTCTCTCCCCCGGCCTCGCCCCCTCTCTCCCCCCGCCTCCCCCCCTCTCCCTCCTCACCTCCCCTCTCCCTCCTCGCCCCCTCTCCCTCCTCACCTCCCCTCTCCCTCCTCGCCCCCTCTCCCTCCTCACCTCCCCTCTCCCTCCTCGCCCCCTCTCCCTCCTCACCTCCCCTCTCCCTCCTCGCCCCCTCTCCCTCCTCACCTCCCCTCTCCCTCCTCGCCCCCTCTCCCTCCTCACCTCCCCCCCGGACTCCTGCCCATGCTGGGTATCTCTGTCGGTGCAGACCGAGTATCTGTGATGCGCAAAACACACAAACACACGCACACACACACACACACACACACACAAGCCTACACACACACACACACACACACACACACACACACACACACACAAACCCCCCGACACACCCAAACCTACACACACACACACGGCACACAGAACAACAACACATAATCCACTTTAGTGCTCTTTGGGTCCATTTGTAACAAGCCCCCCCCCCCCCCACCGGTCCTGTGTGATCAGATCCCAGCCAGACCCTGTTTACAGTGGGGGGGGGGCGCACGCACACAGCCCCCCTGCTGGGGCTCTACACACACACCTCATCCTCTGACTCACGCACACTCACTGGTGGAGCAACATGGAGGACACACACACATCAGGAAACACACACTGTCATGGCACACACACACACATCAGGTAACACACTGACATGACACACACACACACATCAGGAAACACACACTGTCATGACACACACACACACATCAGGAAACACACACTGTCATGACACACACACACACATCAGGAAACACACACTGACATGACACACACACACACATCAGGTAACACACACTGACATGACACACCTACACACAGACATCGGGAAACACACACTGACATGACATACCCACACATCAGGAAACACACACTAACATGACACACACACACATCAGGAAACACACACTGTCATGACACACACTCACACATCAGGAAACACACACTGTCATGACACACACTCACACATCAGGAAACACACACTGTCATGACACACACTCACACATCAGGAAACACACACTGACATGACACACACACACATCAGGAAACACACACTGACATGTCACGCACACACACACATCAGGAAACACACTGACATGACACACACACACACATCAGGAAACACACACTGACATTGCATACACACACACACACACACACACATCAGGAAACACACACTGACATGACACACACGCACACAGACACGAGGGAACACACACTGGCTGACCTCAGGTGTTTACAGGATGTGTTTGTGTTGGGACCACCTGGCCCTCAGACCGGCAGTAAGCAAGCTGATGTGATGTTGTGACTGCGGTTGCTAAGGACCGATTCCGGTGAAACTGCTTTGCACATCATTTGTGTTCTGTGGCGCCGTCTCTCTCTCTCTCTCTCTCTCTCCATTCGCTCAGAATGGGTTAGAACACTTCTAATGGACTAGAAGGCTTTAACACCTCCTTCTGCTCTCGTCCTCCTCCTCTCTCTCTCTGTGTCTCTGTCTCTCT
>NC_136944.1:22822431-22832431 GCF_949987615.1 Pollachius pollachius | reverse complement strand
TAGCGTAGCCTAGCCTTGCGTCCCATAGCCTGGCGTAGTGTAGCGTTGCATCGCCTAGAGTAGCCTAGCCTAGCGTAGCATAACATAGCCTAGCGTAGCCTAGCCTTGCGTCCCATAGCGTTGCATAGCCTAGAGTAGCCTAGCCTAGAGTAGCATAACATAGCCTAGCGAGTAGCCTAGCGTAGCTCCTGGCTCCAGGCTGCTCAGCCTCCCAGCATGGCCGCCTGCCATCTGCTCACATGATCAGATTACCGCAGGAAGCAGGGGTGGCACGAAGGGTCACAGGCAGATCAACCACCATGACTTAACTAGAGGGATCCCACGGGGGGGATACAAAACACCTCTTCATTTACTTTGATTTTGTTTGCGTTATTTTGTGTGTTGCTGTGTGTGTGTGTTAGCACAGACACACGTGTCGACAGCAGTCAGGCTATATAGTCGACTATCATGTTCTTTATATAATGTGAGGATAACTTGTTAGCAACGGAGTGGCACAAGAACGCCTAGGTGGTCTAGACGTTGATATCCTCTTTAGCTCTGATTGACCAGCACCAGGAGGGCCGTAGAGCGCCCCCTATGGCATGGGAGGAACAATGCATACTGTTGACTATCCTCATTTACGGTGTTCCGGTGAACATGATGTGATGTCATCCTGCGGTGGATTGGTGCAGAACGCTGCTGGCTGTCTGGGGGCGGGTCTTCTGGAGCTGTCATCTGTCTGTCTGTCCCGACATCCGTCTGCCTGTCTGCTACTCTGCCCTCTGCTGATTGGTGCCCACACTACTTTTTCTCTCTCTCTCTCTCTCTCTCTCTCTCTCTCTCTCTCTCTCTCTCTCTCTCTCTCTGTCCCTCTGTCTCTCTCTCTCTCTCCCTCTATCCCCCCCCTCCTCTCTCTCTCTCTCTCTATCCCCCCTCTCTCTCTCTCTCTCCCTCTATCCCCCTCTCTCTCTCTCCCTCTCTCTCTCTCTCTCTCTATCCCCCCTCTCTCTCTCACACACTCTCTCTCTCTCTCCCTCTCTCCCTCTATCCTCTCTCTCTCTCTCTATCCCCCCCTCTCTCTCTCTCTCTCCCTCTATCCCCCTCTCTCTCTCTCCCTCTCTCTCTCTCTATCCCCCCTCTCTCTCTCACACACTCTCTCTCTCTCTCCCTCTCTCCCTCTATCCCCTCTCTCTCTCTCTCTCTCCCCCCCTCTCTCTCTCTCTCTCTCTCTCTCGGTCGTGGCCCTGTGCTGACTGTATCTCTAATCCACAGGGGGTCGTGTAAAGACCTGGAAGAGGAGGTGGTTCATCCTCACTGACAACTGTCTCTACTACTTTGAGTACACCACGGTGAGTCCCCCCCACGTAGTGGTGGGCGTCTTGTTATTCTTCTTCCAGTTATCGTTATCTTTGTCCTTTCTTTCTATTATCTACATTTTGTTGTTTAAATAACTTTCAGTTCACCAGCAGACCAGTTTGATAGACTCACACCCGACGACCTGCGGTCCTGCGGCGCTAGCGCGGTAACCTAGCCTAGCGTAGCCTAGCCTAGCCTAGCGTAGCCTAACTTAGCTAGCCAGTCTGCCTCTAAGTCTGCAGACTGGCTCCAGACTCAAGCCTGGAGCCAGGAGCTAGGCTAGGCTAAGCAAGGCTAGGCTACGCTACGTACCCCTTGCTGGGGATGGGCACCCTGTTGTGTCCCTGATCTCCTGTGACCCCCCCCCTCTGTGCAGGACAAGGAGCCCCGGGGCATCATACCGCTGGAGAACCTGAGCATCAGGGAAGTGGAGGACAAGAAGCCTGTAAGCACACACACACACACACACACACACACACAGCATAATGCTCCTATAGCTCTGCCTCTGTAAGCACAGCGCCCTCTGGTGGCTCCAGTAACACACACACACACACACACACACACACACAGCATAGCGCTTGCGTAGCTCTGGCTCTGTGAGTACAGCGCCCCCTAGTGGCATCACTACCAACACACACACACACACACACACACACACACACACACACACACACACACACACACAGTGTTGGGAAAGTTCACTTTCTACGTGAACTAGTTCAAAGTTCAGTTCACAAATTTTAAAATGAACTAGTTCAGTTAAACGTTCATAATTTAAAAATTTGAACTAAGTTCACAGTTCCAAAAAATGAACTAGTTCATAGTTCTTTTTTTCAATATGTTGCTGTGAGCTATTCGTTTTTTCCGGCATTTTGAACATTGAGCCCCCTTTGAGGTTTGTCTAGGATGAAATAGAGTGGTTAAATCAAGTATCGTAGCTTAATACAGTTTCTATCATGTTTTATTGCACATTTAGCGCATTTTGTAAATCCCATTGATTTCTGTTGGAAGACTCAATGCTCGTTGGCCGGAAACGGAAAGGGGGGGTGTTCACGTTTGGTTGTAGTCTTTTCTCTCGGTTCTAGCCCTACTGATGAGATGGAGAACCGAGCGAAAAGACTACAATCAAACGTAAACAGCCCCCCTTTCCATGTCCGGCCAAAAAGCAATGATTCTAGGAGGTATTCTAGTCCGCTGAGCTATGAGCCAGAGAGCTAACGTTATGGATTGTACATATTTATAATTCGAAATTCGTCTCAGCCTTTATACCACAGATACTCTAGGGTCTATAGCATATAACCGTGTTGTCTGATTACAGTTTAATTCATTTTCCACAATTTAACAGCTCTTAGTTTTGAAGAATAATCACCGCGCCATTCGTTTCAATGGGAGTCGCGACGGTCTATACTTTCAAAATAAAGTGTACATATTTATAATTTGAAATTCGTCCCAGCCTTCATACGACAGATACTATAGTGTCTATAGCATATAACCGCGTTTTCTGATTACAGTTTAATGTAACAGTAAGCTGGCAACACCGCAACTGCAAATTAACCACACAGAGATAACCATGGCAACCGGTCAAACAACACGGCGATCTGCGCTCGCATCCGCCGTGTTGATAAACAAATAACCCCCATATTGAACGAAGTTAAACCGAGTGAGCGTGCCGTTCACAGACACCAGAATGAACGAGTTCACAGTAACGTTCATCAGGCAGTAATACAGTACGTTCAGTTCACGTTCGCCCGAAATATGAACGCGTTCATGAACTATCGTTCAATGAACGCGTTCAGGCACAACACTGCACACACAGCATAATGCTATCATAAGCTAGCTGAATATGATTGGCTCAAATCGACGTAGAAAACAAACGTGATGTCACTAGCCCAGTAGTAGCGGAGCTGTCACTCACCCTCCGACCTGTCAATCACCCTCCAACCGGTCACTCACCCTCCGACCTGTCACTCACCCTCCGACCTGTCAATCACCCTCCGACCTGTCACTCACCCTCCGACCTGTCACTCACCCTCCGACCTGTCAATCACCCTCCAACCGGTCACTCACCCTCCGACCTGTCACTCACCCTCCGACCTGTCACTCACCCTCCGACCTGTCACTCACCCTCCGACCTGTCAATCACCCTCCAACCGGTCACTCACCCTCCGACCTGTCAATCACCCTCCGACCTGTCACTCACCCTCCGACCTGTCACTCACCCTCCGACCTGTCACTCACCCTCCGACCTGTCAATCACCCTCCGACCTGTCAATCACCCTCCGACCGGTCACTCACCCTCCGACCTGTCAATCACCCTCCGACCTGTCACTCACCCTCCGACCTGTCACTCACCATCCGACCTGTCACTCACCCTCCGACCTGTCACTCACCCTCCGACCTGTCACTCACCCTCCGACCTGTCAATCACCCTCCAACCGGTCACTCACCCTCCGACCTGTCATTCACCCTCCGACCCGTCACTCACCCTCCGACCTGTCACTCACCCTCCGACCTGTCATTCACCCTCCGACCTGTCACTCACCCTCCGACCTGTCAATCACCCTCCGACCTGTCACTCACCCTCCGACCTGTCAATCACCCTCCGACCCGTCACTCACCCTCCGACCTGTCACTCACCCTCCGACCTGTCAATCACCCTCCGACCCGTCACTCACCCTCCGACCTGTCAATCACCCTCCGACCTGTCACTCACCATCCGACCTGTCAATCACCCTCCGACCCGTCAATCACCCTCCGACCCGTCAATCACCCTCCGACCCGTCACTCACCATCCGACCTGTCAATCACCCTCCGACCCGTCAATCACCCTCCGACCTGTCAATCACCCTCCGACCCGTCAATCACCCTCCGACCCGTCAATCACCCTCCGACCTGTCACTCACCCTCCGACCTGTCGTTCCCCCCCCCCCCCCCCGTGTGACCTCCAGAACTGCTTCGAGCTCTACATCCCCGACAACAAGGACCAGGTGATCAAGGCCTGCAAGACGGAGGCTGACGGACGCGTCGTCGAGGGCAACCACACCTTCTACCGCATCTCGGCCCCCACCTCAGACGAGATGGACGTGTGGATGAACAGCATCAAGTGAGTCGCCACGCGCACCGCCACGCACGCGACGCACACACAAACACAACGCACACGCACGCACACACAAACGCAACGCAAACACACATCTCACGCACGCACAACGCAAACACACAACTCACGCAGACACAAACGCAACCCAAACACAGGCCTCACGCAAACACAAACCTCACGCAACCACACAACGTATCTGTTTGTATTTGAGGTGGCCTATTGACAACTGGCCGGGGACTGCGGCTGGAAGTTAGCCCAATAGGCTAAAGCTGCTCCTTTCACTGTACAGTTAATCAAACAGGACTGTCCACGAAACTATAAACTAATAAACTAAACTAAACTAAACAAACGCAGCGGAGTGTGGAGGCGTCCCTGAGCGAGGCGCCCCCCCCCGACTGCTCCCGACCAGCTGGCTGTCGCCCTGCGGGGCCGACTCCGCCGTCGGTGGGTGGATGTGTGCGTGAACGGGTGAATGTTGGGCAGTGTTGTAAAGCGCTTTGAGCGGGCCCTGGTTACAACGTGCAGTCCACTTACCCTGCCCCCTCGCCCCTCCCCTACAGAGCGGCCATCAGCAGGGACCCCTTCTACGAGATGCTGGCCGCCAGGAAGAAGAAGGTCTCCTCCATGAAGAGGCACTAGGGGAGGAGGCTCGCCGGGCCCCCGGAGGGCCCTTCACAGACTATAGGGGCCCCTGGGAGGGGGAGGCAGCGGGCCCCGCACTCCTCATGGGGACGACCCCCCCCCCCCGTGGACGTAATAATAAGAGGCTCGGGGGCCTCTCAGGGGCCCCAGACGGGATCCCACGGCCGTCGCTTCAGGTCTCCGCTTGCTACCAAAAGAAAACAGAGAGCATGCTGGGAAGGTTTATTTTTTGATGAGCGCGTTGTTTTTAAGTCGGCATTGGGGCCGCCCCTTGACTCCTCCTCTTGCCGTTTCTGGGAAAGCGCTCGCCCTCTCGTGGCTTTCCCGGCATTCCCAAATGTATATATAAGCCTTGGAATGTTTGCTTTAACCACCCCCCCCCCCAGCCCGCCTACTGAGCGGACATCAAAGCCCCCCCCCTCCCCTTAATGGGGAACACATGTACGTCTCGTGCTTGGAGCTCCTCAGCAGGTCTGACGAGTCGCTCTCGACCCGAACCGCTCCAGGAATGGAAAGCCGAACTCCACATTTCATTTTGTTCCCGTTCTGAGGGACGTTGGCGTTCTGTTTCCTCAGCTTCTAACGCAGGACTCCTCTCGCTCTCGCCCTCGTTCTTCCAGTTCTTCCGTCGTGTTCTTCCGTTGTTTGCTTCTGGTCCTTCCGTTGTGGTACGGTCTGAGGGTGTGTGTGTCGTTTTATACGCTTTTTTAACGTCCTCTCCGTCTTTCTGTTCAAACCAGGGTTGGTTCCTCAGGAGATTGCTTCCAGATTCCAGGATCATTCTGACTAGCTCTATGCTCGACTAACCAGGTCTGGAGTTTGAACCTCCTTGGACTCTAGACGGCGCTGGCTTGAGGTTCTGCGTGGGAACACGGGCTGATCACAGGACTCTTCCAGAGGCAGGGTTGCCAGATCGGGCCAGATTTCCCGCCAAATCTGGCATCCCTGTCCGCCGGCCACAGGGATGTCCCTGGACCTGAGTCTTTAGGGGCTTTAAGAGGCGTCCTCGCCAGGGCTCATCGCTAGGGGAGTGTTCAGAATTTGAGCTTGTGTCTTGTTCCATCGTCATGTTCAAACGTCTTTTGGTTTCCGTCGATGCGTCTCTCATGCTTCTCCTCTCTCGAACCTTTGGGCCGCTCGGCGCGTGAGCACCGGGGAAGGAGCTGCTGGTTCGTAGCGTTGACCCAGCGTCCGTCTGTCCCTGCAGCCCTACCAACCCCTGCCCCGAGGCCCCTGTAGAGAGGAGCTTCTTTAACCTGAGAAGGTTCGTGTGTCGCTGGGGAGCCGAAGCGTGGAGTGAAACGGATCCCTCCCGTCGTAATAGCCATCCCCCATGCGTCTTCTTCGTACTTCGGTGTCTCCGCCACACGAGAGACCGCCGCAAACAAATACGTTTTAGTGCAAAGTGTATGACCCACATTATGTAAGTTCAGCTTATCTACCGCTGCGACCAAAATCGGGAACTAATTAAAATACTGCAAAAATGCTACGAGAGCCAATCACAATCGTCCCTTCGCCGAGAGGCCCCGTCTTAGGATAAACACACAGGGGCCCTCATGCTCATGATGGGTAGAACCCCCTCCTCGGTGTAGGGGGACCCCTGCCTTCATCCTCTGCAGGGATCGTCTCCACTGACCTGGAGGAGGGTGTTTAGAGTGTGAAGCCATGGTCTCTGGTTCTATAGCTAGCCATGCTGTCCCCCTCACTAACTAGTAACTCCTCCTGTTCTCTCCCGGTCTTTCCTGCGCACTGATCCCACCGATACGAGACCACCCGCAAAACAATCGTAGATATAGATAGTACGGCTTTATTTATCAGAAGTGTATATACTTAAATGTATAGTGGGTATTCGTTGAAAACCTTTTTTCTTCATTTTTTTTGATACGTGTAATAGTCGGTAGTAGAGTGACTTTATTTCCTCTATCATTTTTTCGTGTTTGATTTGAGGGTTCTATCATTGCCATGTAATAAAGCTCAAATAAAAGACAAAGGTGCAGTGTGTACTTGTGAACGTCCGTTGAACAAACATTCATTCACGGTTGAAATCAATATTACGACGAAAGTGATTGTCATTCAAGCGTAATACCATATCGCCCCACCTGAGGGGGCTGTTTCCCAGGTCTCAGCGCTCACTTCCTTCTGGGACGGCCGGATGATGTCACCGTAATTTGATGTGATTTAGAAAACGGTCAATGCATTAAATATACCTGGACTTCCTTGTTGTCCTCCTGTCGCCCTGTTCTCTTACAAAGGCGTGTCCAGTCACGCTGCAGGACAGCGGTAAAGCAGGTGGTGCCTCTCACAATGGACGTTGGTGTGTTATGAATAGCTGTCTGTTCTCTGACAGTGTGTGTTTCCCCGAGTCCTGCTTTCAGAGGACGTATTTCACAACTGACATCTGGCCTGCAGTAGAAATACAAGTAAATGTGCATATCATGTGAAATAATGCCTGGAAAACAGATCAATAACAGATGTATTTCCCCATCGCTGTCGTTTGTGATGTGTGTTACCGTACTCCGCAGAAAACCGACATGGAGGCGGAGTCAATGCATATCCGATGTTCTGCACGCACGCACATATCCCGACATTTAAACTGTCAGTGGGGCGAACACTCGCGTCCGCACAACACATGCACACACAACAACACAGGCAACAAGACACGCACACGGAACAACACATGCACATGCACCCACAACAACACAGGCACACGCAAAAACACACACACACGCACATGCAACAACACATGTACACACAACACGTCCACACGCCACAGCACACGCAACAACACACGCACACACACACACACACGCACATCAAACGCCTTTCTCGCTTTGAGCTGGCGAGACTAAAATCACAAAATTATATTATCTATTATAATTATTATTATTATTATTAAGAAACATTGGTCATTTCTGGAGGAAAGTGAATTAAAACACCCCTCAGCCATGCTTAGGCTTCAAAGGCCCTCATCAGGGTGATGACCAGCGGGCCTCGGAGCGAGATAGATAGATAGATAGATACATTTACATTTAGGGCATTTAGCAGACGCTTTTATCCAAAGCGACTTACAATAAGTGCATTTGTTACAATAAGTACATTTGTCATAAGAAGTGAAACAATATATCGCTGTCGGTACAGTAAAGATGTTCATAGAACCAAGTGCAAGTATTACAATCGCTAGGCTAACCCATTCCCCGTGTAAAGCAATGATAGCAGCTACTGTAGATGCTCCACAATTAAGTACCTTGAATAAGTGCAATGTACAAGTGCCAGGACGTACAACATTTAATGGTGATAGATAGATAGATAGATAGATAGATAGATAGATAGATAGATAGATAGATAGATAGATAGATAAATAGAGACTTTTTTGTCATTGCACATGTCACAAGTACAGAGCAATGAAATTACCAGTTACATCCTGTCCAGCAAACATAAAAAGACAGTGTGGGGAGACAGGACGAAGAGACTGTCGGGACGCACGCGCCCCCTTATTATTCGATAAGAAAAGGAAAACGAGGGGAAAGAAAAGGCAATTCCCAAACTAGGCTCCTCTAAGGGGGGGCACAGTGTAGGGATTAGGAAAAAACAGCTCAGCACATAAGCAACATATTAAAAACATTAAAACACATGTGGAAGGGGGAAGGGTGTCTGGGAGGGGGGGGGGGGGGTGTCACAGCTCAGACACCGGGGGGAGGACGCAACCAGCGGGCGCGTCGCATCACTGACGGCGTACTGCACTGTAACGAGGACGAGGCCGCGTTCCAGTTCAAACCAGGGGACTGGGCCGCGTTCCAGTTCAAATAAGGGGACTGGGCCGCGTTCCAGTTCAAACCAGGGGACTGGGCCGCGTTCCAGTTCAAACAAGGGGACTGGGCCGCGTTCCAGTTCAAACCAGGGGATCTGATAGCAGAGCTCAAAGCAAACAAAGGACATCAGCGGACCGGAACGAGCTGTGGGGACTTACGAGAAGGGTCCTGGCAGGGGCCCAGGGCCCAGAGTAGGGCCCCCAAATTAGGGCCCCTGGGCTGGGGCCCAGAGTAAAGTCCATCTGGCTGGACAACAGGTGAGCTGGTCATAGCTCATAGAACGTCGTTAAGGTAGGGGGATTCCCAAGCACAGTGGAGGAATAAATTACGTGTAGAAATACAACCTCTTCATTCAGATCATACCATTGGCAAAACGAGGCCAAGTGCTAACAGGGAAAATGTAATGCAAGCAAATATCCAACTATGAGTACTCATTAAGGCAAATATCCACCAAGCATTATTAATTATTAAGACGTTTTTTACATTTCAGCAAAACAAATTATTTGCATAATTTGTTATTTATAGAATACTTTGTATCTATATATAATAAAGCATTTCGGTGGACCAGTAGAAGCACCCGGTTGAACACGTTTACGAGGTAATAATTGAGAGTTCTTTGTGTGGTTCCGTTGTTAATACCGCGATGGCTGCGTTCCAAACCAACACCGCCTGACGGTAACACCCTTTTGTAATCTCCTTCACGCAGCCGCAAGTCAAACATTGTTTTAGTGCTGCTGTGTGCCTGTGTGCGTGCGTGTGTGTGTGTGCGTGCGTGCGTGTGTGTGTTTGTGTGTGATGGGAAACACGAGGCGTGTCACTATTATGCTCGAGCAGAAGGACATGTTTGCTGCTGTTGTCATTCCAAGCTATTGTGCGGGAGCTCGCATTCATTGATAGAGCTTTTTCCACTGATCAAGCAGGAAACATTTCAGCCTCGTGCTCATCATCATGACTTGCAGAAAAGAGAAGGGGAAATAAGTAAGAAATGGATGCAGGTCACTAAAGTAAAAAAAATACTGATTGGAGGTGAAAGTTCTGTGCAAGTTCATACCACATACTCTCTCTCTCTCTCTCTCTCTCTCTCTCTCTCACACATACACACACACACACACACACA
>NC_136944.1:22802431-22817431 GCF_949987615.1 Pollachius pollachius | reverse complement strand
ATTTTATTGTTCACCTGCTTTGGCAATGAAAATGTATATTTCTCATGCCAATAAAGCATTTCTTTTGAATTTTGAATTTGAATTTGAGAGAGAGAGAGAGAGAAAAGAGGGGGGGAGGAGGGAGAGAGACTTCTAGCTAATGCTATTATTAAGAATCATTATTATCAAGAAGAGCTCATCAAAAGCATGACAGACAGCTGTGTGTGATTTGGAAACAAACGCTTTGAGTTACTAGCAGCCCGCTGGCGAGAAGGCCCAAGATGAGTTCCTCTAGGTCACATGGTGGAAATAAAACATCCCTACCGGTCATCGCTAGAGACGCTGTCAGTTCCAGGAGCCTGACCATACGTCCTCTTCCTCCTCCACTCAGCCTGGCCTGCTAGGAAAACCCCGTAGGGGAAGAACACGAAACCGAGCTTAAGTGTGAAACAACCTATTGGAACGCAGCCAAGTGACAACGAAAACAGTGTGAATTAATTGTGAATGATGTAGTAAACAGTATTACCTTTTAGTCAAGGCTTATTCTTCTGTGATCTGATTATTTAATTAGAAACATATAATGCAATGCCTTTAAATATGGACGCAGATAAGGTATTAAGTATTCTATTAAAATACTAATAAAAAACTGCAGATAAGGTTAATATGCCAAATTCACAGCTCTCTAGTAACCCATAGAGTTTGGCTGTCAAAGGGTATAGCTTCTGTATGCATTTAGCCTATGAGATTTGGATTTATTCCACTAAAGCTTGGTGTGAACTGTTCTACTTATTCAGCTGGTCTGGGATTGAAAGGAGGATTCAATTCGTGATTCAATTCGATTTTTATTTAGAAAACTAGTAGGAACAATTGAAAAGTAATCGCTCCGATGTCGGCCTACCACTACGTTTGTCTTTGTTCAGGAGTGGAAAGCCGGAAGTGGGGAAAACCTCATGTCCGAACTTTGTGCGTTGGAGCTACAAAGTCAGACAAACATGGAACCTCTCACGCTAAACTTTGTGTTGCGGTTATCTACAAGCATTATTACCTATTTGCAAATATTTTAAAACTAATCCTAAGAACATTAACGTTTAATTGTATGGGTTTAACCAACTACTGAATTTGGTATGCTGGTTGTCTGCTCTTGTCATTGGTCTGGGACAATCACTGGGCTCATGGGAAGTGTAGTAGATGCCAAAGTAATTATATAAATATTCCTGGCATTTTAGTTACTGATAAACATTTTTCGTCCGTTACAGTAATATGATGAAACAATCTCTTTCCTCGTAGAAGCTTATCTTCATACATGATGTTATGGTTTGGCTGTAAATCCTGATAACAATAATTATAAATGGATTGAACAAGGTGAAAATAGGATTGGAACCTAACTGCCCAGTTAGATTGATACATCTGTATTTAATGGCCATCTGGAAAGGTTCATTATTTTGAGAGATAACTAAATAAATGGCTCGCTTGAATCTCGTTTCTTGTAAGTGATAAGGAATCAGTTGAATTATGGTAATGCTGATATCGTCCTAATAATAGAACGGTGTGGTAGCAATCGATTAGCCAGAAACAGAACAGGTGTCAGAGGAAGGGAACTTACACTACTAGTGGTTTGGTTCATGACAGGAAGTTTATTGCAGCATCACAGTGACAATAGAAGGGCAATGTTTTCCTTGACGCACGATGAAAGCAAGTAACGTATTTAGTTTATTCATAAATTATCAATTGTTAATGTGTTATTTATTTATTTTTATTCATTCTTACTAATTAATGAAATAGATCAAGTAGTTGTTTGCTTAACAACCAACACAGATATTATTATTAGTATTATTATTGATTATATATGTAGTAGGAGCATTCTTTCTCTGCTTGAACACATGCACACTTGCACACACACACACACACACAGAGGAGTGACCTTGTCAGAGATAGGAGTTCTAGCTAGTACTGATATTATTTAGATTCACTATTATCAAGAAATTTGGTTTAACATCCAAGTATGGCCACGGCTACTTTGTACTCCTCATTCCAATGAAGTCATTTGAATCTTTACACAGCATATTTAAGAGAGGGAGAGAGATCAATGAATGCATTTTATTGTCACTATACATAGTAAAATGTCTGTGTGAGAGAGAGAGAGAGAGAGACTTCTAGCTGGTGATATTATTAAGAATCACTTTATCAAGAAATTTGGTATTTGGTAAGTATAGGTACACCTACTTTGTACTTCTCATTCCAATGAAGTCATTTGGAAATGTACACAACATATTTAAGAGAGGGAGAGCGAGAGATATTCTGTGGAGAATACCACAGAATTACACAAAACAATTCCTGTGTAATTCAGGAGAGTGCAGATTACTAATATGCGTTGTGAACGGTGGTTTACCCATCAGGGAAGTGGTACTCATATCGGTGACTAATGAGGAAGCTCCTGTTCCGCTGACCAACGTTCTTATCCTCAGGTTATATTACGTTTAAACATCGCAGACATTCCATCACTGCTCTAGAAGAGAACAGTCTAACCGCTTTTTACTCAGAGGTAGTTGCGAAAAGCCAAACAGAAACATTTCAAAACAGGACATGACCTTCTCAGACCTCGGCGGTAGCTAAGATAAACAAGGGCTTGACTAGTTGACTAGTTGACTAGTTGTTTCCCATTTCACACTAAAGTACAGTGTGCAAACCTCCTGGCCAATAGTGTGTTTACTTGATGTACCAATAGCAACTATTCTGAATCTTACTCATACTCACACACACACACACACACACACACACACACACACACACATACACACACATACAAACAAACACACACACACACACACACACACACACATACACACACACACACACACACACACACACACACACACACACACACACACACACACACACATACAAACAAACACACACACATACACACACACACAAGCACACACACACACGCACGTACGCACGCACGCACGCACGCACGCATGCACACACACACACACACACACACACACACACACTATATGTTTGGCAAGAGACACGCCATGAAATCAAAAGAAAAAAAATTAACAGAGAATTAATTAATGATGAACAACCAGAGACATTATGAATGGATGAGCGTTTCCCTGTGTAGTGTTTTTCCGTGTGTGTGTTTGTGTGAGGGGCTTTCAGTGAGGAGAGGATGTTGGGTTTGGCCCCACCCCCGCCTGCTGCACCCTTGAGTGACGGGCCCGCTGTCATTTCCGCGTACGGCTTCACTCGCTTTTTATATCATCTTATCAAATATGGTTTTGATAGCAGGAGGAAGTGATTGTTTCCCATTGCCTGAACCTTCCACCTCACTGACAGGAACTCTGGTCTGAAGGTTGCTGACTCAGCGGTAGGCTTCTGCCTAGCACCACTCGTACTGATACACTGAAACACACACACACACACAGATACACAGACACACACACACACACACACACACACACACACACAGATACACACTCGCAAACACACAGATACAGACACACATATACAGATACACAGATACAGACACACACACATACAGATACAGACACACACACACACACACTCAGATACAGACACACATATACAGACACAGATACAGTCACACACACACACAGAGACACAGATACACACACACACGCACACACACACACAGATACAGACACACAAATACAGACACACAGATACAGACAGGCAACACACACACACACACACACACACACACAGACACACACACACACTACTAGCTCTTGTTAACCCCCGAAGCGGTCCATTGATTCAAAGCTCATTAAGCCGGCTCATTAATCACGACCGATTCAGACGCTCCCGCTAATGACGTTGTTGGCCTGCAGCGAGACCCCCCGAGGTCCTACACACAGGCCTCTGTGGGGAACCCCTACCGGAGTTCTTCAGGGCAGCCCTCTACCGTAATAATAATAAGAATAAACTTTATTTGTATAGCACCTTTCATACACAGAATGCAGCTCAAAGTGCTTTACATTTT
This sequence comes from Pollachius pollachius, assembly GCF_949987615.1. Classification (NCBI taxonomy): domain Eukaryota; kingdom Metazoa; phylum Chordata; class Actinopteri; order Gadiformes; family Gadidae; genus Pollachius; species Pollachius pollachius. Next base: position 22,813,443 of record NC_136944.1, on the reverse strand, counting down.
AAAAGATTCAACACAATCAGGAACATTTAACACAACTCTAAAAGAAAAATTAAAAGGAAAAATAAAAAAATAATAAGAATTACCCAACCCGTCCTCTGTTGCTAAAAGCTCTCATATATAGGTATTTTTTTAGATCTTTTTTAAAGATATCCACTGAGCTCGCCTGCTTGATGCACAGAGGTAGGGCGTTCCATAGCTTTGGTGCATAATGGAGAAAGGCAGCTTCTCCGCTTTGCTTGTGGAGCACTTTGGGTATGGTTAAAAGAATGGCGTTTGAAGATGTTAGGTTCCTTTTCGGTTTATAGGATTTAAAAAGCTCAGAGATATATGAAGGTGCTATGCCGTTTAGAGCTTTAAAAGTAATCAACATAACCTTAAAATCAATTCTTTTGGAGACGCGGAGCCAGTGCAGCTTAGCCAACACAGGGGCGATGTGTTCTCTCTTCTTGGTCTTTGTTAAAAGTCTAGCAGCAGAGTTCTGCATGAGTTCTAATTTCTTACTATGTTTTTTTGGAAGACCAGTAAATAGCGCATTGCAGTAGTCTAACCTGCTGGTGATAAATGCATGGATTAATTTTTCTGCGTCTTGTTGAGTAACAAAGGGGCGCACTTTGGCAATGCTTCTCAGGTGAAAATAAGCTGTCTGGGTAACTTTACTAATGTGGGGCTTAACGCTTAGCTCTGTATCTTAGATGACGCCTAGGCTTGTTACTTTTTGTTTGACCTGGTGTGCCAGGTTCCCAAGCTTAGACATCCTCCCCGAGGCCCACCCTGCCGCAGCCTGGCCCTGACGCGCGACGGCCCCATGGCTCACTGTGAGGATGCAGCAGGTTTCTGGAAGCCGCTGCCCTGTTCTCCCCCATTGTGCCGGTCAGAGGACCGCCCCCCCCCCTGAGTCACGCCACACAGCTGGCACGGGCCGGAGCTCACGGGGGCGGGGGGGGTCATCGCCTTGACGGCGCTTTGAGGAAGCTGAGCTCGTCTGAGGAGGCTGTGACGAGGCTGACCCCCGGTGTGTGGCCTCGTCTGAGGAGGCCGAGAAGGCCTCCCTGTTGTGAATTTGACACACGACATCGCTTGTTGCGGCGTTCAGGCCTCAGACACCGGAACCCCACCTCCTCAAAGCTGCTGACTCGGAGGGGTGAGGCAAACCCGAACGGTGCTGCTGACCTTCTTCCTGGGCGGGAAATCTAGGCATGAGTAAAATGCTGTTGGGAAGGTGAAGTAAGACAGACACTCCCCCCCAGGGCGCTGAGCTTCAAACGCAGAAAGGCGCTATCACCCCCTGAGTCACCGCGGCAATGGCACCAGTCCGTCTGATGACTCTGGCGTGTGTCAGCCCTCTGTCCAAACCGCCTGCTCCTAGCCTGCTGAAGCCGCTCTCCCTGGCTGTCTTATGCTAACACACAGCGACACAATCACATACACGCACGCACGCACACACACACACACACACACACACACACTTGCAGATGCACACGTGCACGTCGTGCACACACTCACGCACAAACAGGCACTTGTTTGTGCGTGAGTGCGACGTCGCACGCACACATGCAGGTGCACGTGCGAACACACGCACGCACACATGTGCAAGCACGCACACATTTGCAGTCACACATCATTAGGTATAATTGCTAAACAGTTTGCATGAAGAATTGAATGAGACTTTGACCCATTGTATTTTTTTGTAAACGTTAATAACACGTAAAAATAGTAAATTACATCTATAACACATCAGACCAAAGTCTAATAAAACGTTATAACTTCCAACAAGAATCACCTGTTGCATGTTTAGAAAATGAAGCAAAAAATGTAATGCGCCCCCTACTGGAAGAAGAGTCGAAAGCCTTTTAGTCTACGGTCAATGGAGACGGGTGAGTCGCAGTGACTTTGTAACACAGCATTTCTCGGAAGGAAAGCCACAATGGTGGTGAGATTCCCTTCAAACTTTCACTATCTGTGAGACATAGTGTCTATTCATCACACCACCACTGAGTGTCTTTAGCGGCTGTGTGATCGTGTGAAAGACACGCCGTGGGATATTGATAACAAATCGGAAAAAAAGAGAAATCATCTTTATTTCTTAGCAACACATAAATATTAACAACGTAATTGCTTTGAGCCCAGCCCATACGAGGGAGGGAGGGAGGGAGGGAGACGTCCCAGAAATAAAGGTCTCGCCCCGCGCCAGACACCGCCGCCCCTTCTAGGAAGAGGGGCGGAGCCATCCGACAAGACCTCCTCCGACCTGGAAGAAAGCTATAAAGACACGACCGGGACCGAACACCTCAGCGTGAAAACACAGAGCTGCACACCTCTCCTACGCTCGGAATACTAAAAACTGGCCGACATTCGGATATCTTTTTAAAGTAGCGCATTTGAAGAAAAGCAGAGGTAAGAACGGCTTTCATTCGGCTTGTCTTTCGTTGTTGTTGTTGTTGTCTCTTCGTTTTATTTTGTCAGCATAGAACTTTTTAAGTAGACTAATTATTATGTCTTGCTTCGCTAAATCGTCCACTTATCTAGTTTACACATTCGGCAGACGGTCATTTTCTAAAAGTGTCCCTAAGTGGGAGACGGAGAGAGAGCATGTCATATGCAAATTGCGCAACCAAGATTAGGCGTCTTTACTGGAAGGGAAGCCCGTAGTTACCGAGCACTGATGACAGGCAGGTCAATTAACTGGAAACGCTTTACTGGTTTATCTCTGGAAACACTCACTGGTTTACTGGTTTATCTCTGGAAACAATCACTGGTTTACTAGTTCGTCTTTTTTGACTGGATCCATGTACTATAACCCTTTCTATAACCTGCTCTAGGTCTACTGTATGTAGACTATGGACCTTTTTAATCACGAGCATTTTTATGGGAAAGCCAGTTAAACGTTTTTTTTCTATATGTGTAGCCTATTCAATTCATTTAGGTAAATTACATTTTTGGTTATTTTTAACGTTTTCACCAAAACGTCTGCCTTCAGACTGTTTACACAAGGCAGTTAAACAAGTGTTTTTAATATGTGTAACCTATTCAATACATTTTTGACTAAAAAGTATTTTCAGTTTATTTAAAACTTTTACCCGCGAAACGCCTGCCTTCAAACAGCCCTTTAACCAACCCCCTCCTCTCTCTCTGCCCCAGGTTGTAGCCCCCGCTGACCCTACCTGCGCTCGTCCAGTCCAGAGTCCGGGGTTCAGAGCCATGGTCACTTACAGCAAGCTAACCTCAGCAATGAGCGTCGTCCCCTTGGAGCCCAGCGCGCGGCTGCCCCAGCGCTACAAGACCTTCAGCGGCCGGCCCCAGTACACGCTGGTGCTCACCTCGCTGCGCAAGCTGCAGGAGAGCGGGTTCTACTGGGGCGCCATCACGGGCAAGGACGCCAACGCTCTGCTCTCCCCCGAGGCCCCTGGCACCTTCCTGGTGCGCGACAGCTCGGACCACCGCCACTTCTTCACGCTCAGCGTGCGCACGGCGGCCGACACCAAGAACCTGCGCGTCCAGTGCGACGCCGCCTCCTTCTTCCTGCAGACGGACGCCAAGAGCGCCCATGCCGCGCCCCGCTTCGGCTGCGTGCTGCAGCTGGTGCACTACTACATGTCCCACGGCCGGGGGGGCGCCAGCGGCGTGGGGAACGGGCGCTGCGGCGGCGGCGGCGGCGGCGGCGGGAACAGCTACTACATCTACTCGGGCGGCGTGAAGACCCCCCTGGAGCTGCTGAGGCCCCTCCCCTCCACGCTCTCCACCCTGCAACACCTCTGCAGGAAGACGGTGAACGGACACCTGGACGCCGCGTCCAGGAGCGAGCAGCTGCCGCACACGCTCAAGGAGTTCCTGCAGGAGTACGACGCCCCCATCTAGGACACGGCAACCCCCAACCCCACCCCACCCCCCCACCCCTGCCGGGAATCTTGAGAACCGCAGAGAGGAACTGCACGGTCGCAGGCGGGATGCCGCGAAGCCGCAAAGCTTGGCACCCACGGGGGCGTGGGACACGACCCCCCGGACACGGAGCCCTGATGGACAGTGGAGGGCGAGGAGGGGTCAGGCCGGGGCCCCCCATGGCTGGGGGGCCGACGTGGCTCCATGGAGCTTAGGACCCTCCACGCTAAACCCTGGAGTCCCAGGAGGGACAGAGAGACAGAAGGCCCCTCACACGCTCCAGAGAGACAGGATGGAATAAGAGAGACCGCTGCTATGGACCGACCGAGAGAAACCAGAGAACAACAGCGGCCCTGTGCCAGTGGCTGTGTCTGACATCACTTCCTGTAAACCCGTGGCTCAGCGTCAGTCGCCTGGGTTCCATGACACACGGCTTCCCTCTCCGACCACCGCCGCTGCTGACCACGGTTACCATGGTGACGTGGGCCCGGACAGACACGCACATCCCCGCGGCTCACATGACTGGACCGGCCTGTTGGTGTTGGCCGCGTACCGGAGCGCTCACGGACACGGGAACACCGAACGATCCGGGAGGAGCGGAAACCCGACCTCTGATTCAGACGCTCCTCGCAGACCTCTGACTGCCCCAGAGGGCGGGGGGGGAGACACGTAGGATAAACAGTGACACACACGGAGACGCGGTGTGTCGACGCACAACTCAGTTTTGTACCCTCTCTCTGAAAGCCAGAAGGACAGAACAATGTGGTTTTGATTTGTTTATTTATCGGTTTTATAGCCAAGCCAAACTTGCCTCAGATATCGGGTGTTGATGACGTGCCAGTTTGTCGGTACGACGGAGTCCCTGTGTCGAACTCGTTAGGCCTAAACGAACCAGTGTTAGTGTTTGTTGACGGACAACGTGAATGTATACGATTAGAGTTTTCCCTCTGAGAAAGAAGAGAAACAGGGTCACTGATGACTACGACCTTAAGACAACACTATGTTTACATTGCTATAGACGAAATGTAAAACTGTTTTTTGTCGTCTTTTATAAAGACAACATTGCCAGACACACTGCCTGGCAGGGCTGATAGACGATTGGTCAGAACAAGAAGACATTGCACATATTTATATTTCTATCAACATTTCAATAATTTATAATAAAAGCAATATTTTTGTACGTAACAACGTTCATGTGTTCATTACTTTGCTGAATGAATGACTCTGCGGTATTTGAGACGACAGATGATGGGATGGTTTTATCTAGTCTACTGATTCCTCTGTTCTCCATCAGAGCATACACCAGGGTTAGCAGAAGTGTGTGTGTGTGTGTGTCTGCATGCGTGTTTGGTGTGTCTACATGTGTCTGCATGCGTGTTTGTGTGTGTCTACATGTGTGTGTGTCTGCATGCGTGTCTGTGTGTGTGTGTGTGTATTTGTGTTAGTGTGCGAGGTGATCTGCAGTGCAGCAGACCCCTTGCCCTCGAGCGGTCTGGGCCGGTCTGGGCCGGTCTGGCTCCGCTCCGGTGGATCCTGGAAGGCGAGTGGGTTCAGGAGGCTCTGGGTGACCGGGAACCTGCAATCACCTCCAGGCCGCCCACTTACTGGAAGGGCTGCCTGCTGCCCAATCGCCCCTACTTATACACCCCACCAACACCGCCACGCCACTTAAACGCTTCCTCTGCCCTCACACGCACACACTCACGGACACACACACACACACACACACCTACTAATGCCACACACTTACCTAAATACACACACACGCACACACACACGCGAACACGCACGCACACAGGCACATGCTTACAGCGAGGCTCGGGGGGGGTTTGGGCTTAGCCTCTTCCCCCCCCCCCCCCCCCCCGGGCTTCGGTCCCAGATAGGGATTAGTGATGGGGGCCCTGAATGATTTCCCACTGGTTTGGGAAGGTGTGCGTGTGTCCCGCTGTGTGTATGTCCGCGGACACGGGTCGGCGCAATTCGCAAGAACCGGGAATTCCGCTGCTATGGCGGACGTGCGGAAAGGGTTTGAATGTAAACACTTCTCCGGAATATTGGGTCGGCACAGAGTAGGTCGGAAACTGAATTATCGTGGAATTCAAACATTATATTCCAAATAATGTCTTTTTTTTGACAATCTTTTGTTTCTTTTGAATCTCAAACACATTCACATGATATACATTCAGAGGAAATTGCAGTTCTTATTTCTAATTAAATTCCCAGAAGAGGGTTTTGACACTAGATAAACGACTAAGAAGAACTCAGAAGAGCTCCCATCAATCAGCGCCGCCCGGGGAAAGAAGTTGGTGACTGATTCGGAGGAAACGCTGGCGCATTGAGAAACACTTCCAAGAAACTCATGAATACCGATTGCTTTGAATATCAAACCAGAACGATACGGCTCACAGGACAATGTTATCAAGATAACAATGTTCCTGATAGCGCTGATATAAACATATAAAACATGTACAAACATGTTGATTACACCCTCTTTTGTTATGCTGTGTGTGTGTGTGTATATGGTATTATTGGCAAGATAAAAGCTAGTGCTCCCTTGCATTGCTTTATTCTCCAGCCCAGGCTTTCCCTGGAACTGTAAATTCTCTGGAACCGAGACGGCTGTGTGGTGTATGTGCCAAGTACCTGTGTGAGTGTTATATTGCTGTCCTATTAATAGATAAAGTTACATAAACAATAGATTACACCTTCTGTTTGGATTCCTTTGAGGCTGACATCATGGAACAGGTTCAAGTGCAAAGGCACGTGTTGGGCTACATCATATCATCTAATATGAAAATATAAAATGACATGGTTCTTAAGTTTTACAATACAGTCCAGTGTGTGTGTGTGTGTGTGTTTTTGTTTGTGTGTGTGTGTCCGTGTGTGCCCGCGTGTGTGTGTGTGTGTGTGTGTGTTAGTGTGTAGGCGCATGTGTGTGTGAGCGTGAATCGATGAATCGACGATGATTAATCACGAGCCATGGCAACAAAGACACTCTTGAGATCTCACAGCAGCAGGTCAGAGGTCGCGCCGTCAGGCTGACCTCTGACCTGATAGAGGTCAGAGGTCTCTAGACCCAAACACATTCACAGGAGGAAGTCCTCGGGACCGTCCCCTCATGCTCCCGTCTCCCACTCCTCCTCCTTCTGGCCCTCTTCCTCCTCCTCCTCCTCCTCCTCCTCCTCCTCCTCCTCCAACCTCAGCCTGTCCCTCCTCCTCCTCCTCCTCTTAGTCCTCCTCCTCCTCTTCGTCCTCCTCCTCGCCTTGCCACTTCTCTAAAGCCTTCACTGTTTCCTGGTGGGCTCTTTACTGTAAGTCCTCTTTCCTTTTTTTCCCTTTTTGTTGACAATTCCACAACGGCCGGTTGCCACGGCGACGCCTGTCAACGAGCCCCAGGTGCCAGATGTGCGGGCCAACCGTCGAGGGCCAGTGCGTCATTGCGGGCCCAGCAAACCCCCCCCCCCCCCCTAGGCCACAGGGATTCGAAGTTTACTCTCCACACCCTTTTTTCAGTCCGTGCGCACACAACTTCACGTGCACTTCCAGTAGGCGACTCGCGTGCACTTTCTTTTTTTACACATGGCCGTTGGCTCTTTAGATTCCGATGTCCCGGTATTTTCCATTCCCGGGGGGAAGTCACCGACTAACCCTTGGAGTAGAGTGTGACGCTGCCTTGAGTCGCTCTGTGACTGTGAGCCGCTTCCTATGGTCTGAGCTGGCTACTGGGAAACAAAAGGGCAACAACGACAAGGTGACATGTTTCAGCAGCTGGTGGTCTGAATCAGCTCAGTGCACGTGTGTTGCCCAATGGAAGCGCACGTGAAAGATGTGCGCAAGGGCGGAAATGGTGAACAACGACACAGATAAACAATGCAGATAAACAAAGCGTACGTGTCCGACTTCCCAGCTGTGCAGCGCTGCCAGGAAGCCCCAGACCATCCCCGACCAGAAGGGGTATTAATAGGTGCAGTGTGCCTAAAAGGACATCGCATGATGGAGGAGTTTGGATAACCTTCTGTCTGGAATGAGAGGGCGTGTGTGTGTGTGTGTTACTGAGTGTGTGTGTTTATGGTTGTGTGCCTGTGGTTGTCTGCGTTTGTGTGTGTGCGTGTGCGTGTGTGTTCCTGCTTATGTGTGTGTGTGTGCGTTCCTGCCGCGTGTGTGTGTGTGCGTTCCTGCGTGTGTGTGTGTGTTTTCCTGCGTGTGATTGTGTGCATTCCTGTTTGTGTGTTCCTGTGTGTGTGTGTGTGTGTGTTCGTTATTGAATGTGTGCGCTCCTGAGTGTGTGTGCGTTTCTGTGTGTGTGCGTTCCTGAGGGTGTGTTCCTGAGTGTGTGCGTTCCTGAGTGTGTGCGTTCCTGCGTGTGTGCGTTCCTGAGTGTGCCTTCCTCAGTGTGTGTGTGTGTGTGAGTGTGTTCCTGCATGCATTTATGTTCCTGAGTGTGCGTTCGTGAGTGTGCGTTCCTGTGAGTGCGTTCCTGTGTGTGCGTGGGTGTGGGGTTGCCTGTCAGAGTGGTGATCGTCTGTGTAATGGGGTGTGTCAGGGATTTCATGTGACGCGCTGTGACGCGCCGGTCGCCTAGCAACCTCTGATGCTTCAAATGCTAAACAACAGCACATGAGAACCCTCTCCGAGCACAGACCACGAAATCATACTTTATGTTGGTTAAAAATGTTATGACCTAACACTTTAAACGTGCTCATGTTAAGAGCTCTCCTCCGATAAAGAGACATGGAGAAACTAAGATTGACACACTTACATTCGTAGAACTAAGGAGGCCGAACATTTGACAGTTTTTACATTCAGGGCGTTTAGAAGACGCTTTTATCCAACGCGACTCACAATAAGTACATTTGTCAGAAGAAAGAGCAACAACAATATATCTCTGTCGGTTCAGTAAGGATGTTCATAGAACCAAGTGTCAAGCACTAACGATCACCAGGTTAACCCGTTCCCTGTATACTTCAACTAAGTACAACACACAATAAGTGTGTACATTTAGTGCCAGGACGTACAACATACAATAAGGAGGAGGGGTGGGAGGGGCTATGCAGAGTCCAGGTGAACTCGGAGAGGTTAGGATCATGAGTGTGTTGGAGGCAGCGGCATGGAAGGGATCTCACAGAGTGGATTTGACATTTTGGGCCCCGTCAACACGGAGCCGATTTTTTGGTGAAACCGCAAAAGTCTTGTGCGTTTCGGCCGACCGTCCAGACGAAGCCGCCGAAACCGCACATTTCTGAAACCACCCTCGGAGGTGGTTTCAGATCTATCCGGACCTATACGGTTTCCTGTTAGGATTCGTGTGGACGCCTGAAACGCAAACGATGACGTCAGAGTTGCGTTAATTTTTTATTTATTATTTTATTTGTATTCTTTTTGTAGCTTTAAATAAAACCCCTTGATGAATTGAATTAGTAACTGTACATTAAAAAGTATCTCTGCTCAATTTAAAAGGTTGAATCTCCTCGTGACTGAATGTTTGCATACAGCGCGCAGGCTGTATGGGCGCAGGCTTCATGCGCTCCACTTTTTTCTGTGGAGAACCAGAGATGCGGTTTCGCAATGACTCCGTCTTAACGGAGATATTCCTGAACCGCATAAAGCGAAACCGGATCGTTTTCGCCCGTTTCGGCCGCGTGTGGACAGGGCCTTAATTTGATATGTCTCCACCTCTACCGCATTCATGAGCGCTTTTGATCGCTCGGATAAAGTCGCTTACATTAAAAGTGTCGAGTTTCGACACTTTTCATCACACCACAGGAACGAGGAAATACTACTGAACGATAAAGTGCATCTGAGCTGTGGCTGCGGGCTATATTGTTGGTTGGGTTTAGTTGGAAGTTGTTAAACACGTGTGTGATTGGACACCGCTGAATCTGTTCAGCAGTGTTTAATCTGAATCTGTTACATTTTCCAAAGTCATAATATAGCGGCAATAACCCTTTTTAAAGTGGCACGTAGCCTATTCAGTATATCATTATATAACAATACAATGTCACAGTATGCTGTAGAGCTCAGGTGGACGACAATAAACTATAGGGTAAACAATAAGAAGGCAAATCAACAGAGACTATATCTATGAATACAAAGGGACACATCTGATGTTTTTCTGAATGAAACAGATGAATAATACAATTGCAGGAATGAGCTCGCAGGAATTGGGAAAGAGGTCGTTAACACATTCAAGTCATCTGTTGATCACACAGTGAGTCTCTCTTACATTATGCAATTCGATACCAAAGTGTAGGGAAACATATAAGATTCTGGGAGGGGCAGTGTCCCTCGACCGAGCGGCCTGCAGGCGTGTCCCAGCCTGTAGCCCGACCACAACACCTCACTGCACAACCTGTACCTTCAACAAGAAGACGACCTGTACCTTCAACAAGAAGACGACCTGTACCTTCAACAAGAAGACGACCTGTACCTTCAACAAGAAGACGACCTGTACCTTCAACAAGAAGACGACCTGTACCTTCAACAAGAAGACGACCTGTACCTTCAACATTAATACGATCCAGATGTAAACCATAATCAACAAGTTCTCTCTCTCTCCTTCTCTCCCTTTCTCTCTTTGTCTCTCTCTTTCTCTGTATCTCTCCCTCTCTCTCTGCCCCTCGTCTCTCTCTCTCTCTCTCTCTTTCTCTGTCTCTCTCTCTCTCTGCTCCCCCTCATCTCCCTCTTTCTGTCTCTCTCTCTCTCTCTGTCTCTCCCTAAACTTTCTTTGTCTCTCTCTTTCTCTGTCTCTCTCCCTCTATCTCTCTGCCCCGCCCCCCCCTCCCCCCTCTCTCTCTAAGTAACAAACTGAACGCCTTATTCTTCTCCATAAAAGCGCGTCTCAGGATTTACACACCACTCCAAACCAACCCAGTTTGAAACCTCCCGAAACATAGACACTGGCGCTGTAACTCGAGCCGTAGCGAGCTCCTCTTCCTGTGGGCGGACGGGGGAGACCTCCGCTGGCCACGCCCAGCGCACTCGCTCACGTCAGTGGAGACCGCACGCCGTACCGCGCACGCGCCAGGGACAGCTTCTGTCGCTTCCATGGAAACGCAGCGCGGTAAGCAGGAAACAGCGCCGGCGGGGGAGGACGCAGTGTGCTGCAGACAGCGCTCACAGGGACCGCCCACAGCCCC
>NC_136944.1:22794129-22796629 GCF_949987615.1 Pollachius pollachius | reverse complement strand
ACTTTCGGGGAAACGAATGGGAGTCAACAAAGGCTGAGGGAGGACCTTCCTCCCTGAAGTAATTTTCAATAGGCGATAGGGGGTGCTAATGTCCCTTTACCCAGGGAAACAAACATTATATATTCAAAGGCATTAAAGTAGTCATATTTAAGGGCATTAATTCATTACAGTAGTCTGGGCAATCTACATTTTTTATTCCCAACCTTCCAAGCCGCTCTACCCCCTGAGCACCCGGGACGTGTGTCGATGTGTGTACTGCTATGTTACGGGTTACACTGGGTTCACTGGAAAAAAAAACCTCAACGCTTTCTCTGTAAGGGATCCCATTGTTGCATCGCATGCTTCAGTTGGAGACTTCCACAGAATGCGGGTATTGTCGGTCATAAATCCTAGGAACTGATAAGAGCCCGGCTGATAATTGAGTTCCAGGGAGGTCCGAGCCACACTTACAAAAGAGGGCAAACAGCTGTCCGTCTGGTTTGGCCCTACATGGAGATAGATAGACCGGCCCTCTTCATGGACGTTTGACTCAACCACAGTACAGAAACCTCTCCCCACTTTGCAGCCCTGACAGCCATAAAGATTTAGGGCTGTGCCTACTGTCTTACCTTTGCTTAGACTCCGTTAATAAACACACACTCCCTGAAAGGATGGCAATGCACACAGACATGCCTCGCCTGAAATTAATCCCTGATAGAGAGAGACAGAGACACCAGACACACAGAGACATGAGACACAGAGACATTAGACCAGAACAGCTCAGAGCAGAACCGCTCAGAACAGAAGAGAGCATTGCGTCCCATCTCCACGGTGGTCCACAACGCAGGGGCTCCTGCTCTGTCCAACGCCGGACCACAGTCTGAGAGTCAGATCAGCAGAAACCATCTCGGCTCCTACGGGAATGTCTCCTGGGGGTTGAGATACTGGGAATGGGCGGAGTAAGGCGCGGTTTAGTGTCGGTACAAGATAACTGCTTTGGAAAATGAAATACCACAGGACACCCCCTGACCCCAAACCCCCCCCGAGCTTGGCTGAGCTAGCAGGCCAGACCCGCGTATGTTCTGGGGGGTAAAGACCTCATCAAAGGAGGAGTGTGGAGGTGACCTCATCCACCACCTCAATGGAGGCACTTCCCGTCAGACAGTCCTACTACATTATTGTTTATTCAGGTCTGTGCAATCATGCAGGGGGGGCTCCAGTGAAACCCCACCCTGTGCAAGAAGGACCCCGCCCTCCTCCACCCGCAATGCCAGGGGTCACCAACACAGTGCCCGCGTGCACCAGGGTGCCCCCAAGGACCATACGATAAGGCACAACTCATTCTTGAACAACCCTTTCCCACCTTTTTTAAGTCATTGTTGATCATTTTTGTGATAAATCATTAACATGATCAGTGTCTTCACATAGATGAGAATCATTAATCAATATTAATAATATATAACTAGAGAGAGAGAGAGAGAGAGAGTCAGGCAGAGAGAGAGAGAGAGAGAGAGAGAGAGAGAGAGAGAGAGAGAGAGAGAGAGAGAGAGAGAGAGAGAGAGAGAGAGAGAGAGAGAGAGAGAGAAAGAGGTGGCACCTCGCCAACCGACCTGGGAAGCCGGCTGTCGCCGCGGTGTGATCGCGGCAGTTGCAGTCCGGGCCACGCCCCCTCGCAGCCCTGCCCTTACTGGAAGGAGAAGGGCAGCCCCACTTCCTCCTGCCTGCTCAGAGAGGCGGTTGGGGCAGCTGCAGGCTGACGGGCAGGGTGGGAAGGGAAGCCTGGGCAGATGCCTTTCAGAACGCCGCTTCAGTCAATAAGGAAAGGTTCCAGTGCAGGCGGGGGGGGGGGGGGATAACTGCCCATGACAGTTATCCGGTGTGTCTGTATGTGTGTGTGTGTGTGTATGTGTGTCTGTATGTTTGTGTGCATGTGTATGTTTGTGTGTGTGTGTCTGTGTGTGTGTGAGTGAGTGTGTGTGCGTTTTTGTCTGTGTGCGTGTGTGTATGTGTGTGTCTGTGTCGCTGTGTGTGTGTGTGTGTGCGTGTGCATGTGTATCTGTGTTTATGTATGTTTGTGTATGTGTGTGTGTTTGTGTGTGTGTCTGTGTGTGTATGTATGTCTGTGCACGTGTGTATGTGTGTCTGTATGTTTGTGTGTGTGTGTGTGTGTGTGTGTGTGTGCGTGTGTGTGTGTAAGTCTAAGTGTAAGTTTGTGTACGCATGTGTGTGTGTGTGTATGTGTATGTGTCTGTGCGTGTGTGTGTGTGTTTGTGTGTCCTAATTAAAATGACTGCATGTGCTGAGAGGAGAGTTCTCAATCAGTGAAGGTTTCAACGCTTATAGATTTTTGATGCAATTAGTTGTCAAGTCTGAATATAGCCATCATATATAGCCGTCATTGATATGCAACCTTCACGTAAAATAGAAGACGGGGTGGGTTTCACAGACAAGAACGATAGTTTTGTGTGAGGGCTACAGTGAGAGGATAAGTGATATACTTTAATAATTGAATGCTGCCCCC
>NC_136944.1:22751629-22786629 GCF_949987615.1 Pollachius pollachius | reverse complement strand
ACGCATCTCTGTTCACTAAACAGCTGCAGTACACATTGGGAAACATCAATGATTGTAGTCAGTTACCAAGAAGGGAATGGTCCAGCTGAATGTGGCCCGTCCCAACCTTTAGCGCCGTAGGTTATTGCATCTAAAGACAGCTGTCACAGAGAGCAAAACACTAACGTGCATTCTTGCAGAGGAGACAAGCAGAATAGACTCCAATTAGGCTCCTTTATTTCCAATCAATGCCTCGCCTTTGCTGCGGACTATAGGCCATATTGTAAGGCCCTAGAGCAACATAGCCGCTCTACGCAATATATTTGTTTGGAATTCCCAAGAAATGTTCAACCGATTAACACTCTCTCGTGTAATTTACCGATACAGTGTTTTTTCTCTTCCCTCTTCGTTTCTACGAGCTGAGTGACAGCATCATTAAGATGACACTGTTTAGGAATGGAAAAGTGTTTGTGTGTGTGTGTGTGTGTGTGTGTGTGTGTGTGTGTGTGTGAGTATGTATGTGTGTGTGTGTGTGTGTGTGTGTGTGTGTGAGTGTGTGTGTGTGTGAGCATGTGTGTGTGAGTATGTGTGTGTGTGTGTGTGTGTGTGTGTGTGTGTGTGTGTGAGTGTGTGTGTGTGTGTGTGTGTGGTGTGTGTGCATGTCTATGTAACAATGCAAGAGTGCCTTTGAGCATGGACTGTATGTACAGATGATGCTTCACGACAATTGCTGAATGCACTTATTGCATGCAAGCGCACTCACCTTTCCTTTCATTTTCCATCGTGCTTTTCTTCAGGCATCCTTTGATGTGAAATAGGTAGTTTTTTTCATCAAACACACTGAACCTGTTTCAGGATGCCTTTCTTATTCTTATTTGAAATCATTTACATTCTGGGGCAGAAAATGTTTACACTTAGAACAAACATATACAATCCTCATTATGATTTTTCAGTTTGCGTGTGTGCGTGACATGAATAGGAAGATTACAACACAATTGTGCTAGTAGAACGAATGTATCTCATGCAAACCCAAAGAGGAAATCTGGTTAGATTCAGTTCATTAAATATTAATTTTATATTGTTTTCATTTATTTTGTGCTGAAAGACCAAAAATTAGAGGAAGAAACAGCCCAGCGCTAATACATAGACACGGTAGATATATATAAAGCACACACAGACGTTACATTTCATAACAACATCTTCAGAAGCATTAGTGTCGGTGCGGACCCTGTCCTCTCCTAGCGGTGCTGAGCTCACTCGCTCAGCACTGGTTTCCTATTGGTAACTCGCTTACTGGTCGACACACGCTTATCTCTTGGACTGGAGCTATGGAGCCAGACCCTCATCTAGACCTGATCCAGAACTGATCTAGACCTGATCTAGACCTGATCCAGACCTGATCCAGAACCTGATCCAGACCTGCTCTAGACCTGATTCAGACCTGATCCAGACCCTGATCTAGACCCTGATCTAGACCCTGATCCAGAACCTGATCCAGACCCGATCCAGACCTGATCCAGAACTGATCTAGGCCTGATCCAGACCCTGATCTAGACCTGATCCAGACCCTGATCTAGACCCTGATCCAGACCTGATCTAGACCTGATCCAGACCCTGATTCAGACCTTATCTAGACCTGATCCAGACCCTGATCTAGACCCTGATCCTCACCTGATCCAGACCTGATCTAGACCTGATCTAGATCTGATCCAGACCTGATCCAGACCTGATCTAGACCTGATCTAGATCTGATCCAGACCCGATCCAGACCTGATCTAAACCTGATCTAGACCTGATCCAGACCTGATCTAAACCTGATCCAGACCTGATCCAGACCCTGATCTAGACCTGATCCAGACCTGATCCAGACCTGATTTAGACCCTGATCCAGACCTGATCTAAACCTGATCCAGACCTGATCCAGACCTGATCCAGACCTGATCTAAACCTGATCCAGACCTGATCCAGACCGGATCCAGACCTGATCTAGACCTGATCCAGACCTGATCCAGACCCGATCTAAACCTGATCCAGACCTGATCCAGACTGGTGGTTTAGACCGCGTTAACGTTATTCTCTCCAACACCGACCGACACGGTGGCACATGAACTAATCTAATGTTTACAGCTAATGGGAAAATGAAGTCTCATTTGTTGTGAGCGTTATACAACAAAGCCTATTGCTACCAAAGATATAAACAAATAATATGAACAATAAAAACTCTTCATCATAATTATAATTCAAGCACGCTGGTTAAATAAGGTGTGCTTCAATGATAATTCTTAATAATTATAATTAAAGTCTAAATGATTCAGCACAGCCCCCGTTTGTATCTCAGTATTAACATCCTGAGACCTCCAGACCTCCAGACCTCCAGACCTCCAGACCTCCAGAGATCCAGACCTTCAGACCTCCAGAGATCCAGTCCTCCAGACCTCCAGACCTCCAGGCCCTCCACACCTCCAGGGGTCCGGGGCCCTCAGGTCATGGCGATGGCCACGCCTGAGTCGCGTTGCTTGTGGCGGATCAGCCGGGAGGCCAGCAGCAGCAGCAGGCCACAGCTCAGCTCCAGGCCCAGGGAGAGCCAGGCCAGGCCGCACGACCAGCCGTAGGACACCCCCACGTGGGCCAGGTCCTCGGGGCTCACCAGCCGCTGGAACTCCTCCATGGCGCGCTGGGAGTAGCTGACGTAGACGCAGAGACCGGCCAGGGTGAACAGGCCTGGGGGGTGGTAGACACACGCACATGCACGCAGACAATTATAAGTACTATGCACAGACCAACAAACCGACCAACAACCCGTGAGGAATTGACAACGTACACTGTATCTCATCTCATCTTATTGAACAACACAAACTCAATGTGTTTTGAACGTCGATAAACTCTGTCTATTTCCAGGAAGAATACTTGTGTGTCGCTGTCTTCAAGAAACCTGCTGGCCCAAGGTGTGAAATGCAAAGCTTCCCTCAGTCACACCAAGCTGGCGGCGGGCCTCACGAGTGGAACGTATCCCGGATACATCCCATTATCTGTGGAGTATCCCGGAGTATACAGGAGTATTCCGATCTAGATGCAACCCTTTTTACACAGTGTGGGTCACAGCATGTCATGAGGATTGCAGCCATACTTAAAAAAAAAAATGTTTCAGGTCATGCCAAGATGGAGGACGGATCGAGCTATCTTCCTCTTCAGTGGTCAGGAAAATGTTGCCCGCCTGTTTCATCAATCAATCAATCAATCAACCAACCAACGAATCAATCAATCAATCAATTAATCAATACATTTATCTAGACATTAGTCCATCCATCTACCTGTCTGTCTGTCTGACATGGCAATTGCAAGGTGCGCTGCAATCTCTTCTCTACATCATCGGATATATTTATATCTGTAGATTGCCCGTGTTATTTGTGAGGGGGCTGAGGAGCAGGCAGACATCTGGATGAGAAGAGGAGACAGACGTCATGCTGGGCGACTACAGGCTCGTCCTGTCAGTCTGTCTGTCTGTCTGTCTGTCTGTCTGCCTGTCTGTCAGGTCGAGGACGCACATTTAGGCTGTCGACTTTTGATAGATTGATTTACACACATCAAACTCAATCTAAATGCCGACCTGGGATTAAACCCCCCGCTATATACAATGAAAATCTTTGTCGGTGCTATCCTTTGCTGAATCTCCTTTATACTGTAACAGATCAGCTGTCAGAGACCGAGTAAGGCAATCTCACAAGAGTGCTCATAAATGAGCACATGCAGCTGTATGTAAGAGCATGGACCTTTCCTCCTATAGCTCTACTGAAACAAGAAGGCTCTCTGCTACTATGCGGTCAGGGGGATATTAATGTTCAATGCGATATAAGTTATGAACAGCCACTCTACATTAATACATTGTAAGGCTATTAAAAGGTCAGTGCAGTGTAGCTTAAAATAATGCACTTGACAGTCTACCAGTGTAAATATGGATCTAATGTTACACTGATAATGTGTTAATATGAAACCTTATTGTGAATATAGATAGAGATTTATTATAGCATACGATAATACTAAACTGCTTGGATGGTTGCTGATTAACTCAACATTATTTTTTTCTTATCTTAATTTTACCATGGATAAGGGTTTGGGCTTTTTCGTTTTCCATTGAGATACGTTAACCCTATTTATCAATACAAACGTATGGGGGATGCAAGGTGGGCCACTTCACCAAATACTTCCCTGGCATCGTTTATAGTCTCTCATTGTGCCTCGGTATCTCTGCTGTAGCAGACCCAAAGTCGGGCAGTACAGATAATTCTG
The DNA here is from genome assembly GCF_949987615.1 of Pollachius pollachius. Taxonomy (NCBI): domain Eukaryota; kingdom Metazoa; phylum Chordata; class Actinopteri; order Gadiformes; family Gadidae; genus Pollachius; species Pollachius pollachius. The sequence goes on along the minus strand of NC_136944.1, from coordinate 22,782,363 downwards.
ATGGGGACAGTGAGACTGTTTCAATCAGTGGAATCATTACCCCTGCTCCATTGTGAGACACTTGATGACAATCAGCATCACGCCATCGTTGGTCACTCTGAACTCCCCCTGACCCCCAGGTCCTAAATAAGATGTTTGCTGCTTCTGTGTTTGTCGCGTTTGCTATTCTACCAAAAATGCAAGATGCCACGCAATGATGAACGACCCTGCATAAATTAGACAAGATAACCGATTCTTCCGACGGAAATAACTCCAAATCAAGTCAAACTCTGCCTTACCCTGCTATTGTGTCATGAATAATTTAAGGGATGGAACGCTCCATTTTGCAGGGAGGGGGTCGACACTTAGACAAGACACCCACGGTTTTCCCTTTAAAGGAGAAATCTTCCCCACAAACTTGAAGGGAGTTTTAAAGGCAATTAGGAGAAAAACATCTCATCCCTCCCTTCTTGCCTCCCTGCAAAGCCACGCACCAAACACCAATGACTAGCTAGCTTTATTATTAGGTCTGCATAGCCTAGCGGAAGTTTCCCGTCATGCATATTTCATTTTAGGGGAAATGACAGACGCTTCCATCCAAAGCGACCTACAACCATTCACACACCGATGGTGGAGTCCACCATGCAGGGCGACAGCCAGCCCGTCAGGAGCAGTTAAGGTGAGGTGCCTCGCTCAGGGACCTCCGAGGACCCGGGGATCAAACTAGAAACCTTCGGGTTAGCAGCCAACCCGCTCTACCTCCTGACTTACTGCCGCCTCACGCACAAGACAAGAATTTGTTCAGGTAGCTCACCTCTCTGTAGGTCAACGGACAGGTTGGCCATCCAATCAGCAATCAGTCGGCCCAAACTAAACGATCAGATGGGCCAATCACAGGCCTGCAATTAGTTTTTCTATTTTTGTCAGAGCATTTGATTGATTGATTGATTGTCGGGATGCAGAGATAATTCCAACAAAGACGACAAAAAATGCTTCTAATATAAATTGCCTTTAGAATCTCAAAAACCTTTAATTTCACTTAACAGGGTGAATCCAAACAAAATATATACATTTACATTTAGAGCATTGACTCACTGAGGTCATAAAGATCCCAGGGCACTTATCGCAAAGAGTAGGGGTTTCCCCGGTGTCCTGGCCCAACCAGGCTCATTCAATCTGGCCCCCTAATCATCCTGCTGTATAATTGTCTGACTCATTAATTCCTTCACTCTCCACCTCCAGCTGGTGTGTGGTGAGCGTTCTGGCGCAGTTTGGCTGCCGTGCATCACCCAAGTGGGTGCTACACACTGGTGGTGGTGAGTGAGGTCCCCCCTTCACTGTAAAGAGTGAATGGGGGGAGTGTCTAGAAAAGCGCTATATAAATTCAATCCATTATTATTTAGCAGATGCTTTTATCCAAAGCAACTTACAATAAATACATTCGTCAGAAGAAAGGGAAACAACAATACAGTGGGGCAAAAAGGTATTTAGTCAGCCACCAATTGTGCAAGTTCTCCCACTTAAAAAGACGGGAGAGGCCTGTAATTTTCATCATAGGTAAACTTCAGCTATGAGAGACAAAATGAAAAAAAAAATCCAGAAAATCACTGTCTGATTTTCTAAGAATTTATTTGCAAATTATGGTGGAGAATAAGTATTTGGTCACCTACAAACCAGCAAGATTTCTGGCTGTCACAGACCTGTAACTTCTTCTTTAAGAGGCTCCTCTGTCCTCCACTCGTTACCTGTATTAATGGCACCTGTTTGAAATCAGTATAAAAGACACCTGTCCACAACCTCAAACAGTCACACTCCAAACTCCACTATGGCCAAGACCAAAGAGCTGTCAAAGGACACCAGAAACACAATTGTAGACCTGCACCAGGCTGGGAAGTCTGAATCTGCAATAGGTAAGCAGCTTGGTGTGAAGAAATCAACTGTGGGAGCAATTATTAGGAAATGGAATACATACAAGACCACTGATAATCTCCCTCGATCTGGGGCTCCACGCAAGATCTCACCCTGTGGGGTCAAAATGATCACAAGAACGGTGAACAAAAATCCCAGAACCACACGGGGGGACCTAGTGAATGACCTCCAGAGAGCTGGGACCAAAGTAACAAAGGCTACCATCACTAACACACTACGCCGCCAGGGACTCAAATCCTGCAGTGCCAGACGTGTCCCCCTGCTAAAGCCAGTGCATGTCCGGGCCCGTTTGAAGTTTGCTAGAGAGCATTTGGATGATCCAGAACAGGATTGGGAGAATGTCATATGGTCAGATGAAACCAAAATAGAACTTTTTGGTAAATACTCAACTCGTCGTGTTTGGAGGAGAAAGAATGCTGAGTTGCATCCAAAGAACACCATACCTACAGTGAAGCATGGGGGTGGAAACATCATGCTTTGGGGCTGTTTTTCTGCCAAGGGACCAGGACGTCTGATCCGTGTAATGGAAAGAATGAATGGGATTTTGAGTGAAAACTTCCTTCCATCAGCAAGGGCACTGAAGATGAAACATGGCTGGGTCTTTCAGCATGACATTGACCCCAAACACACCGCACGGGCAACGAAGGAGTGGCTTCGTAAGAAGCATTTCAAGGTCCTGGAGTGGCCTAGCCAGTCTCCAGATCTCAACCCCATAGAAAATCTTTGGAGGGAGTTGAAAGTCCGTGCTGCCCAGTGAAGGCCCAAAAACATCACTGCTCTAGAGGAGATCTGCATGGAGGAATGGGCCAAAATACCAGCAGCAGTGTGTGAAAACCTTGTAAAGACTTACAGAAAACGTTTGACTTCTGTCATTGCCAACAAAGGGCATGTAACAAAGTATTGAGATGACCTTTTGTTATTGACCAAATACTTGTTTTCCACCATAATTTGCAAATAAATTCTTTAAAAATCCGACAATGTGATTTTCTAGATTTTTTCTTTTCATTTTGTCTCTCATAGCTGAGGTATACCTGATGATGAAAATGACAGGCCTCTCTCATCTTTTTAAGTGGGAGAACTTGCACAATTGGTGGCTGACTAAATACTTTTTGGCCCCACTGTATATCGCTGTCGGTACAGTAAGGATGTTCATAGAAGCAATTGCCAAGCACTAACAATCTCAAGGTTAACAATATACCTTAACAATCTTAAGGTATACAGCAAAGATGGCTAGGAAAAGAGGCTACACGATGTATACTATGCCATATCCCAGCCCAACGCATCACCAATGCAACGGACCGAGCAGCGATCAGCCAGCAATCACCCGCAGGGCGCCAATGGGAGCTCTAGATGGTAGAAACAGGACCTGGCTGTACATCGTCTCGCTGAAGCAGAATACTCCTTCAGGGTCCTTCACACAATACACAACTCCCACCAGCACGGTGTCTGTCACGGAAGGCCCCGGGCCTCGTGTGTTACAGCACCACTGAGATGAGTGCTCAACCACTTTTTCTCCAAGACGTGCAGACGCACACGCAAACACACGTGCAGACACACACACAAACAAACATGGAACAAGACACGCACACAATAACACACATAAGCACAAACGCACAGAAGCAGACACCCACGCAGACAGCTGCACTCAACCACATGTCTACATTGCACACACACCCACACACATTGTTTTCCATGTTAAGGGCCAGGTCAGTGCGATCGGGCCATCAGGGGATGGGAAGACGATCAGCCCACATGTTGAACACATACATTCTTTCATTCAATCATTGGTATGGCCACGGGCCACATGTTCGGCACATTCATTCGTCCCTTCCTTCATTGACAGGGCCACGGGCCGAATGTTGAAGAAATCTATTCATTCCTTCATTCATTGACATGGACACGGGCCACATGTTGAACACATTAATTCATTCCTTCATTCCTTCACTGCCATGTTCACTTGAACGGCTCGGCCCACATGTTGAACACATTCATTCATTCATTCACTCACTCATTCATTTGTTCATTCATTCATTCACTCATTCACTCACCCATTCGTTCATTCACTCATTCATTCATTCATTCATTCACTCATCCGTTCATTCATTCATTCACTCACCTATTCGTTCATTCACTCACCTATTTGTTCATTCACTCATTCATCCATTCATTCATTCATTCACTCAACCATTCGTTCATTCATTAATTCACTCCTTCACTCCTTCACTCATTCATCCGTTCATGGACAAGGCGGCGGGCGGGGCAGGGACTCACTGCAGAGGAGGAAGTAGGAGGCGGCGGCGGCGAGCAGCCGGCCGCTGCGGGCCAGGGCGCTGACCAGGCCCAGGATCCACCCCCCCACCAGCAGAACCAGGCTGAGGGGCAGTACCACCACCACCACCTTGTGCAGCCCTGAGGACACACACACCGTCAGGTCACACACACACACACCGTCAGGTCACACACACACACCCTGTCAGGTCACACACACACACCCCGTCAGGTCAGACACACACACACAGCGTCAGGTCAGACGCACACACACAGCGTCAGGTCAGACGCACACACACACCGTCAGGTCACACACACACACACCGTCAGGTCACACACACACACCCCGTCAGGTCACACACACACACACCGTCAGGTCACACACACACACCGTCAGGTCACACACACACACACACAGTGTCAGGTCAGACCCACACACACACACAGCGTCAGGTCAGACCCACACACACACACCCAGGGCCGCTGCTGGCCGTTTCGGTGGCCTACGCGAGCGGGGGGGGGAGGGGAGCCTCTTTTTATACATTAGGTAAAAACATATAATTGCCGAAATTGAGGGATAGGTTATGCAATTAAGAAAAAACAACGGTGGGCCTCTTCATAACTAATTTATATATTTTTTTAATTCAATAATGTAATAATTATTTTTATTTTTTTATTTTTTTTTACAAACCATAATTTTTGGTGCCCCCCCCCCAGGTACTTGGTGGCCTACGCACTCTGCGTATAGGGAGCGGCGGGCCTGCACACACACACACACCGTCAGGTCACACACACACACACACACACCGTCAGGTCAGACGCACACACACCGTCAGGTCAGGCGCACACAGCGTCAGGTCAGACGCACACACACACACAAACACACAGCGTCAGGTCAGACGCACACACACACACACACCGTCAGGTCACACACACACACGCACACGCACACACACACACACCGTCAGGTCAGACCCACACACACACACACGCACGCATTCATATGCATGCACATGCACGCACACAAACACACACACCCACGCACGCATACCCATGCACGGGCATACACGCAAAAGTTCATATGCATGCATACACACATGCGCATGCAATCACATGCATGCAAGCACACACACACACACACACATATGCTCACACACACAAGCACATGCATGCAATCACACACACAGGCAAGCGCACACACGTGCATGCTCACACATGTATGCTTGCACACACACAAACACAGACACAAACTCACACAGAAAGAAACATTTGCACAAACACACGTATGCACAGACACACAAACACACTCACACACTCACTGACTCACACACATACACATGAGTATATCCACAGATACACCCGCGCACATTCAGGCACACACACACACACTCCAACACAGTGATTATGTTGTCATGTTCCAATCAAATTAATCAAAAGGAGAAGCATTCTTTCCGGGGATGATTGTGTGTAGGCCGATGTCACACCGCCCGTCTGGTTAAACGTGTCCACATCCCCCTTCACACTCACAGTTGATAATACCGTCCTTGAGTTGGTAAATGATAATCATGTTGACCCTTAATTCATCATAATCAACAAAATTACCCGGCTGCGTGATGATGGCCGATGCAAGCGCCCTGAACTGATTATTCAGCTTCACTCTAACTGACATTCGTTGTTGGTCAGGGTGTGATATTACCGATGGGGGGGGGGGGGGGGGGGGTGCACAGATGGGGGTGAGTATTGAGGGGGGGGGTTGAGTTTACGGATGGGGGGAGATGGCGGGGTGAGTAAACAGATTGGGGGTGAGTATTCAGGTGGGGGTGAGTATTGATTTCATGGATGGAGGGTGAGGGTAAATAGGTAGCAGTCTGCTCACTGAAGAGGTGCTTCTCCACCTCCGACAGACTGGAGGTGTCGTCGTTGAAGGAAGGCATCAGCGAGCTGCTGTTCTGCCCTGAGACAGAAACACGTGATTGAAACACTTCACCGCCATCATGAGAGTTGACTTGGGCACAAAAAAAACACCCATTTGATTTTGATTACTGTTTTCTTGGCCACAAAACGGGAACACTTGGTGGCAATTAGCGGGCTGCCTGGGTAGCGAGCAAGCTGTGCCGCCGCCGTCTGCCCCGCCTGCCCAGCCCTCTGCAGCCGCCTGCTGGGAGCCTCGGAGCCCGAATCGATTCCCATGAACCCTCCGAGCCCGGGCTGAAGACGGGCTAATTGACTGGATGCTTGACGGGCTGAGTGACGTGACCTGGGGCTTCTGGTGTCATCATATACATCATCTCAGCTATATCTCCGTAAACTCACAACAAGTCCTACCTTCATGCGTCGTCCATAGCCCGGAGTGGGAGCTGAGGTCATCCGTGCCGGAGTAGTTGGGGATGTGCACGTCGATGATGTACCAGTAGTCCGTCCCGATGGCCACGGCGAGCACGGTGAAGCTGAACAGTCCGGCGAACCCGGCCGCCAGAACTGCCCCTCGGTACCGCATGCTGACTGGAGACGTCTTTACCTTGCGTGTCAATGCGCGTCTCTCTGCGTGGTTTTCTTATATCATCTCCAGCCTCAGCGCGTCGGGGTAACCATCCAGTGCGTAAAAGCGCTCCGCCCGGATCGCCAGCGGTAACCCGCCGCAATCCTCCAGTTCCATCTCCACTGGGGTTCTTCACCGGGAATGTTGTAATAATGACAAGTATAAAGCAGAGATCGACAGGGGTGTGTCCGGTGGATCAGAGGTCCTGTTCTGCGTCCTGAGCTTGTGTCTGACGCGCTACGGAGGGACGTCCTCTCTCCTCCACCCTGGTCTGCTCCACAGGGAGCGGCAGGGAACAAGTAGGCATTGATTGATGGGACCAAAATTGGTTTCTGTCTTCCTGGTCTAAAATAATGCTCTGAAATAAAAGCCAAATATATAATAAAATATAATAAACAATTTGGTGGACTTGTTTATCCAAAGCGTCGCTTAATTTACGCATTCTCAAAACACTAACGAAACAGTCTCAGCATCAGCCCTCCCCTACCCACAGTGAAGTACATACGAGCTGAGCAGCATTTCTTCATCATCATCATCATCATCATCATTATCCTCCTCATCAATCGATGTTAATAGCCTTTGTGAAGTCCCCATCAAAAACCTATTTCAGTCGGAATAATAGACAGAGCCAAGTGCAGAAACACATGTCCGCAAGTTCAATGGGCCAGTGTTTTTTGGCATATAAATGCCTTTAAATTGCTGTCCTTTCGTTTAAACCATCTCATAAATTGCATGATGTTCACGTGTTTGGCTGAGCGCATGTGGATCTCTTCTCAGGGACGCGCTATTTAACTGAAGCACAGACACACAGCTCTAAAAATACACGCAGCGTGAGAAAACCCGAAGCTAGGAAACCCATCATCCCTGGCGTGGAAGTGAACCCGGGGTGGAGGTGTTGGTGTCGGGGTAACTGGGCATGTCACCGGGTACCGGGTAAGGCTGATCCAGGGTTCCAGCTGCCTCACCAGGTAAGTGTATAGCCTCTGGAAAAATGCAGAAGCACTAGCAGAACAACCGTCGACAGCGACACTCTACATCCATGAGTCGTGTCCACGCAAACGAGTATAGATCTCTCAAGGAGGTGTTTCTTATGTTTGATTCAGGTGTTGCTGCTCTACTCCCCGGTCGATCATTATAAAACTTTATCAGAGCTTAGGAAACACCACAATGCCATCTAGTGTATCCCGAGGGGATTACGAGTTCTGCTGCAGTACTTCAACCGTAACCCACATCAACACCTACACCCCCCACACACACACACACACACTCACAACAACACACACAGAAAATGTAACTTGAAACTCACACACTTGCATGGTTGTTCACTTTATTACAATTGACATTTTGAAAAACCACTGATAAATAAAACAGAATAAAAACTAGGTTTGAATTACTCATAGTCAGAATATAACTTAAAGTATGCACGAAAACACACACATTCACACCAATCCACCCACACAGACACACATAAACACCCACCCCCCCCCACACAGACACACACACACACACACACACACACACACACACACACACACACACACGTTTCCATTATGTGAGTAGAGATGACTAACGAAATCAGACAAGGTTATGAATCACTATCTACGGTGGCCGGCAGGCTACAAACCACACCACTAACTCTTCACACGCTTGGTACGCACTACTGCAGAGCCCGAGGTCTGAGATCAGTCTGTGGTCGATTCCCCTCCTGACCTGCACAGCTCGCATCCCTTCTCCGGCCCCCTGCCAACGCTGACTACGCTCAGGATGGGAGCAGAGGCGGTTCAGATTCCCCACGGCGCTCCGCTGATAGCCCCGAGCTGACCCAGGCTCCGCTGTGTCTGTCTGCAGCGCTGGCCTCCCTAATCAAAAACCATCGACTGTCTGAAGGAGCACTACGGCGGGGCTGACTATACCTACCAAGGGCAGAACACCACGAGCACACAGACAGACGGGCGGACGGACGGGCGGACGGACGGACGGGCGGACGGGCGGACAGACGGGCGGACAGACAGACGGAGGGACAGACTGGCGGACAGCCAGACGGACAGACAGACGGACAGATGGACAGACACACACACGCACACACGCACACAGACAGACAGGTGGACAGACAGACAGACAGACAGACAGACAGACTGTCCGATTTAACCGATACTTTCTACTTCCCAAGTACAGAGAACCACAAGCACACACACACACAGACACACAGACACACATTACACACACACAAACACAGACACACATTACACACACAGACTCATCATACAGATGTGGGTCGCTTGCCAAAATTTCACATCCTTCCAAGGTATAAAACAACGACATTAAAGTGGCAATGGACACCGATAGCAGTTAGGGCTTCAAGCAGGTGGTCTGACCCCCACCCCATCACCTCCATCACCGCGCCTCAACTCCCATTCAATATAAATATATATACGGTATACATATCGATATATGTGTATAAATATCTATGTGCGGCTCTCAGTACTCCCAGAGGGAGGTGGCGTCGGGCCGGGCCCCGTCCCCGGTCAGGATGCCCCCCTGGTCCCCGCGGACGTAGCCCCCGGCCGCCGTCTTGAGGGCCACCCGGCCGTGCTCCAGGAACTCCAGGAAGAAGTCCTCCGGGCCCTCCCCGTCGGAGCACACCACCCCGCTGGGGGCCACGTACCAGAACCGCCCGCCCACACCTGGGGGGGGGGGGGGGGAGGGGGGGGGAGGGGGGGGGGGGGGGGGGGGGGGGGAGGGGAGGGGGAGGGGGGGGGGGAGGGAGAGAGGGGGGGGGGGGAGGGAGGGGGGAGGGGGGGAGGGAGGGAGGGAGAGAGGGGGAGGAGGGAGGGGGGGAGGGGGAGGAGGAGGAGGGAGGGGGGAGAGAGGGGGAGGAGGGAGTGGGGAGGGAGGGGAGAGAGGGGGAGGAGGGGGGGAAGGAGAAGGGGGAGGAGGGGGAGAGGGAGAAGTGGGAGGAGGGAGGGGGGAGGTAACGATAACACATCGTTATGTCACAACACCGCTCAATTAATATGTCGCCTCTCAATTCAAATGATCCAGTTACTATGATATAGTTATTAGCATATATATATATATAGTATATATTAGTATAGCTACTATCAGTTTATATATATATAGTATATATTAGTATAGCTACTATCAGTTTATAGATATATAGTATATATTAGTATAGCTACTATCAGTTTATAGATATATAGTATATATTAGTATAGCTACTATCAGTTTATAGATATATAGTATATATTAGTATAGCTACTATCAGTTTATAGATATATAGTATAAATTAGTATATTTACTATCAGTTTATAGATATATAGTATATATTAGCAGTTATTATGATGTACATATTATACACTATCTGTAACGTATGAACCAGCAGTGTGCGGGACATGTTCTATCCTTGGCTGTTCTAGATCGTACACTCGCTTTGAGAGACGCATGAGGAGAGGATTCTATTCCGTTCCGTTCTAAAGGATTCTATTCTTTAACATATTCATACACTAGAGCTCTGAGTGAAGGAGAGGATTGTATTCTATTCCATTCTATTTTAATGTATTCTATTCTCTAACATATTCATACACTAGAGCTCTGAGTGAAGGAGAGGATTGTATTGTATTCCATTCTATTTTAATGTATTCTATTCTCTAACATATTCATACACTAGAGCCCTGAGTGAAGGAGAGGATTCTATTCCATTCCATTCTATTGTAATGGATTCTATTCACTAACATACTCATACACTAGAAAGAGTCAAATGAGAAAAGGATTCTATTCCATTCCGTTCCATTCTAATGGATTCTATTCCCCAGAATGTTCATACACTAGAGAGTCACATGAGAAGAGGATGCCACTTCATTCCACTCTAATGTATTCCATCCTCTAACACACCGATACACTAGAGCCCTGAGTGAAGGAGGGGATTCTATTCCATTTCATTCCACTCTAGTGTATTCCATCCTCTAACACACCGATACACTAGAGCCCGGGGTGGAGGAGGGGATTCTATTCCATTCCATTCCACTCTAGTGTATCCCATCCTCTAACACACCGATACACTAGAGCCCTGAGTGAAGGAGGGGATTCTATTCCATTTCATTCCACTCTAGTGTATTCCATCCTCTAACACACCGATACACTAGAGCCCGGGGTGGAGGAGGGGATTCTATTCCATTCCATTCCACTCTAGTGTATCCCATCCTCTAACACACCGATACACTAGAGCCCGGGGTGGAGGAGGGGATTCTATTCCATTCCATTCCACTCTAGTGTATCCCATCCTCTAACACACCGATACACTAGAGCCCGGGGTGGAGGAGGGGATTCTATTCCATTCCATTCCACTCTAGTGTATCCCATCCTCTAACACACCGATACACTAGAGCCCCGGGTGGAGGAGGGGATTCTATTCCATTCCATTCCACTCTAGTGTATCCCATCCTCTAACACACCGATACACTAGAGCCCGGGGTGGAGGAGGGGATTCTATTCCATTCCATTCCACTCTAGTGTATCCCATCCTCTAACACACCGATACACTAGAGCCCGGGGTGGAGGAGGGGATTCTATTCCATTCCATTCCACTCTAGTGTATCCCATCCTCTAACACACCGATACACTAGAGCCCGGGGTGGAGGAGGGGATTCTATTCCATTCCATTCCACTCTAGTGTATCCCATCCTCTAACACACCGATACACTAGAGCCCGGGGTGGAGGAGGGGATTCTATTCCATTCCATTCCACTCTAGTGTATCCCATCCTCTAACACACCGATACACTAGAGCCCGGGGTGGAGGAGGGGATTCTATTCCATTCCATTCCACTCTAGTGTATCCCATCCTCTAACACACCGATACACTAGAGCCCGGGGTGGAGGAGGGGATTCTATTCCATTCCATTCCACTCTAGTGTATCCCATCCTCTAACACACCGATACACTAGAGCCCGGGGTGGAGGAGGGGATTCTATTCCATTCCATTCCACTCTAGTGTATCCCATCCTCTAACACACCGATACACTAGAGCCCGGGGTGGAGGAGGGGATTCTATTCCATTCCATTCCACTCTAGTGTATCCCATCCTCTAACACACCGATACACTAGAGCCCGGGGTGGAGGAGGGGATTCTATTCCATTCCATTCCACTCTAGTGTATCCCATCCTCTAACACACCGATACACTAGAGCCCGGGGTGGAGGAGGGGATTCTATTCCATTCCATTCCACTCTAGTGTATCCCATCCTCTAACACACCGATACACTAGAGCCCGGGGTGGAGGAGGGGATTCTATTCCATTCCATTCCACTCTAGTGTATCCCATCCTCTAACACACCGATACACTAGAGCCCCGGGTGGGGGCGGGGGCGCTCACTCTGGATGTGGTAGGCCCCGTCGCTGAACAGCAGGGTGAAGATGTCGTAGACGGAGCGGTTGGAGTCCAGAGTGTTGGAGGACTTGTGGTGGCACACGAAGCCGCTCTCTCCCCGCAGGATGAGCAGCGGCCGGTTGATGAGCTTCATCAGGAACAGCTCGTCATCGCCTGCACACACGCGCAGGCGCGCACAGACACACACAGACACACACAGGCGCGCACAGACACACACAGGCGCGCACAGACCCACACAGACGCGCACAGACGCACACAGGCGCACACAGACGCGCACAGACGCGCACAGGCGCGCACAGACACACACAGGCACGCACAGACGCGCACAGACGCACACAGATACACACAGACGCACACAGATACACACGCACGCACACACACATGGACACGCACACACAGGTGAGTCTCACCATGACTCACCATGGGGGGAGGGTTGGAGCATGCATTGTTATGTGGGGTCTGGGGCGGGGGGGAGACGGTCTGAGGGTTTGGGGGGGGAAGGTCTGGGGGTCTGAGGGTTCTGGGGGGTCCTGGGGGGGGGTGTGTGGGGGGGCACTCACCGGCGCTGTCGCTGACGGCCGACAGGTGCCCGTTCTTTTTCGTGCAGACGTACTTCCCGTTGCTGGCCTTCAGCACCAACCGCGGCCCGCGCCACTCGATGTCAAACTTGGTTTCGGGTTGTCTGCGGAGCGGAGAGGAGCAGCTCTGTTAGCAGCTAGCGCCGCGGCTACCGCTAGAACGCTGACTCAGAGGCCACTCAAAGGTCACGTCTGGGTTTGATCCCCGGTGCTGACGGTCTGCCTGTAGGCATCATGATCAAGCTGGCTCACCCCTACCTGCTCCAGGCTCTGAATTCACCGTCCCTGTATCTGAATTCACTGTCCCTGTGTCTGAATTCACTGTTTCTGTATCTGAATTCACTGTCCCTGTATCTGAATTCACTGTTTTTGCTTCTGAATTAACTGTTCCTGTATCTGAATTCACTGCTCCTGTATCTGAATTCACTGCTTCTGTATCTGAATTCACTGCTTCTGTATCTGAATCCAGTGATCCTGGCTCTGAATTCACTGATCCTGGCTCTGAATTATTGTTTTGTATTCTATATGGTTATAATTAAGATTGCATATTAGCATGGAGCCTCTGTAGATTCATGACGTCAAATGGTAGTGATGTCATTCGCGGGAATAACAGATCTAGAAGCCTACGGAGCAACACCGTTTTTCACCCTCATTTCAGATTCATGCCTTTGTTTTATATTGCTCCCTTTTGACGAGTAATAGGTCAAACTTATTCAGGAGACAGGTCATGTTTGGAGTCAAGCTAATTGCTCTTATAGGCTTATCGAGTTTTGGGAAAGAATACTGGAAAGACAACGCCGCACTCGCTAAAGAAAGCTTGGTTACGCCACGACACTGAGGCAGTTTCCAACGCGACAGCGCCTCCTTAAAGGTCCCATATTATACCACCAGGTGTGAGTCTGATTTGACATTGACAGCCGTTTTGAAAATCCACCTAGAAGCCGTTTCGAAAGTCCACCTAGATGTATGACGGATAGATGAGCAACGTTTGCTACAGTCCACTGGGTGGGTTGGTAGACTGATCTATCCAGCTCACATCGAGGTGGACACTTGTGACGTAACCAGAGCCAGATTTTCAAAACGGCTTGTAATCAGACTCACAGCTGGTGGTATAATATGGGACATTTAAGGCTGGATAATCCACGGTTCATCTCTATGCCTGTGTCTACGTAGCCTGGGTGTACCCATGCTGCCTTGCGCGCAATTTCATTTCGCGCTGCCAGGCAGCCTGGATTCCATGGATCCGATTTTCGCCTGAGATAGGGAACCAATCACAGAACGGGGAGGGACGGCAAGACCATGACGACGTCTATGCGACACACCGAAGCTCGTAGTTTACGGATCCAAAATGGCAGCAGACGCGTTACCTTTCGATGCAGCCTTAGATAGTCTTCTAAGTAGTTTAGAACGCAAGTTTATTTTGAAAAAAGAGCTTCTTTCGGTGTTTAACTCTTTCATTACCAAGAAGTACGTCTTTTCCCTGCTGCCAACAGGCTTTGATTGGCTATGAGCTACGTACAGACTCATATGATAGACATTCATAGCGCCCAATAAACATCTCAGGGCAATCGTAAACCAAGCCTCAAATACGAGAAAATGAATGTGTGGTTCCCAGACCTCAATGTAGATTGAGATGAGGTCTGGCGTTAGCCAGGCTAGTGTCTACGTAGGAGGCGTAGCTGTGGAAGTAGGAGCTCCTCACACTTCTGTGGCGGTGGACTGGATCTCCCCGTGAGACACCAGGGTCCAGTACGACCCCCCGTTGGTCCTGAACATGGTCTTCTTGCTCTCTGGGTCGATCTCCATCTGGAAGGTCTCCATGTCCGTCTCCACGTCCTGATTGGCTGAGATACTCACCCCTGAGAGGCCAGAGAAGAGGAGATAAATCTGAGGCGCTTCTTTTGTTAGAGACCTTCGGCGCTTTGGTTTAGTAATTGTCGTGCTATCTTAAGAAAGCCCTTGAGAGAAGTAGAAGGTTATGTTACGTTATGTTGACAAAACATTTTTGATAAGCAAGATATTAAAAATACATATACTTATTATTACATTTCTACAATAATAATAGGATAAAAAAAAAAAAAAACAATAGCAATAAATAGGATTTGTGCATGCTTGTATCGAACAACACCGAGAGTACGTATACTTATGGACACGGCCGGGCCTGAGAACTTAACCCCTAATTCTGCGTGCTCATGGATTGAGGAGGTAGAATGCACGCGCGGATAAAGTTTCAGTTGACGAGCAGAACGACAGTATTAGGTCAGGCTGGCAGAACGTATCTGATACAGGAAGGGTAGACGGCATTGCCTTCCAAAGTTATAATATTGAAACTTTTTTCAATTCCTCCAAACCGCGACCTAATTTTACGCGGCTCCATCACACAAGCAGCCAGCGAGAGGCGAACACATCCGGACGTAACAGCTTCAAACAAAAAAGAATAATGATATAATAATATATAATAAAAAGACTGATTTTATTCCATATATTTTACTGCATCCCTTTCAAACGAGACGACTTCACCATCGCATTGTTTTGCACACCTGCTGTTCAATCAGACTACTGGTCTGTTTATACCTCAGGGGTTGGGTGGAGGTTGTTGGTCTGCAGCACATCGCTGGCAGAGTACCCTCATCGATAGAGCTACACAACGCAGGACCCCAAGTACTCAAATATTATTTGAATGCAATAGGAATAATTATAGCATCAGCCCCTTCCGCTACAGCCATCCTTAGGATGGCTGTAGCGGAAGGGGCTGATGCTATAATTATTTTATTTATGAGGAGATGTCCTCATAAATATAGAGGCACCGATAGGGAAGAGGAGGAGGGGGCGAAGTGAGGTGGGTGGAGGAGGAGGAGGAGGAGGAGGAGGAGGAGGAGGAGGAGGAGGGAGGGGGAGAAGGGTGGAGGAGGAGGAGGAGGAGACACAAACAGAGTGCGTCTTAGCCGTTGTAGCGGCGAACCCACTGACGACTCAATCACGCCATCTTGTTCATACGCTGATACATCGTTTTGTGTTGTAAAGCGTCTGCTATTGCGTGAGATGGTGAGTGAACCTGCTCATCACTGCCAATGGAGCAACCGATGACTGGAGTGATATTCTGCTGCTTTACATATGACGGAGAAGGAAATCATGTTCAGTGCACAGACAGTATTTCACCTTCGGTTCAGTTTAACTAACTGGGCTCCTCACGAAGCAGGTGTTGTGGTTTAATCCTGTTTTAGGGACAATGGGACAAACTTCTCCAGCGTTATCACCCGATCAGACTAATGATTGTGGTTCATATAGAGAGTGTTTGTCTGTCGTGCTACTTGCATGGCACCACTATAACTGTCCCTCTCTCTCTCTCTCTCTCTCTGTGTTTGTCGTGTGTGTATCTCTGTGTGTGTGTGTGTGTTTGTGTGTGTGTGTCTCTGTGTGTGTGTGTGTGTGTGTTTGTTTGTCTTTGTGTGTGTGTCTGTGTGTGTGTGTGTGTGTCTCTGTGTATGTGTCCTTGTGTGTGTGTCTGTGTGTGTGTGTGTGTGTGTGTCTCTCTCTCTCTCTCTCTCTCTCTCTCCAGTATTTACTGTCTAGCACAGACTGCCCGTGTGTGTCTGTGTCTGCTGCAGTTTAAATTAGACAGCACGGAAACGTCCTTCACCCGCTCTGCTTAAGCCTGTTACCGGCCTAATCCCCCCCTCCCCCTTGGCCCTCTGCCCTCGTGCAAGCACCTCACGGCTCGCCACTCCACTGTAAGTCCCTCGCTGGTCAGATGCAAATTCGGCCCCACAAGGTTCCTGTAAGAAGCTTTCTGCTCACCCCCTTGCATCACACAACACAAAAGGGGCAAAGATAAAGGCCCTGAGGTAGACTGCTATTCCTGCTTCCATTATAAGGAGTTTCTTCTTCTCTTCCTAGTACTCTCATTGTACTTGTATATTTTATAAGTATTATATTATATTATATTATTATATTGGGGAAAGTTGATATTATGAGTCTACTTTGGATTTTTAAGGATAAACATTGAATGATTATTGAAGCATTGCTGTGTGTGTGTGTGTGTGTGTGTGTGCATACCATCCATTCTTTGTATTTGTGAAGTGTGTAAGAGCTTAGGATGCAGCCTGCTTTCCATTCAAATAAATAATGCAGACAATATGTATACGTTTACTATATATATACACTATAGAAGTATAGTATACATAATAATTACAAGTATATATAAGTATAAGCCTTGTACAGCACACTTGAGAGGGTTCCCTTGGAGAGCGGAATGTGAGCGTAGCATCAGGTGCAGGTTTGATGTTAATCTAATGTAAGTAAGTAACACACATGGGGCACAGTTTGACACAGCATTCGCCGCACCTCACTTAATCTTCAGTGGACACACAGTGGAAAGGACAAAGTCTATTACTACAATTACGCTCACAGCAAGGCACGCCAGGCCAGGGAACCCGCCCAACCCAGCTGGCTTATAGTTCACCCTTTTTATGTTCGTAGTAGATTGATAAATCATGTTTTTTGAAAATCATTTCTCAAAATTTCTCAGTGGGTTAGTGTACAAAGAGAGGGCCCTCTTGAGGTAAGGGCCTCTCTCACGAGCATGCTGCCGGTCAATTACCCTCAGTGCACGGATTAGTCTCCACCTCCGCACGTGAAAATGGACCAGAGGAAACCTGCTGCTCAGTCCCTGGTGGAGAAGGCCTCCAGCTCTCTCCCTTTAACGTACAACAATCATGCTCATGATTCATAACCATGATGCTAGTCATGCATCCTTATCAGTGCCACTTCGAGGCACGTCAGGCTCGGTGATACGTGACCACACATTAACACCTTGCAGACATCGTGCTTATGGGATTCCTTGTTATGTGCAAAATGAAGAGTTGGTCGATCGATGATAGATAACAAGGGGGCAGAGCTGGATAAACAACACAGTGTGCAGCACAGTGCAGAGAAGACTGCACGCTAGAACTCATCATTTTTCTACTGTATCACTGGGTTGTCTTTGGTCAAAGTGGGAGGCTTATATCAGGCTATGCAATCGTTATGCACTCATCCTTCTCAATATTCTCAAGCCTCTGAAAGAAGATTACAGAAATTAGGAAAATAAAAACGCAGATTGGTTCTGGGTTTAGGTGACACTCAAACTCAAGGTGAAAAGCGGTTTCGACAACTCTCACACAGCATCATCAATCAGCAAATCCCCGAACATGTCTTCACCTCCACCCATAAGCAGTAACTCACAGTAACTCCCTCCCTTTACCCTTTAAAGCCTCCACCCCATTCTCCATAAATAAAATGCCAATGCCCTGTTCCCCCCCGCTCTCCGAGGCCGGACCCAGACTCCAGACCCCGACTCCGGAACCCGACTGCGTACCCAGACTGCGTACCTTGCTTGACGGAGACGAAGCGCTTGTTGGCGGCCTGGAAGACCACCTGCGGGTGGCTCTCCTCCAGGTCGAACAGCTCGTCCTTCCCGGGCTTGGAGCAGCGTCCGGACCGGAGCGTCCCCGTGGGACCGATGGGGGTCAGGTACTTCCCGTCGCAGTCCTTGAAGGCCAGCTTGCCGGACTTGAGGCCCAGCGTGTAGCAGGTGGTCTGCAGGTTCTCCTTCAGCAGCTTGCCGTCGTTGTTCAGGAAGCGGCTGTCGCAGGTCTTCAGGCTGTACTTGCCCTCCACGTACACCAGGGTGACCAGCGAGTCCACGCCCCAGGGGATGTCGCTGTCCACCGACATCTCCTGCTCCGACGCTGACAGGTGGGCGTAGCGCTTGCGGGCGATGCTGAGCAGGCTGGCCTGGGGGTGCAGGGCCAGGTGCACCGACCACAGCTCCGGCTCCCCGATCACCTGGGCGAAGCACGACAGGTAGTCGGCCGAGCCGCCGAAGTAGCGCAGGTACGACTCCGACTGCAAGGCCCAGCGGCCGTCGGACTGGGGCACGATGAAGAAGCGGCAGCCCGAGTCGGGCTTCTCCGCGCCGCCGCTGATCTTGCCGTCCTTGTCCGAGGACAGGTAGCGGCCGAGGTGGCTGCGGAGGAACACCACCTGGGGGTCCCGCTCGTCCTTCTCCAGCATCCAGATCTGCTTCTTCTTCATGCTGGTGGCCGAGGCGTTCACCTTGAAGCCGAACGCCTCGGCCGTGAGATAGCGGCTCTCGTGGTTGATGAGCCCGAACTGCAGCTTGAGGGCCTTGTCTAATCCGTTGGTGGGCATGCTGAGACGTACCACCAGACTGGGTTTTCAGAAGAACGGTTTCAGGACGATAAAGGGGGAGGGAAGTGGGGGAGTTCGGACATGAGAGAGAAAATAACAAATCGCAAACGCTGGTCGTTCCCTTCTGTCTCCCAAGCCGTGAAATAGCCCAATCTATCTCCCTAATGCAACTCTTTCTCCCTTCCACACTCTTTATTTCCCTTCCCCTCCTCCCTAGACGACTTGCACAGGCACTTGCTGGTGGTTCTCTAATTGGTAAGGATTAGAATCACCAGGACACGGCTGTCTCATCCACCAAGCCGCTGACGTCACCTTCCAGTGACTCCACCTCTCACAGTGTCTTCTTAGTGGATCTCTCTATCTCTCTCTATCTCTCTCTCTCTCTCCCTCTCTCTCTCTCTCTCTCTTCCTGTCTTCCTTACACACACACACCCAGTGAATGGGTGTGTGTGTTCTCAGGTGTTCCTTAAACTCAGGCCATAGGATCTTGCTACAAGTTAACTCCCTGCACCTCTATCTCAAAGCGACTCCTCGTGAGCTCCACTCTGAACCGACTGTGAGTCACACATCCAGGTCCCTCGGACAACCAACCCTGCTTTCCAGTCCGAGGATTATCCAGGCCTTGATCTGCTGTCCGGCCACGGCCTAACTAGAGGGTGGGGGGTGGGGGGGGGGGTAAAGATGCTTTGGGTAGCACCCCAGGGAGTCTTCCTGATCAGTTGTAATCATTCGTTTTAAAGGACCCCCCCTATGAGTTTTAGCGAGCACATCCCTTAATCCCCAGGCTTCCTGCCTCATAGCTGGCCAACGCTACGGCTCGTTTGGTTCGACTGCGGACGCCTGAATTGCCTCACCAGTGGATTCAAAACTCTTTCAAATGCACATGTTGTTCCCAAGGGTCTACCTCCTGCAAAGGGGTCCCATTTAAAGGCCCTCTGCCACCTGTTAGGGCCACATTAAAAGTTTAATAGCCTCCTTATCGGAAATGTTCCCGCTTAGGATCTTTCTGCCAAGCTAGAGGCAATTTGAATCCCAGGCATTTGACTATACTTATTTGTTATAGATTTGCCTGGAGGAGACTTTCAAGTCATGGCCCTTACACTGAAGTCTGACGGCCACTCTTGCCCTCACTCTCCCCCTGACAGCGCGCTATTTGCCTACGACAGCCATCATTTAATTTATTCGTATAGTGCAATATTAAACCCTCAGACCCTATGAATACAATTAGCCGTGGACTTCAGACTTTACATACGTTTGCATGAACCTTTTACATCTATTTGTGTTGGGTGAAAGAGCCCTGAATGGCCCCAAAACCAAAGCTGTCATCAAAACCGAACGCAGCACTGCATTAACATTGCAGTGCGTTGACATCCCAAAGCTGCCTGGCTCCTTGCTTGGATAGTACTTGCCCAGATGAGACTAGCTGTTGAGTCACACATTGACTGGTCTGAAGCTGGACTCCATTGACGGCTGCATGGGCATAAGCATACTATTAGCATTAGCATTGCCTCAGAAATTGACCGGTCGAAGGCTGGACTCCACAGCTTCATTAGCATAAGCATTAGCATTTCCGGGTCTGAGCACTGTTTCGACCCAAACAACAGATAAACCTCTAATTCGGAACCCTTCCAACAACAATGGTGTCAGGATAGATCTGTACACGAAGGGGTTATTCCTGTTTGTGTGCCTCCTTGAGCAGGAGTTTGAGCCTCAGCCTGAGCCCTCGTGTTCTCTGGTCTGTACAATGTGCCAGCCCACAGAAGCCATGAACATCTGCGGGTCAAGATCAGAGTGTTTGGACCACGGGACGGGTTGGCTGTGGGTGTTCGGCAAAACTTGAACATTCCGGGTCTTTTTTTGTGTGGCTCTCGGAAAGGCTGGATTGTTTTGTTGCGGATGTTATTCCTCTCATTCCTTTCTCTCTGTGAGACCTTGCTGTGATCCATTATTCCTTGGCAGGTGGCCAAACATGTTTTTTGAAATGATGGACCAGTCGATTGCTGGAGTGTTGGCGTGTGCCCGTCACATGATGTGCAAAGTTGACCCGGCCACCAAAGCCATCATAACACATCCATTCATCTCCGATTACATCCAGCATGTATTCTTTTACCGAGTCCACCGACATCCGACCGGCGGCAGAATTTGAGTGTAACGCTTAGCGGTGGTACCATGGTTACCAGGTCACATAGCAACGGTGGTGAACTGCCCCAGCCAGGGTAGGCTGTGTGCGATGCCTCTACACCTGTGGATTCACCTGCTGTCATTTACAGTGGTTAGCTCCCTGCGGAGAGACGCTCCATCTCAGTGGAGCCGGGTTTGCATATACCTCCTTCCTTGGCTCTGTTATGATTGTATAATATAATCCGGCTTGTCTCTGCGATATTCACTTTGCAAAGGGTGCTTGTGAAGATTTGCTCCATACACTGCCTGTCAATCAATGAAGTGAGGAGCAGAAACGTAAGCCTACAGCTGTGGGCTGTGCCTCTATTCTAAAACACATAGACAGTGTAATATTTAAGATACAAAATGAAGCCTGAACAATTAATGGATTTCAATGGAAACCTTTCTGGTTCCGTGTCGTTGCTGATGGAGTTCGGGGAGTATCGAAGGAACCAAAGCTAAGATGGGAACCTCTACTCTTTTGGCTACACCGTACGTCATGTAAAAAGGATTACGTGTCCTACATTATTCTTAAGGGGACATTTATGTTACAAAGAAAATGAAAATAATTACCACATTGGGCTTGAGGGTTTAAGTGCATGATTGCATATTGCTGCTGTAGATATTACTTTATCAAGGTACAATACTGCTCCCTATGGGAAAGAGTTTGAACTACACTTTGAGCACTCAGTCCCTCTCGGGTTTAATGTACACGTATTGATTCGGAGAAGGGCTATAGTTTATTGATTTTAATCACACTATTCACACAAACGCCAAGGAAAGGGGGTTTTTCATGGGGTGAGGGATGTTTGATTTGTGTAACCTGTTATCTAAAACTACCAGGACGGGAATATGATTGATGATATCACATTGTTCTCATGAATATCCATTTTGACCATCTTTTGGTTTTGTACCTCTCACCAACAATCCTCCTTCAAACAATTATCATTCTGTCGTGTATTGAAATCCAGGGGAATAATATTTAAGCTCATCAGATTGGTAGTTAACTATTTTCATTATTAATGGTATCATAATAATACTGTCATGAAATTAAGATTTGTTGTGTTTTTGTTACCTTAAAGAGACGTTTATGTCTACATGTGGGGCGGGCCCTCTTCCACGGAGGCCGCCATGTTGCACCACAAGAGGCAGCCCATAAGGGACAAACTGCGCGAGAGAGGATGCATTTCAGTATTATTGACGCTTTGAGCTTGAGAAACCTGTAGGAACTACAAAGGACGTACTTACTAGTTTGTTTTTTTAGAGTTGACTGCACAATATTAAGCTTTTTACAAGCATTGTGAACAATCCAAAGTCTTTCATTGTCTTATAATGCTATTGTTTTACTTTACCCAATACATATTGACGATACGAATCTGCACATAATGAATAGTTTTCAATACCTTCTGTAGTAATATATGATATTTCCTGCAGGTGGCAGTGTTGACCACAGATTAACGGAGGTTTCCCCTGTCAGCAGCCTTATAATCACATGGATATTCTGTGTTACATTTGAAATATTCGATTAAACAGAAAGCAAAATGAAGCCACTTTTAAACCGTTGAATAGCGAGCCTACACCAGAACCACATCCTCCAATTCAGACGAGATGATGAGCAATTAGAAGCCAAGCATCATTCGGGCTAAACGAAGTAGTTCACTGATTATTCAATTATTTCACTGTATTAACCACAGAAAAGGAAACGGACGTTCAGCATTTCAACTTCAATCAGCTGCAGGCCTATACTCAAGGAATCAAGAACCAAACTAATGAAAAATGTGCCGTAATTAACAGCTAAGAGCCCGGAAACTCCCCACTGGAGGAAAGGGGATTTGAAATTAGTAATCATCTTTTCCACACGTGGGATACGCGTCCGTTCTGCAAAACAAGAGTATTAACCGGGTTGCCCCCCGACTGAACGAGAGTGCTTGGTCGTTAAAGATCGTTTCCAAGCATCAAGTAGCGTTTTAAATAACAGGCGAGTCGGTCATACACTCAGTAGCCTGTGTTCCACTCAGAGCGTTTTCTATCACCTCTCTTTTCATTAGATTTCCATTCTCACCTCGGTTTTGTTTCCTGCAGAGAGGGAATAAGAATAAGAGTGAAAAGGTTCTGGTTAAGTGCGAACACTTGCACGCACACGCACACAAATGAATGCACAAACACATGTACACACACGCATTCACAAACGCAAGCACGCGTACACACGCGCGCACATACACACACACACACACACAGCCACACGTGCGCATATATACATACACACACAATTACACACCTACAAGCACACACACACATACACTAAACAAATAAAGCGCACACATGTGTGCATGCATGTGCATGCATTTGAACGGCTCCCTCCGTGCAGTGAGTCCTCTGAACCCGGAGGGCTTAATGAGCTCAGAACGCAGATTTCATTCGTCTCCGTCGTGAAGCGTCTCGGCCCATTCCTCAGGTTGTCGTCCATTAGTGCCTCTCACTGAACACATTTAAAGGGACAGTACCGGCTGTGGTGGGCTGCTTTATGAAGTCACAGCATACAGCAGTCAGGACACACACAAGCATTGGACTGAGGTTTCTATTTCTGGTGCCTTGTTGCGTCTGCACCGATTTAAAGCACGAAGCACGGCGAGATCGGTTAGTTTATTTTTCCTATTTTTAGATTCATTTTTGCATTTTTATGCTTTATGATAGTGCGATAGACAGGAAGGTGTGGGAGAGAGAGGGGGGAGGTGTGCAGCAAAGGACCATGGGCAGGAATCAAACCCGGGTCGCATCGGTAAGGAGCGCTGAGTAATAACACATCAGATTGGGGCCTGGTTGGGTCAGGACGTTGGTTTCACTACACTACACGTGGCATAACCCTCCAACGCCTTTTGAATTTCACTTTATACAAAATGACAGATTCCTAAACGGCGATTCCCTTCTCCCCCTGAACACAGACCTCCCGTGCTACGCACGTTAGCAGGGAGCTACGTTACCGCCTTCCTCTAACACAGTCGTATCCTCGTGAAAAAGCGACACCGTTTTAACAACAAGAGCGTCTACACAAACACTGAGCCACCGTGCGTGTCCGATAGACTCATTTCCTAAAAAGTCCTCCCGGTGTCGCCCCACCGGGGCACCATAGGATCGCCCGGCCCTCCTAAAACCACCGGAGGCGAACGTGGACGGCAGTAAAAGGAGGTAATGGTGTAAACGGCCGCCCGGGCCGGGGATTGGCTGAAGGATTCCACCGTCCTCAGCCGATTGGTTGACTGATGTGACCCCCATTAATCCAGGTGTTCACTCATCCACGGGACGACCCCCCCTGCTAACTGTGAGAGACTTATTCAGGCAAGCCACCCCCCCCCCCCCACACACACACACACACACACACCTTGGCCTGACAGCTCCAGTGCTTCCTGTCTGGGGAGGGGGGTACGGAGCAGTCTAATAAACGTGCCGTGGTAAATGTCAGGCCTTTTTTTAATCAGCAAGCAGTAATGCCACGTTTGTTTGGTGGCTTGGCATTTGTTATTTCAGCCAAAGTTATGGTCACCCGTCTTTCTCTCACTCTCTCTCTCGCCACTCTCTCCCTGATTTAAATTCAATAAAGCTTTGTTGGCATTACAAAAACAAACGTTAACTTCGCCAAAGCAGGTGAAAAATGAGGAGGTCTCCCCTCATTCTCTCTCTCCTTCGAAATACGGGTTTGAACATGGGGAGAAAAACTGTGTCTCTGCCTTAACGCAGGGACCAGCGCTGCCCAGTTAGTTAGTTAGTTCATAAGTTAGCAAGTCAGCGCGACATTGAAACAGATCCTTTAAGATTGCCTGGGAAAGAAGAGAGTGGAAATAAACAGGTGAACGGTAGTAAGCAGCAGCGCTTTGATCAGTGTGTGTTTGGACGCTGTTGGAGACGGAGGCCTTGTTCTGCTCACTGAGCTCCATAATGAGAGCCCCCCCCGCTTCTACAACACAAATAAAGCACAATACAAAGCAGGTTTGTAAAGCCACCACAGCCATTACCACCATCACCACCACCCCCACCACCACCACCACCACCATCACCATCACCATCACCACCACCACCACCACCACCATCACCACCACCACCATCACCACCACCACCACCACCCCGGCCTGTGGTCCCGGACCACTGCGAGGACCACTCTGGAGATGTGGGCGTGAGGCTTGAGCCTGTTGTAGTGTGTATCTTGATATGTGCACTCAGATGTTTATCTACCAGTTCAACAGACACATCTCAGGGCTGCCTTTCCCTCTCCCCCTCCCTCTCCCCCTCCCTCTCTCCCCTCTATCTGTCCCTCCCTCTCTCCCCTCTCTCTCTCCCCCCTCCCTCTCTCCCCTCTCTCTCTCCCCCCTCCCTCTCTCCCCTCCCTCTCCCCCTCCCTCTCTCCCCTCTATCTCTCCCTCCCTCTCTCCCCTCTCTCTCTCCCCCCTCCCTCTCTCCCCTCTCTCTCTCCCCTCTCTCTCCCCTCTCTCTCTCTCCCCTCTATCTCTCCCCTCTCTTTCTATTCCTCTCTTCTGCCATCCTTCTCCCTCTCTATGCCCCCTCTCTCCCTCTCCCCCTCCCTCTCTCCCCTCTCTCTCTCCCCCCTCCCTCTCTCCCCTCTCTCTCCCCCTCCCTCTCTCCCCTCTATCTCTCCCTCTCTCTCTCCTCTCTATCTCTCCCTCTCCCCTCTATCTCTCCCCTCTCTTTCTATTCCTCTCTTCCGCCATCCTTCTCCCTCTCTATGCCCCCTCTCTCCCTCTCCCCCTCCCTCTCTCCCCTCTATCTCTCCCCTCTATCTCTCCCCCCCCTAACTCCCTCTTTCCCTCTCACTCCCCTCTCTCCGACTGTCTCTCTGTTTTACTGGATTCCCACACACACACAGAAACAAACACACACACATGCAGAGGCCATAAAAAGGAATGATTTACGTTGTGAGTGAGTTCTCTGTGGTCAGGAGATACGTCTGCCAACAGGCGTGTCCACGGGGGGGGGGGCAGGACCTTCTAGAAGGTCAAAGACCCGACAAGCTCCGGGGTAAAGTCTTCAGCCCAGTTGTAACAACCGAAGGGAGACAGTCTGACGAGAGAGACGAGAAAGCACCCTGGTCTCACTCCTGTATCTGAATCGTCAGTCTGAAAGCACCCTGGTCTCACTCCTGTCACTGAATCATGAGTCTGAAAGCAGTCTGGTCTCCCTCCTGTCATTTATAGGACAGCCGTAATGATTCGGCGTCATGTGGCACAGGAGGTAGAGCGGGTTGGCTGGTAAATGGAAGGTTGTGATTAAAGTACTGTAGCGTTTTGTACGAGGTGAAAGCCCATCCCAAACACTTTCCTTGGCTCAGAGGACGAGAAACACAGAAACATAAGGCAGAGAGAGGGAGAGTGTGAGAGAGAGAGACACACACACACACACACACACACACACAGACACACACACACACACACACACACACACACACACACAGCACTAGAGCATTCAAAGAATCCACACTCCCTCAAACATTCAATCGCAGCTTGTCTACCAAATTAAACACATTTGTCCGTCTCGCGATATATCATTCAACAACTGCCTCCTCTCTGTCTCTCTCTGTCTCTCTGTTGTTTATTTCTAGGATAAAAACTTGGCATCTTTTCTGGCGGCATAAGGCGGGGGGGGGGGGGAGGGTTGAGTGCGGGGGAGTAGGTGGCTGAGTGGATTGGTGTGGGAGGGGCGGGTGGGTGTGATGTGTGTGTCTGTTTGGTGTGCGTGTGTGTGTTGGTGGTTAACTTGGCGAGCATCACGAGCCTGACACCCTTCCGCCCCGCCCAGCGCTGGCTCTAATCCGATTCCCGGGCCGCTGGGATCCGTCCTGACCGGAACGCCGAAGCCGCTCCCTGATCGCTCTGTCTGCGTCTGATGACGTCATCACGGCAGCGGCCTGGCTGGCCCCGCCCCCCCCCCCCCCCAAGAGACGCCGGAGGGATCGGCGGACCCCCCGACACGAGGGTCTGCGGCCTTTGGGCTGATTCTGTCATCGCCTCGGGGCGGGCGCTTCAATAAAAAGGATCACGCTTGTTTAGCGTGCTGTGTGTGTGCGTGTCCATTTGTGTGTGTGTGTGTCTGTGCGCGCGCTTTACCTGTGTCTGGACCCTTTGAACGTCCCCGTCCACCTCTCTCTCTCTCTCTCGTCTGCCCAGCTGGGATCTCAAAACAGGTTGAGGAGAAGGCGCGCGGCAGGGTGTGTGTGTGGCTATGTACGTGCGTGCGTGTATGTGTGTGTATGTATGTATGTGCGTGTATGTGTGTATGTGCGTGTATGTGTGTATGTGCGTGCGCGTGTGTGTACGTGTGTGTATGTATGTATGTATGTATGTATGTGTGTGTGTATGTGTGCGTGTGCGTGTATGTGTATGTATGTGTGTATGTGTGGGTGTGCGTACATATGCATGTATGTCAGTGTACGTGTGTGTATGTATGTGCGTGTATGTATGTGTGTGTGTGCGTGTGTGTGCACTTCGAGGTGCAGACAGCGCATGCGACCCCTGACCCCTGACCCCTGACCCCTGACCCCTGACCCCTGGCTCCTCTCCAGAGGCTACGCCAGCCGGGGCGCGGCGCTGCGTCAGCTCAAGTTCAGAGAAAGTGTGTGTGTGTGTGCGCGCGTGTGTGTGATGTATATGCACGAGTGTGCATGTACGTGCTTGCGTGATGTATATGCTTGTGTGTGTCTGTGAATTTGATGCATTTGCACGTGTGTTTCTGTTGTCCTAAGCAAATTCAGGACAACCAAATGTTGTCCTAAAAACAAACATCACCTCCATACAGTAGAACCAAACCCTACTGTACCTCCTACAGTAGAACCAAACCCTCCTGTACCTCCTACAGTAGAACCAAACCCTACTGTACCTCCTACAGTAGAACCAAACCCTCCTGTACCTCCTACAGTAGAACCAAACCCTACTGTATCTCCTACAGTAGAACCAAACCCTACTGTACCTCTTACAGTAGAACCAAACCCTACAGTACCTCCTACAGTAGATCCAAACCCTACTTTATGACCTCCTACAGTAGAACCAAACCCTACTGTACCTCCTACAGTAGAACCAAACCCTCCTGTACCTCCTACAGTAGAACCAAACCCTACTGTACCTCCTACAGTAGAACCAAACTCCACTGTACCTTCTACAGTAGAACCAAACCCTACTGTACCTCCTACAGTAGAACCAAACCCTACTGTACTTCCTACGGTAGAACCAAACCCTACTGTACCTCCTACAGTAGAACCAAACCCTACTG
This sequence comes from Pollachius pollachius, assembly GCF_949987615.1. Classification (NCBI taxonomy): domain Eukaryota; kingdom Metazoa; phylum Chordata; class Actinopteri; order Gadiformes; family Gadidae; genus Pollachius; species Pollachius pollachius. Next base: position 22,754,061 of record NC_136944.1, on the reverse strand, counting down.
TACCTCCATACAGTAGAACCAAACCCTCCTGTACCTCCTACAGTAGAACCAAACCCTACTTTATGACCTCCTACAGTAGAACCAAACCCTACTGTACCTCCTACAGTAAAACCAAACCCTCCTGTACCTCCTACAGTAGAACCAAACCCTACTGTACCTCCTACAGTAGAACCAAACTCCACTGTACCTTCTACAGTAGAACCAAACCCTACTGTATCTCCTACAGTAGAACCAAACCCTACTGTACCTCCTACAGTAGAACCAAACCCTACTGTACCTCCATACAGTAGAACCAAACCCTCCTGTACCTCCTACAGTAGAACCAAACCCTACTTTATGACCTCCTACAGTAGAACCAAACCCTACTGTACCTCCTACAGTAGAACCAAACCCTCCTGTACCTCCTACAGTAGAACCAAACCCTACTGTACCTCCTACAGTAGAACCAAACCCTCCTGTACCTCCTACAGTAGAACCAAACCCTACTGTACCTCCATACAGTAGAACCAAACCCTCCTGTACCTCCTACAGTAGAACCAAACCCTACTGTACCTCTTACAGTAGAACCAAACCCTACAGTACCTCCTACAGTAGAACCAAACCCTACTGTATGACCTCCTACAGTAGAAACAAAACCTACTGTACCTCCTACAGTAGAACCAAACCCTCCTGTACCTCCTACAGTAGAACCAAACCCTACTGTATGACCTCCTACAGTAGAACCAAACCCTACTGTACCTCCTACAGTAGAACCAAACCCTCCTGTACCTCCTACAGTAGAACCAAACCCAACTGTACCTCCATACAGTAGAACCAAACCCTCCTGTACCTCCTACAGTAGAACCAAACCCTACTGTATGACCTCCTACAGTAGAACCAAACCCTACTGTACCTCCTACAGTAGAACCAAACCCTACTGTATGACCTCCTACAGTAGAACCAAACCCTACTGTACCTCCTACAGTAGAACCAAACCCTACTGTATGACCTCCTACAGTAGAAACAAACCCTACTGTACCTCCTACAGTAGAACCAAACCATCCTGTACCTCCTACAGTAGAACCAAACCCTCCTGTACCTCCTACAGTAGAACCAAACCATCCTGTACCTCCTACAGTAGAACCAAACCCTCCTGTACCTCCTACAGTAGAACCAAACCCTCCTGTACCTCCTACAGTAGAACCAAACCCTCCTGTACCTCCTACAGTAGAACCAAACCATCCTGTACCACCTTCTCTCTCTCTCTCTCCCCCCTCACTCCCTGCTCCTCCCCCCTCTCTCCCTCCCCCCTTCTCTCCGACTGTCTTTCTTTTTTCCCGTTGTCCCCACCACCGTTCCCAGGCTCCCCCCCCCAGTTCTCCCGTGCAGCGTGATACCGCTGCAGTGTCATAACGTTTCCCCGTTCCCGGTCAGTGTTTGCTCGTGTACGAGCGGGGCAGAACCCGCGCGCACGCCACGACTTTCCCAGGGGCGGCGTGCGATCCAATCCCATTACCCGGCGCACATCAAAGGGTTAAGAGCGTCTGCGCGGCGGCCATTAGGCGCTCTCTCCGCCGCCGTAAATCAGCGCCGGGTCGGCAGCAGCTGCTCTGATCACCTATTAAAACTTCCATAATGCGCCGTAGGTACAGAGAGCTGCTGTCGGTAACGAGACACCAGCCTCACCAAGCCACTCGGTGAAGGCCTCTCTCTCTCTCCCTCTCTCTCTCTCTCTCTCACCCCCCTCCCTCTCTCCCTCCCTCCCTCCCTCCCCCTCCCTCTCTCTCTCTCTCTCTCTCTCTCTCTCTCTCAACCACTCCCACTCTTTTTCTATCCCTCTGTCTCTCTATGTCTCTCCCCGGAGTCCCCGCCCTCTCTCTCTCTACCTCCCTCCCCCTTTCTCCCTCTCTCTCACCCCAAACCAAACGTTTTTTGGTTTGCTTTCGGTGCAAGGTACCTTAGGAAACTGAATTTTACTTTAGAGAGAGAGAGCGAGAGAGAGAGAGAGAGAGAAAGAGAGAGAGAGAGCGCGCTTGTCATTAAGCACCACCCCCCCGGGGCTTAAGGCTCTGTCTGCAGCAGACAGAGTGAGCTGTCCTGTAGGTGTGTTTCTGCCCCCCCCATTAGCCCCCCGCCGGGGTCCTTAAACCTTAACTCAAGTGAGACGGGGGGATTATTTATGACCGCTCGGGTGTCAGACCCTCGTGTTGGGACTCAGTCCCTCAGCGAACCCGAGCAGAGATCACAGAAATGAACAGATCGAAATATTCCTTTTAGGATGAGGTTCTTCAGACGTGTGATCGGTGTGTGTGTGTGTGTGTGTGTGTGTGTGTGTGTGTGTGTGTGTGTGTGTGTGTGTGTGTGTGTGTGTGTGTGTGTGCGTGCATCTGTGCATGTGTGTGTGTCCTGTGCCCACAATGGCCAGTGTGCGTGTGTGTGTGCATGTGCATGTG
>NC_136944.1:22740128-22742628 GCF_949987615.1 Pollachius pollachius | reverse complement strand
GCAGAGGGACGGCCAGAAGGTGGCCCGCATCCGGCACCAGCAGCACGGCCAGCTGGGCCCCCCGGAGGCCGCCCCCTCGCCCGTCGACCTGAACCAGGGGCCCGCGCCCGAGCTCAAGAGGAAGATGGAGATGTCTCCGTACGGGTACGGCGGCGGCGGCGGCGGCGGCGGCGGCGGCGGCGGCGGCGGCGGGCAGCTCCACCCCCAGCAGCCCCCCGTCCCTCCCTGGGCCATGAGACCCGCCCACCACATGCCCCAGCCTGTGGAGGAGGACCAGAGGAAGTCCTACATGGAGCTGGGGCCGGTCAACCGGCAGCACCAACCGCAGCACCAACCGCAGCACCAACCGCAGCCGCAGCAGCAGCAGCAGCAGCAGCAGCAGCCGGGGATGGGTGTAGCGCCTCCACCCTGTGCCTCTCCTCTGGGCCAGCAGCAGCCGGAGCCCCAGAGCCCGGCCCAGGGGGAGAGCAGCGCCATGAAGAGCCTCCTGAAGTACAGCAGCCAGCAGCAGCCCCTCCTGCTGTCCCAGAAGAGCCCGTTCGGGGGTCTGGGGAGCCTCAAGTCGGCCGCCGCCGCGGGGGGGGCCAGCTGCGCCATGCAGCCCGGGAAACAGGCCCTGCCCCCAAGGAAGGGCTCGGCCAATGACGGGGAGCGCCCCGACTACGGCGGGCGGAGCCGGGAGATGGGGGAGGCGGGCCACGGGGAGGGCGAGGTCAGGCAGCCCCCCGTGGGGATCGCCGTGGCGGTGGCCCGGCAGCGGGAGCCGTCCTGCAGGCCGGTGGACGGACACCCGAGCAGCCGGCAGGGGAGGGTGCACCCCTCGGTCAAAGGTACGAGAGAGACTCACTTAGCAAACACTCACGCACACACATAGACACAGACACATCGACACGTACCGAAGACACAAACTGCACACACACACACACACACACACACACACACACACAGAAATATAGCAAGCCTTCACTCCTTTGTGAGGATGGTTGTTTTCCAAACCTTTATCCGGGAACAAACCTTGTGTCAGCGGGCTTTGAGGGAGTGGGCTAACGGCTAACGGCTTACGGCTAACGGCTAACGGCTAGGCGACTTGTGTCTCCCAGGACCGCACCGCTCCATGTACCCGTCGGACGGCTCGGGGGAGGAGGAGAGGAAGAGGATGGGGGCGGAGCAGATGAGCGTGGCCTGCCTGGACCGCGACCGGGAGGCCTACATCAGGTGGGTCCGACACCGCCGCTGCATGAACATATGATAAGGGCGGCGTGCAGCTCAGGGGGGCAGAGCGGGTCGGCTGGGTACCGGGAGGTCGCTAGGTCGGTCCCCGGCTCCTCCTAGCCGAGTGTCGAGGTGTCCCCGAGCGAGGCGCCTCACCCTGACTGCTCCTGACGAGCTGGCTGTCGCCCTGCGTGGTCGACTCCGCCGTCGGTGTGCGAATGGGTGCATGTGAGGCAGTATTGTAAAGCGCTTTGAGAGGCCACTGGTTAGAATAGTGCTGTATGAATGCAGTCCGTTTGTCATTTACCGTAAGCCCTGCTCGGGCCTTAGCTCTCTGGATCAGAGTGAAGCCAGCAGCTCACTTAACGACTCAATATTACGATGTCCGGTTCCTTACGATGATAAACTAATACGATTGTACCGTCTGCGTTTTCTTTTCCCCCTCCCAGGGAAAATAAGGACAGAGTGGAGTTTGCGAGGATCCACCCCTCTAGCAGTTGCCATGGAGACCTCGCCTCTCATCTCATGGTCCCCAGCGGGACCTCCATCCAGTCTGGCCAATTAGGTGACCCGGCCGCTCACGCACACTCTGCCCATCACCACTGGATGCCGAGGACAGGAAGCCCCTCCCTCTGGATGACCGGCCACTCCTACGGTGAGCGGACACAGGGTTACCTAGAGACGGGCTGGAACGATGCCATGGGAATTATGGTGTTACCATTTTTTTTCCTTTTTCTTTATTTATTTTTTGAGTTTTGGTTTTACATTTCAGTTTAGTTTATTTGCCAGATCATTTTTTTCTTTCGTTTTTCATTAGAAAAAAAACTGAGGAAAAAAATGATCTGGCAAATAGTAGTATTTTCCTAGTTCAATTTTTATTCATTTGTATGCCTGGTTTTGGTTTTGTGTTTGTGAGTTTCAGTTTTAGTTTTAGTCTGTTTGGTAATATGGGGGATTTTTCAGGGATTCAGAGGTTAGAAATGGTATTGTGTAACAAAAACACAATACCACAATATACACAAAACCTCAGACCATTTTTGCAGATAGTAAACCACAAAAGAAAAATGGACAAACACAAAAAAACACCTAGTAAACACCTAATGCAGCTGAGTTGTTCAACGCTTAGAATTAGTCCAACTTTTTTCACGTTTCAGATTTACGTTTCAACCACTGTATTTGTATTTTATTTTTGGAACTTTTCTGAGTACCTCCTGCAGTGGTCCAAAGTACCCCCAGCGGTCCACGGTCCTCCATTTGAGCACCCCTGCTCCAGACCCCTGACCCCTGT
>NC_136944.1:22720128-22737628 GCF_949987615.1 Pollachius pollachius | reverse complement strand
GAGAACGAGTCGTGGGTTCATCCTGATGAACCATGAACACCGTCATCCTCTTCATCACCGTCACCATCCTCGTCCGGGTGGAAATCTGTTCACATGATTTCATTGTAGGACGGCTGATTTCTGCATTCCTCTGAATCCTCAGGGCGGCTTTAAGAGAACCGGGCTCCCTTCATAGCGGGGTGGAGCGTGGGATTACTGCTCTCTCTCTCTTCCATCTCTTTCTCTCCTCTTTTTCTCTCACTCCATCTGTCCCTCTCTCTCTCTTCTCTCTCCCCTCCCTCTCTCTCTCTCTCTCTCTCTCTCTCTCTCTCTTCTCTCTCCCCCCTCTCTCTCTCTCTCTCTCTCTCCCTCTCTTCTACAGAGACAATAAAAAGAATAACAAAATCCTTCTTGTAACACATCAGTATGTACAAAGAAAAGGGCGCACATCGGAACGCGGTTCCCTCCGTGCGTGTGGGCGGGAAACGCCGAAAGACTCGAGGCATCATTTAAAGCGCCGCTTAGAAACGAAGTTGAAACCGTGGCGACGGGTGAGGGGCGGGTGGAGCCCCGGGTGGGAGGAGACGAGACCCCCGTCTCATGACCCCGCCCTCACCCTCTCCCCCCCCCCCCCCTCTCTCATTAGACGTGATGGAGCAGCAGGGTCTGTGGCCCCCCGTCTACGGCGCCCGCGGCCCCCCCTCCCACATGCAGCACCCGGCTGTGTACTCCCGCTCCCAGTTTCTACGGCAACAGGAGCTGTACGCACTGCAGCAGCACCAGCAGCTGCAGCATCAGCACCAGAGCCACCCGGCCGCGGCGGCGGCCGCGGCGGCGGCGGCGGCGGCGGCGGCGGCGGGAGGGCAGCACCAACCCCAGCAGCACCACCACCAGCAGCACCACCAGCAGCACCACCACCACCACCGGGCCGCCCACGGGGTGGAGCTACAGCACCGGCCAACGCACGCCGCCCAGGTGAGAAACGCGGGTCGGCTTCGCTCAGCAGGCGGAGCAGTTGTCTCGTAGCCGAAAGGTCGCCGGTTCGATCCCCAGCTCCTCCTGGCCGAGTGTTGACGTGTCCCAGAGCGAGACACTTAACCCTGACTGCTCCTGACGGGATGGCTGGCGCCTTGCGTGGTCGACTCTGCCGTCGGCGTGGCAATGTGTGTGTTGACCGATGTAAGTCGCTTTGGATAAAGCGTCTGCTGAATGCCCCAATTGGAATTGTAGAACGCCGTCCGCGGTCCGCACGCGTCCAAGGGATGCGACGTGGTACCGTAAAGCAGTGGTGCTCGAATGGGGGTTCTCGTACCCCGTGGGGTCATTTGGAGTACTGCAGGGGGACTCCTGAAAGAAATAAAATATAAGAAGTTTCAATTCTGAAAACTGAAAGAAAATCAAGAAAATGGACTAGTGTTTGAAGCGTAATTCTGACAACAAGGAGGAAGGAGAATCTGTGGAAAAGAAAGCGCATGCAGAAGCATCCTCTTAATGTTCATGTTTACACTTCCAAATAGAATGCACAGATATTATTCATGTAGTTTATTTTCTCTTTCTCCCAAAAATGTTTCGTGCCGGGGAAGGGGGTACTGAACAAATATCTTCGAGGGGGTACACTAGTTGAAAAAGTTTGAGAACCACTGCCGTAAAGAAATAGCTCAGTTTAGCCCGAATCATCGCTCAACACTTTACCGTCAGCCTGGGCCTATTCTTAGTCGGCGAAACAATGCTCTGGGATCGGCTGCTTTTCCTTGGGGAGGCTAATGGCCTGGTTTGTAGAAAACAAACCCAAAAAAACATCCTTGTGTAACTGCAGCCTGCGTAGCTTGGAGAGCGCTACAACACACGAGTTGTTCTAAGTCCTTCTGGGTACGAGCGTACCCAGAAATTCCTCCGATGCGGCCTTAATTGCAGTATTTGGTATCGGCGAGCACGCATGTCTATGCTCCAATCCGATACCAACACGTGACTCCGTTAGTACACAGGCAAAAAATATCACAAACACTTGCAGAAAAGTAAAGGTGTATCTCCGTCCTACCTGTGTTCGTGCCACCAAGTCGGAAAAAAAACATTGATGCATGTACGCTTAACTACAAGAATACAAGTGATTTAGATACTTATAGATTACAAGTTTAAATGATCTAGTTCTGAAAAAGAAATTGCAGACAATGCATTGCTGTCATCGTAAGAGAACCCTTTGACAAGAACAAGTGCTGTTAGTATTTACTAGATTCTGTATCGGTATATACTCGGTATCGGTATCGATACTCAAGTTCAGGAATCGGTATCGGGAAGGAAAAAATGGCACCGGAACACCTCCAGCGTTTGGTTAACCCGGTTTGGTGTCCTCAGGTGCAACGGCGGCCGGACGAGGCGTCCATCGACCTGGAGGAGCTGCTGCTGGAGCCCAGCCGGACGTCCAAACCCGCCAAGCCCTTCTCCTACAGCCCCCCGGCCAGGGGCGGGGCCTCCCCGGGGGGCGGGGCCTGCTGCCGCTCCCCCTCGCTGAGGCCCCGCCCCAAGAGCACCTCCTCCACCCCCTGCCCTGCCGCCGTCGCCGCCCAGTCCCCCGCCATCAGCCCCGCCCCCGCCCAGATCTCCAAGGGGGTGGGCGTCGCCCAGGATAAGATGGGGCAGGCCCCGCAGGATTACCCAGAATCCCTAGAACCTGGTAAGAGGGAACATATGATTAATGTCTGTGTCTCTCTCCCTCCCTCTCCCTCGCTGTCTCCCTCTCCCTCCCCCCTTCTCTCTCTCTACTCTCTGTCTCTCTCCCTTTCTCTTTCTCTCTCTCCCTCCCCCTGGCTGTCTCTCTCTCTCTCTCTCTCTCCCTCCTCTTCTTCACTGTCTCTGCCTCTCTCTCTCTCTCTCGCTCTCTCTTTCTCTCTCTCTCTCTCTTTCTCCCGCTCTCTATCTCTCTTCCTCACTGTCTCTGCCTCTCTCTCTCTCTCGCTCTCTCTTTCTCTCTCTCTCTGTCTTTCTCCCGCTCTCTATCTCTCTTCCTCACTGTCTCTGCCTCTCTCTCTCTCTCTCGCTCTCTCTTTCTCTTTCTCTCTCTCTCTTTCTCCCTCTCTCTATCGCTCTCCCCACGGTCTCTGCCTCTCTCTCTCTCTCTCTTTCTCCCTCTCTCTATATCTCTCTCTCTCTCTCTCTCTCTCTCTCTCCCCCCACTGTCTCTGCCTCTCTCTCTCTCTCTCTCTCTCTCTCTCTCTCTCTCTCTTTCTCCCTCTCTCTATCTCTCTCTCTCTCTCCCCACTGTCTCTGCCTCTCTCTCTCTCTCTCTCTTTCTCCCTCTCTCTCTCTCTCTCTCTCTCTCTCTTCCCACTGTCTCTGCCTCTCTCTCTCTCTCTCTCTCTTTCTTTCTCCCTCTCTCTATCTCTCTCTCTCTTTCTCCCTCTCTCTCTCTCTCCCCACTGTCTCTGCCTCTCTCTCTATCTAGGAACAAAGTTAGGGGGCGGGTGAAAAGTTTTGTGTAAGAGTTGAATTGGGGCGATGAATAACTCAACATAAGTCAGTCTGGGTCGACCCTGGCGGCCTGTGGCTGATGACAGAGTGTTAGAGCAGACTGAGGTTCTGCAGCCGTCTGTAACGGCTGGTAATTGGTTGAGGCGTCGCAGGTAATGATGCCTGCGTGCTCTCCGCTGGGATCGGGGGGGGGATTCATGGGGGGGTGGCGTTTGACTGAACAGCTCAAAGCCCCAGAAAATGGCCGCCGGCTGGGCTGGGTCTTCCCCAGCACTGTCACCTCGATGCTAACAGCGAAACACATCGCCCCTGGCACCAGCCCTTCAGGCCTTAGTGTCTTCATCATCATTACTGTCGGGCTAATGGCCGCCGCTCGCTGAACGTATCAAAGCCCTGATGGACCAGAGGGCCGTCCTCTGATCCCCCCCTCCCCACAGGTCCCAGCTCGGACCCCCGTACTGACGTCCACAGACCCCCTCGCGCGTCAACCGTCTGTAATGTGCAAAGATTAGATGTCTGATGCTTTTTTCGACTAAGAAATGAAAGTGAAAGTGAAAGTAAAATGTGAAAGTGGATCATCAATGTGGTTTCCCCGCCTGCGATGAATGAACGAATCTCGTATTAACGGTTGTTTCCTGTTTCCTGTAGACCTCCCTGCCGGGTACAGCTACCCCGCCATGTCCCTCGGCTACCGCAACGCCCCGCCCCCACAGGAAGTCCCACTGGCCCCGCCCCCGCACCTGGACCCGCCCCCTCCGGAGCCGTCGGACCGCGTCCCACCGTCCCTCTCCGGCCTGGGGGCAGAGCTAGACTGCCAGGCGGTGGTCAGGCCCCTCCCAGAAGCACGGCTGGAGGCGGAGCCTCAGCAGCAGCAGGTGGAGGAGGAGGAGCAGAGGGTCGTGGAGGAGGGCGGGGCAGCGTTGGAGGCGGAGCTTGCCGGCGGCTACCTGCCGGTGGAGAAGGAGGTGCTGCTGACGGAGGCGATCGGAGGGGAGGTGCTCGCCTGCCCCCCCGCCGAGAGCCCGGTGTGTGAGACGGCTGCTTCCTGTCCGCCGCCCCTCCCCCTCCCGAGGCTGCCGGAGGAGTCGTCGCCCCGGAGGGCTGTGATCACCCTGGAGGAGGAGGAGGAGGAGGAGGAGGAGGAGGAGCAGGAAGTGGAGGAGGAGCAGGAAGCAGCAGTGGAAGGAGATAGCCGGGCTGCGGACGTGACCGAGGCGGGAGGTCACCCCCCATCCCCCCCAGGGGTCACGGAGCCGCACCTGGCCGGCCCCGGGTCCGAGACCCCGACGCCGGCCCGCCCCCGGGAAACCACGACGGGGGCCCCCGGGCAGAAGGAGACAAAGGAGGAGCAGGAGGAGGGGGAGGAGTCGACGGCGGGCCACGCCTCGCTGGACCTGGTGTGTGCGTCCCCCCCCGCGGGCCCTCCCCCCCCGGCTGTGACCGCGGCCCCCCGCAAGACGGCGGCCCCCTGCTACTGGAGCCTGGAGCTGCTGATCGCCGCGGCCTTCTGCGCCGACGTGCCCCCCTTCCCGCTGTTCCCCTTCTGCGCGCCGGCCGCCGGCCCCGCCCCTCCCAGCATGCACCACGGCATGGAGCTGCTGAGCGAGATGGCCGACCTGGAGCTGAGGCAGCGGAAACGCTCCAACGGGGAGAGCCAGGGTGAGGCCACGGCACGCACGCACGCACACACACACACGCACACACACACACACACACACACACTCTCCGAGACGGCAGGACGCAGCTTCCCATTTCCCCTCCTCGTTCCATCAACAGCAAATCCCGGTTTACCCGCAAGGTGCTGTCACTCAGTGATCCCCTCCTCCCCATCCCTCTGTCTCCCCCCCCCTCGGTCTCTAGAGCCCTGGGTGTATTCTAACACCCCCCCTCCTCTAGAGAGGCTACCTATGTGCACATGCCTCCTATTTCCTCTCTCACTGTTGGTGGTGCTAAAGGCATCTGTGCTTCCTGAAGGGCTGCTCTCTCTCTCTCTCTCTCTCTCTCTCTTGCTCTCTTTCTTTCTCTCTCTCACTCTCTTTCTTTCTCTCTCTCTCTCTCTCTTTCTTTCTTTCTCTATCTCTCTCTCTTTCTCTCTCTCTCTCTCTCTTTCTCACTCTCTCTCTCTCCCTCCCTCTCTCTCTCTCTCTTTCTCTCTCTCTCTCTCTCTCTCTCTCTCTCTCTCTCTCTCTCAGCAGAGGGCCTGCAGCCCTCTGCTGTCCGCCCTCATTTCCCCCGCTGTCGGTCTGCTCTGGTTTCCACCGGGGATCACTTCCCTCTCCTCTGTCGGGCTGCAGGGCTGATCGACGGACGATGTGGCGCGCAAAAGCCCAAAACACCAAAACACTCTCGCTCGGTAACAGACTCCCGGTGAAACAAACACACAGAAAACAGCGACTGAGACGCTCGCAAATTGCTTCCTCGTCTCCCCGTGCGCCGCGCCGCTCGCCCGCTGAAAAGTTAGCGTGTAATCACAACAGCACTGTGTTCTGCCCCCCCCCACACCCCGAGCACTGCCTGGCTAATTGGAGCCCATTGTTCTTAAGTGGCTTTTAAAAGCTTTCTTGTTTTTTCAAAGTGCGGTGTGTTGTTTTAAATGGTGCACCGCGAGGAGGCTCGGTGTTCCTCAAAGCCTCCTAATGCTGTTAACTGCTCCCAAAAGAGGCTCCTTCAGACGAACGCAGAAGGTATCGTCAGCTCAACTCTCCAGTCAGCATTGTTGTTCTTTAACGACACGATGATGCTGTTGTTCCCGGCCCTGGGGAGCGGCACTCATCCGCACAACACTCCGCTCTGTGGCGTGATTCACCAGGACCAAGGGTTTTGTTAAGACGTTAAAGTCCATGCCCTGATACCCGGGCATTGTGTCGGGAGCCATCGATATGTGATGGGAATCAAACAGTGGCTAATCCATTAAATGTCCGCACAGTATCTGAACCACTGTCAGGGCGGCCTGCGTCCCTCTCAGCGTAACCTCTGGAGCTCTGCTCGCTGTGGCCACGCCCCCTCCCCGGACTCAGTTACCGGGCCTTTCACCGCAGCACAATAACCCGTCCATCTCCGTCATAACACCGTCTCAACAATAACAATGCTGGAGATGATCGCATTTTCATTGGCCAACGGAAATGACCGCATAAGTTCCTTCGGGGCGGATTTAGAGAGGGTTATGTTTCGGTGAGTGCCCCGGTATCGCTGAGGGCACTGGTTTCGTATAGTGCACTGGTTTCGGTTAGTGCACTTGTATTGCAGAGTGCACTGGTTTTCGCTGAGTTCGCTGGTATCACTGAGTGCGATTGTATCGCTGACGTATTGGTATCGATTAGAGTGGTTCCGATACCGATACCAGTAACGGAAATTCCTCAGATACTGCCTTAAATGGCTTAAAAAAATCGGGTATTGTGAATACTCGAGTTGAATGCCGATCCGACACCGTCACGTGACTAGCTCATTTACTGCCCAGGCAAAGAACATTAAACACTTGTGGCGTTGTGCTGTGTTGCTGCGCTAACATTGATGACTGCACTGATGTCTCTGGATGCACTGGTATCACTGACTCGTATCCTCGCTGTGTCTCCCAGGTGAGGAGCTGCTGATCTTCGACCTCCAGAGCCTCGCTACCTTGGCGACGGCCCGCGCCCTGGAGCTGGGGTCCCAGGTGGGCGGGGCCAGCGGGGGCCCGGTGGGGCCCGGGGCCCGAAGGACCCTCAACCTGCGCAGGAAGTGCAGCTGGACTCCGCGCAACGAGCCGGTGGGACAACGCACCGACACACCCAATGAATTAACGCTAATGCTACGTAGCTCGGTCGTTTTAGCTAATGCTAATGCTATGAGCTTCTGTCATCGCTAACTGAAGCGTTAATGCTAGAACACAAACGCTAATGCTGCGTTACTCTGTAATTTCAGTCACTGCTAATGCTACTGCTAATGCCATTTGCTTCTGTCATCGCTAACTGGAGCGCTAATGCTACGTTGTTCGGCCATTTCAGTTACCGCTAATGCTATGCGCTTCTATCGTTGCTAACTGGAGCGCTAACGCTACGTAGCTCTTTCATTTCAGTGACTCCTAATGCCTTGCGCTTCTATCGCCGCTAACTGGAACGCTAATGCTGCGTTCCTCAGTCATTTCAGTCATTGCTAATGCCGATGCCATGTGCCCTTTCAGGTGTGTCCGGCTAAAGGCGGCATGGAGGCCATGGACGGCCCAGAGCTAGCTATGCGTGTGAAGCTAGCCGAGCTGCAGCGCTGCTACAAAGAGAAGCAGAGGGAGCTTGCCAAGCTCCAGAGGAAACACGAGAACCAGTGAGTGACACCCTCTGGAGCAGTGTGTGTGCGTGTGCGTGTGCGTGTGTGCGTGTGCGCGCAATGCAAAAATATGAATATGTATGTGGGTGTGTGTGTGTGTTTGCTTGTGTGCGTTTTGTGTGTGCTTACGTGTGTGTGTTTTTGTATGTGTGCATGTGTGTAAGTGTGTGTGTGTAAGTGTGTGTCTGTGTGTGCGTGTGTGTGTGTGCTTGCGTGCATCTGTATATGTATATATGTGTCTGTGTGCAATGCACAAATATTAATGTGTGGTTTTTCACGTTTGTGCGTCTGCGTCTGTGTGTGTGTGTGTGTGTGTGTGTGTGTGTGTGTGTGTGTGTGTGCCTGCCTGCCTGCCTTCCTGCGTGTGTGTGTGTATATGTGTGTGCCTTCCTGCGTGTGTGTGTGTGTGTGTGTGTGTGTGTCTGCGTGCCTGTGTGTGTGTGTGTGTGTGTGTCTGCGTGCGTGTGTGTGTGTGTGTGTGTGTGTGTGAGCAGGAAGGAGGAGATGCCCCGGAGCCCAGTGCGGCGGGGCCCGGGGCGACCCCGGAAGAAGAAGCCGGCGCTGGCGGCCCTCTGCCCCTCCGCCTCCTTCTCTGAGGGCCACAGGAAGCCCCGGTGAGTGGCAGCCCTCTGCACCAATCACACAGCACCGGCCGGCCGCCAGCCTATCAGGGGGCAGTCAGAGTCGGCGGGGGGCGTCGGTTGTAGGGTGGTATGGGGGACGGTTTGACATTGTGTGTGTGTGTGTGTCTGTGTGTGTGTGTTTCTGTGTGTGTGTCTGTGTGTGTGTGTGTTTCTGTGTTTTTGTGTGAACCAAGTGCCAGCACTAACCATCACTAGGTTAACCCATACCCCATATGCAACAAGATAGCTAGGATAAGATGCTAAATATATATCTGTGTTTATCTTTCGCTCAGCGAGGGCTAGGATGCCGTAGCGGTGCGTGTGTGTGTGTGTGCGTGCGTGCATGCGTGCGTGTGGCAGTGAGTAAAGCTCAGCTGTGAAGACAGTGGTTAAACTGTGTGCAGTTGTTCACTCTCGCGCCCCGATCGCGACGGGCAACAGGGTTTTGCTGTAATGTTTCAATTAGCTGCGTCAACATGGGCGGATTTGAGAGGGCTTAGAGCCGGTATTACCACCTCAGAGCTCGCTGTCGCTCAGCCCTCTCTCTCTCTCTCTCTCTCTCTCTCTCTCTCTCTCTCTCTGCTGCCTGCCTCGGTCGCCCCGCGGGGAATGGATCTGCCTGGGTCTGTGTCTGTGGAGCCTCTCTCTCTCTCTCTCTCCTCCTGCACATCCCTCTCCTCTCTCCATCACTTTCTCTCTCTTTATCTCTGTTTCTCTCCCACACTCTCCATTACACCTCGCCCCCCCCTCTCTCTCTGTCTCTCTGTCTCTCTCTCTCTCTCTCTCTCTCTCTCTCTCTGTCTCTCTCTCTCTCTCTCTCTCTCTCTCTCTCTCTCTCTCTCTCTCTGTGGTTTTCTTCTGGGCATGGCTCCACAGTTTTCCCAGCAGCCATGCGGTGATGTCATGATGTCACCACCAGTCTGCTACAACCTCTGTAAATCATCTCTCCTCTGTTCTCCTCCTCTCCTTCTCCTATCATCTCCTCTTCTCCTCTCCTCTCCTATCATCTCCTCTCCTCTCCTGGGGGATGTTGGGGGGGGGGGGGGGGGGGGGGGGGGGGGAGAATGATTCTTTGTGAAAGCCACACCCGAACCAAGGGGAGGGGAGGTGGGAGAGAGAGGGAGGGGGTTCTGTGGCAGTGAATAACGACCGCTTCAGTTAGTGAAACCTTCAGATCAGGTGTCCTTACCGCCAGCCAATGGGATTTGGCGCCGTGTGTGAGACACCGGGGCCACGCCCCTGGGCCCTGTGCGACCGGTGTTGCACTCCAGTATCACATGGAAACACGGTGTGTGTGTGTGTGTGTGTGTGTGTGTGTGTGTGTCTGTGTGTGTCTTTCTGTGTCTGTGTCTGTGGCTGTGGCTGTCTGAGTGTGTGTGTGTGTGTGTGTGTGTCTGTGTGTGTGTGTGTCTGTGTGTGTGTGTGTGTGTGTGTGTGTGTGTGTGTGTGTGTGTGTGTGAGCCTGCAGCTGTCTGGGGGACAGCCCTGCTCTGCTCATTAACATGTGTAGTGCGGTGGTTCCTCGTAGCCGGAGAACCCGTCCCTCGCTTCACCGGTTCTCTGAATGGAGCGGGAAAAGGGGGAGGGGCCTAAGGGACAGGATGGCTCAATGGCCAAGCTGCTAATCAATTCGGTTAATTAGTCAGTGTGTGTGTGTGTGTGTGTGTGTGTGTGTGTGTGTGTGTGTCACCCCGCCGGCTTCCCCCATCTGTGAGCGAGCGAGGGAGAGAGAAAGGGGGCGGGGCGTTGTCACATCACGTATGTCAGTATGGGGTGGGGTTGCCCGGCGGCGGCGACTCAAACTTCGCTGCCGCCGCCATCACTCTGCTGTCAGTCGACGGAGCAGACATCTTCACTGTCTGCTACACCCCCCTGCTCCACCTCCTCCACCACCAACACCACCTCCTCCACCACCAACACCACCTCCTCCTCCATATCCTCCTTCTCGTCCCCCACTTCTTTACCAACACCTCCACCTCATCCTCCCCTCGTCTTCTTCTGCTGCACCGATCGATGTTCACCAGAAACCGTCACACACACACACACACACACACACACGATTCACATGTTTTGCAATGTTGCACATAGTGGTTAAACACAAACCACATCTTTCAACACGCACACACACCTACACACACCCCCACACACACACGATACAAAGATAACTGCATGTACAGTATAGGTACGATAGGGGGAAGAGCTCTGCAGTTAGCGTAAGTACTCCCAGTCTGCCTCTAATAATAGCCAGAGATGGATGATATTGGACCGCTTGGCAGCATGGCTGATGACAGCATCCTGACGCCACCAGAAAGCGACTGGTGCCTTTTGTTTCTGAGCGCACTTGGCCTCGCTGAATGCGCTTCAGAGAGATTCATACATTCAAGGGCTTTTTCTCTGAGTGAGTGTTTGGCCTGTGAAGCTGTACTCTGCCGTGTGTGTGTGTGTGTGTGTGTGTGTGTGTGTGTGTCGGGGGCGGGGGGGGGGCACAGTGATATTGAAATCCGAGGATTCACTGGGAGGTAGAACAATGGAGCCGCATGCGAATGTAATGCCTTCAACCATCGCTGGAGCATTCAGAAGCTCTCTCTCTCGCCAACGCACACATATATACATATAAACACACACACATGCACGCACACACACACACACACACACACACACACACTGGAATAACTGGGATCTAACAAGGGACCTGAAACTCTTGGGGGCACTCTGGGATTAGAGCGTTGTATCTGTCGAATGTCTTAGCCGTGTGTGTGTGTGTGTGTGTGACTGTGTACATGCGTGTGTTTATGTGTGTGTATATGTGTGTGTATATGCTTGTGTGTGTGTGTGTGTGTGTGTGTGGTGTGTGTGTGTGTGTGCGTGTGACTGTGTACATGCGTTTGTTTATGTGTGTGTATATGTGTGTGTATATGCTTGTGTTCTTGTGTGTGTGTATGTGTGTGTGTGTGCGTGTGTGTAAGCGACACTGTTCCTCTGCTCTTGTCTCATATTATCCTTATCAGACAATAAAAGCGAGGCTCCTAAATCCCAAAACGGTCGGTGACTCATCTCTTTAGTGTCGCTGCTGCTCTGATGTTTCTGCCCCCCCCAGCTCAGTGTCTCCTCTCTCCTGCTCCTCTCTCCCCCCTCTAATGGTGTCTGTTGCTCTGCTCCTGACGGACAGGTCCATCGGGGCGGGGCTTAACCTATCGCCCGAGGAGCTTGATGGGGGCGGGGACTCCCAGAGGAGGAAGAAGAAGCTGTCCAATCGGGGCTTTGAGCGTCTGAACAGCACCCAGGTCAGTGCCCCTCCCCCTCTCTCTTCTGTTGTCTCTTTTGTTAAAGACACAGAGTTGAAGTTTGTGTTTGGCTCTGGTTTGTGTTATGCGTGTGATGTTTCCCTTTGTCCCCGGCTCCTCCTAATGAGGGCCGGGCCCCCGCGAGGGCCGGCCGCGGCCGCCGGGAGAATACAACCATCTCCATATTAATCTTCCATTCCTTTATCCCTCTCTCTGCGGGAGAGAAACGCTTTCTTCTGCGTGAGGCTGCGCTGCCTTCACTGCCACGGCAACCGCAGGGGGACCAGAGAAATAACTCCCTCTCTTCTCCTCCTCTCTCCCTCCCTCCCTCGTCTCTTCTTCTCTCCTCCCTCCCTCTCCCCTCTCTCCCTCCCTCTCTCTTTCTCCCCTTCCTCCCTCTCTCCTCTCCTCTCCTCTCCCCTCCCTCCCTCTCTCTCCCTCCCCTCCCTCCCTCTCTCTCCCTCCCCTCCCTCCTTCTCCCCTCCCTCACTCCTCCCCCCCACCTCCCTGCTGTGCTTTCATCTCTCTCTGCTGCTGCTGCAGATAAAAGCTCAGGGTTGCAGGAAGGGTGGTCTCTACGCCCCCCTGGGCTCCTCCAAACTGTCCGGCCCCGGGTCCCAGCCCAGGCTGAAGGTCCAGGGGAAGAGGTCCGGGCCGGGGGGCGACTCCAGAGACAAGGAGGCCTCGCCCACCGGCGCCGGCTCCGCCCCCAAGAACAGGCACGCCACGCCGGGCAGCAGGAAGGCCGAGGGCAGGCGGGAGTCCGGAGGGCAGAGCGACACAGGTGGGTTTGATCCCCAAAATGACGTACACTTCCTGTACACAAGATCCTTGAGGAAGGTCATCTACCCCCATGTGATTGCTACTTAAAGCTGCTGTAGGTAACGTTGGAGTGTGGTAACTTGAGAGGGAGGAACAGAGTGGAAGAGAGAGAGATTTTTTAGGTATACAACCCAAAAGAGTATCCCCTCCTTCTCTGCTCCCTCCCTTCCTAAGTATCTCTGGTATTGAGAAGCATTACAATCCCGCACCTTGATTGACAGGCAAAAACGGATTCCCCGAATCACCAGAAGGGATCTCCTGATTAGGCAGAAACTAGCAAGGAGCTGTCTCATACCAAAACGGTCTCATTCTGAGGCGGGCGTTGTGAACTGAAGATAGATATTCTCCCAGATCATTTCACTCACTCATAGCTGTTGAACAGCTCGGTCGTTCATCACAAATTACACTCGGTTAACAGCTCCTAAATCTTACCTACAGCACCTTTTAAAGCAGCTAAAATTCACTCCGAGCTGCTTTGGATTAAAGCGTCTGCTCAGTAGGAACCAGTAAGATTTCAGAAGCTCTCTCTCTCTGGAGCCACACCTAGTACACACACATATACGCACACACACACATGCATGCATGCATGCACTCACGCGCACTCACATGCACAGACCAAACACGCACACACACTCACACACACACACACACACACACACACACGCACACTCACACACACGCAGAAACACACACACACTCACACCCGCACATACAAGCACACACACGAATGCACGCATGCACACACACACATATGCATACATACGTACACACACACACACACAAAAACATATACACACACACACACACACACACACACCTAAAGCTTAAAGTAGCTATCCACTCTGTTGTGCTCTGAGAGCGTCTGATCAGTAGGTTCTATCCGTCCTGACCGTCTGTCCCTCCTGTCGGTCTGTCTGTCTGTCCCTCCTGACCGTCTGTCTGTCTGTCTGTCCGTCTGTCCTGACCGTCTGTCCCTCCTGACCGTCTGTCCGTCTGTCCGTCTTGACCGTCTGTCCCTCCTGACCGTCTGTCTGTCTGTCCGTCTGTCCGTCCTGTCCGTCTGTCTGTCCTGTCCGTCTGTCCGTCCTGTCCGTCTGTCCGTCCTGACCGTCTGTCCCTCCCGACCGCCTGTCCGTCTGTCCGTCCTGACCGTCTGTCCCCCCTGTCCGTATGCCCCTCCTGACCGTCTGCCTGTCTGACCGTCTGTCCCCCCTGTCCGTCTGTCCCTCCTGACCGTCTGTCCGTCCGTCCGTCCCGTCTGTCCTTCTGTCCCTCCTGACCGTCTGCCTGTCTGACCGTCTGTCCCCCCTGTCCGTCTGCCCCTCCTGACCGTCTGTCCGTCCGTCCGTCCGTCCGTCCGTCCGTCCGTCCGTCCGTCTGTCCGTCCTGACCGTCTGCCCCCTCCCTCAGCAGCCAGCGGGGACAGCGGCTCCCAGGAGGCGTGGCCCGCGCTCTTCGGCGGCGCGGGGAGGAAGAGGAGCTGGTCGTCCGCCCGCACCGAGACCCCGGGCGGCGGGCTGCGGGCGCGAGGGAGGGGGGCCACGGGGGAGGACGGCGACAGCAGCCCCCCGGAGAGCGCCTCATCGGACCCAGGTGAGCCGCCGGGACGACACGGGAACGGGATCCCCGGTGGGGGGGGGGGGGGGGGGGGGGGGGGGCAGCGGCGAGCGGGGGATGGAGTACTGAAGGGTGACGTCACGTTTCCATAGCAACCGATTTTACCGGTTCTACGCGAAACAAATGAACCGGGGGAAACCCCTACGCCCCACAAATGGTTTATAGTAAAGGAACGATTTTTCTGGCGAGTCGATTTGCGAGTTTGCTTTACCAATGATGTAAGTAATACTGAGAACAGAACGTCTTCGTATAAAAAAATAAATAATAATAAACTACCGTCTACGAACTTTTCCTTTTAATACCCCGGGGGAATACAGGAACGCCTCGTCTTGTTTCGATTGGACGTGATTTTCACCTCTTTGAAATTGATTTGTTTTCATTTTGAAAGAAACAACGCATGGAAGCAAGGGAGAAGGCCATCTCTCGTTCGGTTGTTCGGAACAGAAACTCCGGTTGCCAGGACAACGTGACGTTTTCGCTTTCCCACTGTATTCTGAGGGTCTGAGTGTCGGAGGCCCGGCGCCAAGACACACACAGACCCACCCCCCCCCCCCCCCCCCCCCCCCCCTCCCTGGTTGGTGTCTTCCAACGCGGGACGATCCATTACGGACGCTTTTAGCCAGAGGCTGATCTCCTGCGCGGGCGTGTTGTTAATGTGTTAAGAACGGCTGAAACCAGAGAGGGGGGGGGGGAAGAGATGTAGGTGGCAGGGGGGAGGAGGGGGAGACGGGGTAGGTGGGGGACACCGGACACCCCGGTGATAGGTCGGGGGAGACGGGGGGGGGGGGCACAGCTGTGTCTGCGGACCCCGTCTGAAGGCAAAGGGGAACCGAGGGCTGGGTTACACTGCGGCCCGGAGCGCCAGGCTGCCACAAACACACACACACGCATACACGCACACACACACACACACACACACACACACACACACACAGGCAAACACTCACACACACAAACACACATACTCAGACTCTCACACAGGCTCAAAAACACACTCGCACTTAGACTCTGGGTCTGGTTCTGACTGTCTAGACATGAGCACACACACACACACACACAGAAGCACATGGCACACACACACACAAGCTCGGACTCACATTCACACACACACACACACACACACACACTCATACTTTCTGCTTTACTTTAATTTTGATGATGACGTGTGATGCCGACTTCATACGTAAAAGAGAAACAATAATAGCAGAAGAAACGCCGTTTGCGACGGGAAGAGGAACCATTTCATACGCCACGAGAAACAAACCAACAAAACATAATTATGCCTATTAACGACCACAACCGCCTCACGCCTGTACATGTGCTTCCCAATTCAGACGAGGAGGAAGAGGAAGACAGCTACGACAGTGACGAGGGACACTACTTCAAAGCCCAGCCCCCTGAGGGACATCCACTTCGGCTCTAGCATGACCGGCCCCACCCCCTCCTCTATCGTCAAGCTGGAGGCAATCAGAAGGCCCGGAACAAGAGGGAGAGGCAGGAGCTCTACGGTAAGGGGGCGGGACTGTGGTCACAGACAGGAAGTGATCAAAGCGGTCCGACCGGGGTGATGACATGTCGCTGGGCGGCATGTGGCTCAGGTGGCAGAGCGGGTCGGCCGGTAACCGGAAGGTTGCTAGTTCGATGCCCGGCTCCTCCTAGCCGAGCGTCGAGGTGTCCCTGATTGGGCTGCTCCATTATGGAAAAAATCTCAATCCTGATTATTTTGGTCAACATTGAAATCACGATTATTCAAACGATTACTTTTTGAGTTTGAAAACATGATGTATTTATTCAGCATGTCTCTCTCAAAACACTTTGTGAGAACTGAGAACTTTGAAATTTCGCCTTAAAAGAAAACACAAAATGGCCCAAAAGAAAATGTACAAATCTAAAATAATGTACAGATATGTATCCAGTTGTTCTGCACTTTCTGTAAAAACATCAAAAAAAATATTTGTATATATCGAAAACTCGACTATGTTAATTTTCTGATCCTTAGTAGTAGGTGTCTTGCCCTAGTTCCTGAGCAAGACACCTCACCCTCACTGCTCCTGACGAGCTGGCTGTCGCCCTGCGTGGCTGACTCCGCTGTCAGTGTGTGAGTGGGTGCATGAAAGGGTGAATGTGAGGCAATATTGTAAAGCGCTTTGAGAGGCCACTGGTTAGAAGAGCGCTTTATGAATGCAGTCCATTTACAGTTATCAGGATAAAAGCTATTGTCTCTCGGCGTCTCTGCGCCGGGGCCCTAACCTGCCTCTGATTGGCCCCAGCCTAACCCTCTGATTGGCCCCAGCCTAACCCCTCTGATTGGCCCCAGCCTAACCCTCTGATTGGCCCCAGCCTAACCCCTCTGATTGGTTCCAGCCTAACCCTCTGATTGGCCCCAGCCTAACCCCTCTGATTGGTTCCAGCCTAACCCCTCTGATTGGTTCCAGCCTAACCCTCTGATTGGCCCCAGCCTAACCCTCTGATTGGCCCCAGCCTAACCCTCTGATTGGCCCCAGCCTAACCCTCTGATTGGCCCCAGCCTTACCCTCTGATTGGCCTCAGCCTAACCCTCTGATTGGCCTCAGCCTAACCCTCTGATTGGCCCCAGCCTAACCCTCTGATTGGCCCCAGCCTAACCCTCTGATTGGCCCCAGCCTAACCCTCTGATTGGCCCCAGCCTAACCCTCTGATTGGCCCCAGCCTAACCCTCTGATTGGCCCCAGCCTAACCCTCTGATTGGCCCCAGCCTAACCCTCTGATTGGCCCCAGCCTAACCCTCTGATTGGCCCCAGCCTAACCCCTCTGATTGTTTCCAGGTTCCCAGCGCGTCTCCGGGGCCGAGGGGGACGTGAAGGTGCGGAAGCGGGCCCCCTGCAGGATGGGCGTGGCCGCCGCGGGGAAGAAGCACCACCCCGACAGCCGGGGGACGGAGGGGGCGAAGGGGTCCCAGGAGGGCCCCCGCCCCTGGGGGGGCCCGGGCCCCAGGGGCGGGGGCCTCTACCGGAGGACCATGGGGCTGGCCACCTTCCCCACCACCAGCGAGAGGCTGAAGAGAGCCACGCGCAAGAACACCATGCTGCGGGGCGCCGTCAACAAGGTGAGGGAACGCCGGAGAACCCCCTCTCAGGAACCGCTCTCCGGGGGGGGGGCGGAGGAGACCGGGGCGCTTGATTGTCGGGCGGGGGGGGGGCGGTATTTTAAGTGCAATATTTATTCATAACGTCAAAATATAACACTTTGAATAAGAATAATAAGTCAAAGTTAGATCTAACTAATAGTCCATATATTTCATTTTAGACTCTTATTTTTTATTTTTTCATACTCGGGGGGACCCCACCCTGGTCCCCATGTGGCTTCGCCCCTGGGTCTCTGTCAGCTCTGGGGCATCGTTTGATCTTACACTTAAATTTAAATTAAGGGTTC
>NC_136944.1:22702628-22712628 GCF_949987615.1 Pollachius pollachius | reverse complement strand
CCTGGACGAGGAGGAGCAGGAGGAGGTGGAGGAGGAGCGGAGGAGGAGGAGGAGCGCGGGGGGGCTGCGCACGTCTGGCAGCTTCCTGTCCCGCCTCTCGGTGTCCTCGTCTTCGTCGGGCTCCTCGAGCTCCTCCTCCTCCGGCTCGCTGTCCAGCTCCTCCCTCTGCTCCTCGGACAACGACTCCTCCTACAGCTCGGAGGACGAGGAGGGCTCCTCCCTCATGCTGCAGGGCTGCCTCTCCTCGCACCGGGGGGGGCTTCTGCCGCCGCACGACCCTGCTGCCGCCGCCGGGCCCCCCCACCCCCGACGCTCCTCCTCCTCCTCCTCCTCCTCCTTCGCCGCCAAGGCGCCGGCCGCGGGCCACCCCAAAGGAGGAGGTCCCGCCGAGCAGATCTCCGGCGGGAAGCCCCCCAAGAGGAAGGAGTCCAGCGGCGCCGCCTCCAGGCCGTCCTCCAGGGAGGGGGGCGGGAAGAAGCCCCGGATGCTGCCCGACGACGGCCCCGCCCCCCTCCGGCCCAAGACCCCCTCCTTCCTCTCGGGGCGCCCGCTGTGGAAGTGGTCGGGGAACCCCACCCAGGTGAGCCCCCCCCCCCTCCCCCAACGAGCCTCAGGTGTCGGTGGATAGCCCCCGCCTGTGGTGAGACCTCAGGGTTGCCGTGACGCTCTCCCCCTGACGACCTCGCCAAGACGCTTGCTTTCATGTGTTTCCGTAACGGCGGCGGTGTGGCGTCTGACACACTGTAACGTAGACGTGCTCCGATACCTTTCTTTTCCTTTCCGATACCGATTCCGATTCCTGAACTTGAGTATCGGCCGATACCGAGTATGTACCGATAGAGCATCTAGCAGTGTAACTACTCACAGCACTTGTTCTTACTGAAGGGTCCTCTTAGGATGACAGCAGTCCGTTCACTTATTTCGTTTTTTTTCAGAACTAGATCATTTACATTTATACTCTGTAATTATAATAATACATTTATTATACATTATTCTTGCAGTAAAGCGTGAGCATCCATGCTTTTGAGACTTGGTAGCTCTAACACACGTAGGTCGGAGATGGCGCGTTCCCCATTCCGACTTTCCACCTCCGACCGTCGTCGAACGCAGCGTAACGCCGTAGTGTTTGTGATATTCCCTGCCTGGTTAGTAAAGGCGCTATTCATGTGACGATATCGGATCGGTGCATGGACTTGCGTACTCATGGATGCCCAAGACTGCTTTTTCGGCGGTATCGGAAGAATTCCGGATGCTAGTATTCGGTATTGACATCGGTATCGGGGCCGTTACCAGTAAGTGACTCTAGTTGCGGCGTGTCTCCCCAGCGGCGCGGGCTGAAGGGGAAGGCCCGGAAGCTGTTCTACAAGGCCATCGTGCGGGGCCGGGACACGGTGAAGGTGGGCGACTGCGCCGTGTTCCTGTCGGCCGGCCGGCCTCACCTGCCCTTCGTGGGCCGCATCGAGAACTTCTGGGAGTCGTGGACGGCCAGCATGGTGGTGAAGGTCAAGTGGTTCTACCGGCCGGAGGAGACCAAGCTGGGCAAGAGGCATCCCGAGGGCAAGGTGAGGGAACCGGGGCCGAGAGGAGAACACACGCCTGACCGCCGGCCGGCACCCCATCACTGGTTGAAAGTCTGTGTGTGCGTGTGTGTGTGTGTGTGTGTGTGTGTGTGAATCATGGCACCCATTGCACACCCATTGAGTTCTTTCTTGCCCTCCTGGGGGGCTAGGGTCCGGGGAGGGGGCATAAATACATGTCCTGCTTAGCCATTTTGAAACTGAGCCTGTGATAAGGGGCTATATCAATTAAATTAAATTCAAAAATGGAGCCTATCTTCGAGTGCCCTCAGTGAACCTTTGTTGCGGTGTTTTTTCCCAGCATGCCCTGTACCAGTCGTGCCACGAGGACGAGAACGACGTCCAGACCATCTCCCACAAGTGCCAGGTGGTGAGCCGGGAGGAGTACGAGCGCCTGACCCACGGCCAGCGGCCCGCCCCGCCGGACCTGTACTGCCTGGCCGGGACGTACGACCCCACGGCGGGACAGCTGGTCACCGCCGAGGGGATGTCCATCCTGTGCTGACCGGGACCCCCCCCCACCCCGGGGGGCTACTACTGAAGGAGCCTTCTGTAGGTCGACCCAACCAAGGAACACAGAGCCCACACACTCCAGCCCCGGGTCTCAGGGGCCCCTAAAGGACGCTGCTGCCGCTAGGGGCCCGAGCTGGATCTACTGGTGGTCCGGGGCGATCGACAGGGACCACCGAGGGAGAGAGCAGCGCCGAGTCACCGGGCCGACCGAGGCTACACACTGGAACCCCGCGGGCCCCCTTTCTCCGTCCCCCCCGCCCCCTCCGGGCGGGAAGCGGGCGGTCGGACCCCTGGGGCGAGCGCCGGCGCCTCCATAGACGACCTGCTGCTGAAGGTCTGATGACGGAGCCGCGCCGACTGGATCTACTGCTCCCGCTCATCTCTTTTTTGTAATCGTTCACTGGCGGCTGATTGGCTGTCGGCCACTTCCCCGACCCCGGCCGTAGATCACCGAGGGAGAAGGAGGCGGGAACGTCAGGACCGTCGTTGGAGAAGACCAATCGTTTTAGTTCTCCTTAGAGAGAGGAGGGAGAGGAGACGGAGAACCGCGAGCCAGGGGACGACCCCCAGAACTGTATCATTCCAGGGATGAGGAGACGTGTAAACTATGTACATAGAGTGGGTGTCCGTAAGATGTTTTACATTTTCTTTCCAATCAAGCCATACAGTTCAGTACCTCTCACCTGTTCAGGTGGACATTATAAAGTTCCCGTTTTTTTCCCTGTCCTGTCTATATGTACATAAAAGCTATTTTATATAGAAGTTTATTGTATATGTATATGAGATGTATCTTTCCATGTTTGCAATTGATTTATTTTTCTATGGTTGTAAAAAAAAATCGTTGTCGGTTTCATTCATCGCTTCGGTAAGTCGAGGTTGTTGACCTTGCGCCGCACAAGTTGCTGAGGTGAGGTCGGAGAGATGGACAGAGCACAGACACGGAGAGGACGCTTTAGTATTTAAGAGGACTGACTCACTTCCTGAGCGGGGCGGGGTCGTCCTGTCTCAAAGGTCATAGGTCTCATGGCTTTTTGTTTTTTTTCTGTAAGTGTCCTGTTACTTATCACATGCGTCTGTCCTATTTTATAAATGCCTTTTATTTATACGTCATTGATTTTATTTTTTGTAATCGTTGTTAGATCCCAGGTCCCAGTGGGCTGGGATCGCGTGACACGTTAGACAAAGGACTCACGCGGTCGATACGCCGTTTTCTGGCGGATGTTGTGTGGGGAGAAACTGCTCGCATCACTATAATCATGTCCATAAATTAATTTAAAAGATTAAAAAACGAGACCGGGTCGGTTAACGAGAGTGAGTGCAGTGCACTACGCTTCAAACTATTCCTGAGGACGGGGTCATCGTTTGTAACGCGCTAAGACCTGTAAAAATACCAAAGTATATGACCTTTATTTAAATCTAAGGTATGTCAAAGCACCTGTATTGAAATCCAATCAGAAATCACTGGCTATTCTTCTGAGAGAATACATTTGTTGTGTGCGCACATTGTTCGGCATTGCATCGTGACAATGGTTTCCCGTGGCTACGCTAAGCTAAGCACTATATAGCCAACCTGCTAAGAGAGTCAGGGCTAAGAGAGTCCAGGTACTGTTAAGGTAGTCCAGCTAGCGCTAGACTATGGACGTAGTCCTCCTAGTTCCTCCATCCACCATATGTCTACGTTGTACACTATGTGCACATATTCGATGCGCCTGTGAAGGACAATCAGATTCACAAAAGCAACGAGCAGAGAACGCGATCGCTCAGACTGAAAAAAGAGAGAAAATGACTTAAGTTTTATTCGTGCCACGACAAATGTGTTTTTAGATTCATGTTTTTTTTTTGTATTATGCAATCCTGAGTATTCTGTGTTCATACGGTTAGTGTTTTGTCGACGGACGTTTTATTTATTGTCTATGTTGCTGTCTGTTCACTATGCCGAGCGCGCTTTATGAAAATGTGACTTATTTTCTTTCTTCTTCTTCTTTTTCTTCTTCTTCTTCTGTGAGGGGCGTTGCATTTCCAAGTCATCCCAGGCTGTTCTCGTGGAGGCCGTCTGAGGGGAACACACCCTATGAATAAAGCGAGTATGGGTTCTGTTTGCCCACCGACCTGTGAACTCCGTCTTTCTGGCTCACTGCTACTGTTTTATTTAAAGGGGACATACTATACCACCAGGTGTGAGTGTGATTAGCCTTACAAGCCGTTTCGAAAATCTGCCCCATATGACATCATTAGTGGGCGTGTCCACCTAGATCTGGGCTGGATAGATCAGTCTACCAGCTTGCCCAGTGGACTGAAGTAAACGTTGCTCATCTATCCAGCACAGATCTAGGTGGACACGCCCATTAGTGATGTCATATGGGGCAGATTTTCGAAACGGCTTGTAAGGCTAATCACAATCACACCTGGTGGTATAATATTTCCCCTTTAAAAGAAATTGGGTATTTTAAACTCGTTGGACATGCGTAAAAAATCCTAAGATTCTTACGTCTATTAAATTATAGATTCAAACGTACGTGTGTGAGTGTGTGTGTGTGTGTGTGTGTGTGTGTGTGTGTGAGAGACAGAAATAGTTATATGTAAGTGTTTAAAATAAAATGCAATTGGACATGAAATATGAGATTTTAAATATCAAACAAGAGTTGGACATTTTCTCTTAAGTGTCTTGATTTGAGGTGTCTTGAGTTCGAGTGGGATGGTTAAGGGTTCACAGTCTGAGGCCGTGGGGATGAATTCCAAAGGGTAAAACAAGAATATAACTACAAAAACATGTTGCAAGCCCCTGTTTATTTAGTTGATCTTAAGGTTCAATAATATTGTTTCGCGATTTGTCACTGAATTAATTGCATTGTCACTGTTTAAAGTAAAAAGTTTTTTGTCATTAATTAAGTCAATGTGCTTTTTAACATTTCGAGACCTGTGTTACGACTCAAGAAAAAAAGTGTATTAATTTTCGTTATGTTTGGTTCTTGACTGTAAATGTGCGTTTTTATACAACAGGATTAAAGAGACTCCATTAACACAACATTTTCTTTTGGTGAGTTGTTTGAAACAATCTCACAGGTTGTGTTCCAAAAAATGTAAATGTGTACATTCTGTATTTGCGTTGGAGATTTTACACAAAAGACTGTAAAGGTGTTTTAGTATCAAGATTTTTATAGATGTTATATGAATAAATATAAAACATTGAAAAACTCAATAAGGAATTGAAGGGTCGTGTGTGTGTGTGTGTGTGTGTGTGTGTGTGTGTGTGTGTGTGTGTGTGTGTGTGTGTGTGTGTGTGTGATTTTCCACTGAAATTATTACTGTATCATTGCATTGCCGCACTTTCAACGAATGCCTCCTCTCAGAAATGCGAATAGCAGCGGCCTCTAGTGGCGAAACACGGCGCACCATCCAGTCAAGCCCTGCAACTAAACACAACGCGTTGACATATTTAGAGAAAACACATCTACCTTCTCATTTAAAAATAGCACCGATTTTCAAACCAGCAATCTTCCCCAACAGGCAGAACAAACCACTTCTGACCCGTCAGCCCCCAGCCTCCATCCTCTTGTTATTTCCACAGATGTCCATTATGTCCATTACCTTAACAGCTCCAACCTCTGCATGAGCTCATCAGCCCGACACCGAGAGGCTCCAGCTCCACAATCAGCTCCGTCACCCCGCCGCGACACCGCCCTCGCCAGGGGAACACAATACAGGTCACAACCTTGGCTTTCTCCACCTAACCTAGGGGTTTCCCCTGCACCCTGCCAACCGGTCCAGACCCGGGGGGTTAACGGCAGGGCGGGCGGGGTGACGGAGCTGACGCGCGGGGTTAACGGGCGCATCAGTCACCGCGGCCGTCGGGCAGCCGAACAAAAACAATGATGTTTACCACCAGCCCCGCCCTTTGGGTTGACCGGGACCGCGGCCCCCAGCCCCGCGGCCCGGTGCAGACCTTCCTGCGTCAGGGGCGGGGTCTTTAACCACCTTCGGCCCCCTCCACTGGGTGAAAGTTGAGCATCTTTAGAAAACAGGAAGGGCAGCGAGCGGGCACGGTAGTTATTTTTACTCTGTCGGAGCAGAATGGGATCCCTGTGTGTCGGAACAGAAATCCCGACAGTAGGCCAACGTTGTCTAGTGTCAGCAGCTGTGGTCCGCGTCACCGCCAGCGCGTGATCGACTTTATTCAAGCATCTGTATCTGGAATGACCCACCCACCCACCCACACACAGACACGCACGCACGCACGCACGCACAGACACACACACACACACACACACACACACACACACACACACACACACACCACCACCACCACCACATATTGCATCCATGTGAAAGTCGTTAACTCTGTCGTCTCATGATGCGTCCATAGTTCGACCGCATTGTTAAACGTTTTTTTGTGTATGTTGTTCATTGTGTGTGTTTTGTTGCTCTCTCAGACGGCAGGACAGGCTGTAGTTGTGAAGCCTTTTGTAGTGTTTACCGTCTTTTTGCTCAGTGTCTCGGTCAGCCTCAGCAACCAGACGCGTTGCCGTGCAGCGTCGACAGCGGAATGCTTCCCTGCACAAATATCTGCACCTCGTAAAAGTCTCCCCCTCCACCCCTCACCCTGTCCCGGTCTGGCCCCCCGACTGGCCCCAGGTCTCACAGGGGTCAGAGTCTGGGGTCCCGGTGTGTGTGTGTGTGTGTGTGTGTGTGTGTGTGTGTGTGTGTGTGTGTGTGTGTGTGTGTGTGTGTGTGTGTGGGTGCGGGTGTGTTGTGGGGGGGTGGGTGTGTTTGTTCAAGGTTAATTGCTCATCATTTGTGTGTTTAGTTGTCAGACAGCCTAAAATATGTATATATAAGCCTATACCTGTATATTAAATCTATGAAATTGTAAACAAATTAAAACAAAACAAAATTAAAACAAAATTGTAAACAAAACAAATATATATATATATAGACTATTTGACATTATTATTATTATTATTATTATTATTATTTTTACATATTATATTTATAGAAAAATAAAAATCCAATAAAAATATTTATAAAAAATTATACATAAAAAAACAAATTGAAGAAATCCCAATATTCGATGGAAAATATTATTTGGAAAGTTCTGAAAAGATAAAAAATAAAACGACAGAATAAAACAGTAATCGTATTAATATAATTGATTGAAGTCATTATATAAGTACAGATATCTATGACCTCGGGGCCCTCTGAAGCGCCGGTGTGGGTACCAGATCGACTCGGCGTCCCAGATGCGCAATAATGACGCACTTCCTGTAGACGCTGTCTTTTAAATGCGCGTTTCATTCATTCCCATGTTATTCCCAAGTATTAACATTCTCCTTTTGTTATCTAATCTATGAATAATAATCTAATGTACAAAGATTGATCCGATAATATTTGTGGCTTTAGATTGATGGCTAACGTGAGCTAATAAACGTTAGCGCGGGGGGGGGGACTTTCATCAATATAGGATTAGTTTGCAGGTGATAATTACTTTAACATATGTGAAAATAAAAATATATGTGTAGCCGAGCGTTTTATTGTTGCCTATACTTTGGTAATATATAAAAGCAGAATTGGTTAACTCCATTCACTGAACGTGGCGGTCCACTTTAATTCATGCGCTCCCAACACAGAGTCAAAACAGCGACCCACACGCAGACACTTCCGTTCTCCTCCTTCAGAATAAGAGTCCCTAACAGGAACTGGGTTACATATGCATTCATCAGTGCTTTTAGACGTGTTTCCAATGGCTTTTGTTTATGCGAAAGAACGGGCTGCGTTCAATGAAATCAAAACCAAAACGGATTGAGCCTTTTTTTTATGTCCATGATTGAGTCCCGTTTATAAACAACCCTTCTGGGTTTTGTCCGTTGGCTTGTGTCGATACGTCAAGTGTCCAGGACCCCGAGTCGATCTGGCAGCCGAGTCGATCTGGTACCCACACCGGCAGCACCCACGCATGCGTGCATGGATCACCCGACCGTCCGAAGCCTGCATGATGTCCCATCCACCAACAGGGGGCGTAAAGTCTTCCTAAAGGCTCTGTGTATACATTAGCGTAGCCTTGTTAGCTCTACTTCTCATGGATCATGGCCTCAGTACCTGGGCCAGCATGGCAACATGTTAGCGGGCTCAACTTTTGTTAACTCACGGTGTTGATGAGATGAACTAAAGGATCTTATACTTCCATCGCTGATGTATTGACGACAAGGCAGAGGTGTCTGGGCTGGACCAATCAGAAGAAGACCTCATGAGGTGATTAGTTCCAACCAATACTATGTTCCAATGATGTTATTGTTTAATATAAGTGTCGCTTCACAGAACGTCATTCGTAAAATGCATTGCTGCCCCACCCTTCCTCTTATGGTACAACATCAGCTGTAGAGGTTTAACGAAAACAATTCATTTAAATCAATCTCGCAGGTTGTGTGTGTGTGTGTGTGTGTGTGTGTGTGTGTGTGTGTGTGTGTGTGTGTGTGTGTGTGTGTGTGTGTTTCACCTGAAATGATTTCTGTATCATGGCATTGACGCATGATAAAAAGTAGACAGTAGAAGTACTTTTTAAGTACTTGTAGTGTGGTTTGCCTCTCCCTAGCTATAAGGGTGAAGTGAGCCATACTTACAGTCGGCCTACTGTGTTCCTGGTTCCATATTTACATTAAAGCCTCTTCAAGCTGTGCGTCGCGTCACAGATCAACCTCATAAAGATCCCTCCTATAATAACGTATTCATGCAAAGAGAACTTTACCTTTGACACACGTAGAAATGAATCCTTAACCTTCAGAACTCACCTTTTGAAGGGCACACAAGCACTCACACTCTCACACTCACACACACACACACACACACACAAACGTACATCAAACATTGACACAAACACATATACACACACACACCTGCAACACACATGTGCACACACACGCATGCTACGACACACACACACACCCACACACACACATATAAGCTGGCACACACACACAGACGTCCTCTCTCCTCTTTGCTCTTGTGATGAGGAGGAGGTAGAGGAGGTGGAGGACGAGGAGGAGGAGGAGGAGGAGGAGGAGGGTGGCGGAGAGTCTCCCAGTGGGTGTGAAGGACAGGTTTTGGCTGGAGCAGGGCATGAATCAGACGTCCGTCTCCTCTAGACAGCTGGAACGGGCGGACGGAGAACATTACTGTAGCGGTCAGGAGGTTGACGGGGGGGGGGGGGGGGGGAGTCCTGAGCTTCTGGTCAATGTCCTCAGGCTGTGAGCCAGACCTCCACCCTGATGAAGACCACTCTGTTTCGTGTTACCAATTTAACATGATGCGCATGTATTTACCTGTATGTCAATTATGGCACCCGTTGCACTCCTGACCATCCCTGGGAGAAGGGATCCCCTACTTTGCGTTTCTTCTCAAGATTTCTTCCTTGCTAATTTCAAGGTAGTTATTTCTTGCCCTTGTGGGGGCTTGGGTAAAGGGGGGTGTCATAAATATTTGGCCTGTTAAGCCCTTTGAGACTGGAATGGT
Organism: Pollachius pollachius; assembly: GCF_949987615.1. Lineage (NCBI taxonomy): Eukaryota > Metazoa > Chordata > Actinopteri > Gadiformes > Gadidae > Pollachius > Pollachius pollachius. The sequence continues at coordinate 22,703,035 of NC_136944.1, read as the reverse complement.
GATTAAGGGCTAAACAAATAAAATTGAATGAAGGTGTAGAATCGACCTCCACCATGATAAGGGTATGGAATGTGGGCGGGGTCTATGCTCCTGTGTGGGTTTTCTTTTGTGTTATTTGGACATTTTAGTTTTGCTGTCAATAAGCTCAAATGTGTTCCCATCACCTTCGAAATTATTAAATTAAGTTTTGTTATTAACTTTTGTTGTCAAAACAAAACAAAAGGAGAAATGAATCAACACTGTTTCATTCTCCGGTAGAGCTGGTGGGAGACGTACTGGCTGAACTGCGTAGGAAAGGGTGTTGCTCGAGGTGTGTGTGTGAGTGTGTGTGTGTGTGTGTGTAGCTGTGTCTTAGCTTGTGTGTGGGTGTTTGCGTATGTGTGTAGCTGTGTCTTAGCTTGTGTGTG
>NC_136944.1:22683073-22702428 GCF_949987615.1 Pollachius pollachius | reverse complement strand
TGTGACGCTAGGAAGTACACCTATACCTCAGACACTAGGGTCACACGTATTAAGGTGAACGCGCACGCACACACACACACACACACACACACACACACACACACACATACACACACACACACACACACACACACGTCTCCTGTCTGGCGGGGAAAGTACCCGGTGTGTGTACCGGCACTGAGGGTCCCGGCTCACTGAGAAAGGCCGGTCCATGCTTTGTTTTTATTCTCCTGGCGCTCTGCCTTACTTCCCTGACTCACTGTCTCCCCCCCCCTCCCCCCCCCCTCTCTCCCGTCTCTCGTAGTATTATGAAAAGGGCTGAGCGTTGGATGAAAAATAGACCTATTTCTATAATTAGATGTAAACAGACGAACAAGACTATCTACTACTGCTGCCCCTCCTCCACTCCCCTGGGAACAATTATAGTGGTGTGTATGCGTGTGCGTGTTTGTGTGTTCAAGCGTGTGTGTGTGTGTGCGTGTGTGTGTGTGTCTGTCGATGCAGGCTCCGTGCACTGTCTAAACCCAGGCAGTGTGTGTGTCTACTCTCCACCCTGTCCCTCTCGCTCGCTCACTCAAATGCAATTGCTCCCCCTCCCTTCTCTTTCTCTCCCCCTCTCTCTCCCCTCTCTCTCTTTCTCTCTCACTCAGGCAAACACTCAAGACCATCTCTCCACCCCCCCCACCCCCCCTCGGCTACACTGGAAGGCGATGGGTGGCGACGTGCGCAGCACACAGATTGCTAGCGACCGCGAGCAGCCACGGCAGACAGACACATCTGTTGCAGCAGCAGCATCATTAGCAGCAGCATCAGCAGCATTAGCAGTAGCATTAGCATTAGCAGCCTTAGCAGCAACCACAGTTATATTGGCATTAGCATTAGCGCTAGCAGCAGCATCAGCAGCATTAGCACTAGCAGCAGCATTAGCAGCAGCAGCAGCAGCCGCTCTGCAGGACAGAGAGCGAGAGAGAGAGAGAGAGAGAGAGAGAGAGAGAGAGGGGCTGGGGAGAGCAGGCAGTGCGGCCTAGTGGTTAGTCCAAGGAGGGAGAGGGACACAGGCCTGCCGCCCCGCGGTGATGGGCGAGGGAGGCGGCGGAACGGAGAATCAGCCAGAAACAACAACAACGGACAATGGAGGACAAAGGCCGGCAGGAGGGAGCTGAGCGAGGAGGAGACTGGGATTGGCCGGAATCGCCAGGAAAAGGAAGAGATTTATTCAAATATAAATCTCCCGGCTTTAGCAGGGTGATGGATTTGTTTGTTTTTTAATAAATGGCTTAAGATGTCTTTTGTTGTTCCTCCTGCTCTGAGATCGATATTGATGTAGATTTCTGACTATAAATAATACAGATGCATAGATTAATATATAGATTGATGGATATAGATGCACATATATCGATCGATAGACGGAGATATAAACAGGGAAAGAGAGAGAGGCAGAGAGGGTACCACAAGAAAATCTTTGTAAATATGAAACATCCCTTTCTCTATCTGTCCAAAATGATTGCACTGTTGCACACGTCCTCCACATTGTAAACACTTTGTTTGAACAGATTATTCTTAATTTATCTGTTTATATGGGATACTGGAATTTTTATAATGATATAACAATTATATCTGATATGCTTTTATATTTTGTATTTAACGTTTTGTACTCTGACCTCTTCATTGGTCCCCTGTTTCGTCAATGTTAAAGTTTGCCGTTACAATAAAGATTTTTGTATTGAATTGAGTTGAGAGGGGAGCACACCCTGAGGAGGAGGAGGAGGAGGAGGGGGAGGGAGGAGGAGGAGCAGGAGGAGCAGGAGGAGGGGGAGGGGGAGGAGGAGGAGGAGGAGGAGGGGGAGGGGGAGGGGGAGGAGGAGGAGGAGCAGGAGGAGGAGGAGGAGGGGGAGGGGGAGGAGGAGGAGGAGGGGGAGGAGGGGTAGGAGGAGGAGGAGCAGGAGGAGGAGGGGGAGGAGGAGGAGGAGGGGGAGGAGGAGGAGGAGCAGGAGGAGGAGGAGGAGGAGGAGGGGGAGCAACAGGGCTGAGGTCGTGAGCAGCAGCTGGAGCGGCAGGAGGAGGGACTGGAGGAATCCGGCGCCTCCTCTTAGTCTCCTCAGGGCCGCCCCGTCCCGGGAGCAGGAGGTGCTCCATGTTTATTTAATGTGAATCTCTGCCTTCGTTTGGAGAGCGCCTCATTGGACGGCGGGCTGTCGTCACCCCCCGCTGCTCAGTGACAGCCGGGGAGCCCCCATTATTCTCCTTCATCCTCCTCCTCCTTCTCAAGCTTCTCCACCTCCTCCTCCTCCTCCACACTAACCCTTCAGGTCCACCTAACTCTGGATGCTCCTCAGATGGAGACGGCTGAGTGTGTGTGAGGTGAAGTCATCAGAGTATAACTAGGTCAGTGTGTCAATGAGAAGTGAGAACATATCAAACTACTGCTAATATATATGATTATCTTGGTTATAGTTGTGTGTGTGTGTGTGTGTTTGTGTGCGCCGCAAGACAAAGAAACAAAAAATAAGATAGTGAAGGGTTCTTTAAAACACGCTCGACCCACAAAGCTTCAGAGACACATGAGCGCGTGCACACACACGCGCACACACACACACACACACACACACACACACACCTAACAAATTACAGTCATAGGGACAACACAAAAACTCAACGTTTTACACAAAGCCCAGACCGCTTGGGAGGGGAGACGTTGTGTCTCTGCGGCGCCCAGCACAACGTGTTGCTTCCTTCCTACTGGGAGCTGAGACTGGGAACACTGGGAACACTGGGAACACTGGGAACACTGGGAACACTGGGAACAGCAGCGCCGGCAGACTGGGCCAGCAGGCGGGGACGTCCTCAGATGTTAGCGGGGTAACCACGCACCTGTCCGCCTCGGAGCCCACCGGGGGGGTGCCAACGCAGGGGGCGGGTCACACACACACAGACACAACAGACACACACACAAATAAGCATGCACGCACAGTCACACACACACACACACACACACTGACCACAATGGCTTACGACAAAAGGACATTGTCCATTATTGTTCTCCCTCCATTTATGTTTTTCGGATGACTACGATAATCAAATCGAAATTAAAAACACAAGTAATCTGGATTTTCTGCTTGAGCCGTTAATAATGTCTGCCAGCTGTCATAGGGAGGGGGTCTGGGGGGGGGGGGGGGCGTACGATGAGCCTCACACCGCCAGAGAGAGGGGGGAGGCGCAGGGCGAGATAGCATGAAAAAAGCTAGCAAGGGAGAGCGAGATCGAGAGAAAGAGCGAGAGAAAGAGAGCGAGAGCGAGAGAAAGAGAGCGAGAGCGAGAGAGAGAAAGAGAAGGAGAGAGAGAGAGGGAGAGAGAGGGAGGGAGAGAGAGAGAGGGAGAGAGAGGGAGGGAGAGAGAGAGAGAGGGAGGGAGAGAGAGAGAGGGATCAAGCAAGAGAGGGAGCGCGAGAGAGGAGAGAGAGAGAGAGAGATCCAAATTAGATCTAAAAACAGAAATTGCTGACTTCTGGGGGGGAAAAAAATGCATTAGCCAATTTTCATCTCGTCACACGGTGATAAACGCATCAATTCAACGTCGCCACGTTTCCTCCAACAATCCAAACACCGACTCTTGTCACGAGTGAACACCATAAATACATTCAGGGTTTCTTTTGAGGGGGAAGTTGTTGGAAAAATTCCCTTACTTTCTCCCTCCTCGGTACATCTCACTTCGAGTGCTTGGTGTCGGCGGTGGTTGTAAAAATAGACGAGCAGGTACTGACACCTAGGGCGGTGACACTGGACCCCGCCCCCCCCAGCGGGGCTCCTCTTTGTAACGGGCGTTCCCGCCCCGCGCCCCGGGCTCTGTGGCCGCCCCAACGCCGCGAGGAGCCGCTCGCCGGACCGCCGGGACACTGCCATCGGGACGACACGTCCCAGCAAAGAGGAACGAAAGGGAAACGCTACCTTCCTGTCCCACTCGCTCGCTCTCGCTCTCGTTCTGTGTTTCTATATATCTCGGTTTCTCTCTCTCTCTCTTTCGCGCTCTCTCTCTCTCTCTGTGTTTCCCATTATCTGGATGTCTCTCTCTCTCTTTCGTTCACTCTCTCTCTGTGTTTCTCTTTATCTTGGTGTCTTTCTCTCACTGTGTTTGTCTATATCTTCATGTCCCTCTCTCGCTCTCTCGTTCCGTTTCTCTTTATCTCAGCATCTCTCTCTCTCTCTCTCGCGCGCTCTCGTTCTGTCGGTTTCCCCCTCCCTCCCTCGATAAAGAGATGCTCTAACACCACCTGCCCGAGGTCGGTACGGGCCCCACATGCGCTCGCCTCTCGCTCGGTGCGGTGGGACAGACGTATCTCGTTCAGGAGGCCTTAGCTCTTCATAGCGACGCCCTCTCGTCAGCACGGCGTGGCAGAACCACAATAACACTCCAACGGGGGATCGCTGGTCCGGCCGATCGCTCTGTGAGGGGAGATGGCTCCGGTCAGGGTCGGAGCACGCGGCCCGCCGTCTGATCGGAGCTCGCAGCGAGATTTAAGAACCTGTGTAAACAGGCAGCGCTGGGGAGCGCTCTGAGGAACGGTTTGCTGTGGGGAACCTGTCAGCTAGGGCGGCCTCCGAGGGACTTATGGCCGCAAAGCGTTTTAGCGGCCAAACACACAGGTCCACCTTGATGTATCTACCGTGACCTCTAGAACCCACAAGGAGAGGAGCGTCAGCCAATCAGAGGAATGATGGCAGTGAGGACAGACAGATAGACAGACAGAAAGAACGTCTCAGATGAACTTGGCCCGAGTCTTACTCCTTGAGATAACGTTTAGGTATATTTAATATATATATATATATATATATATATATATATATATATATATATATATATATATATATATATGTAAACGGTTTGGGTTCGATTACAGGTTGACTTGACCTCGGGGACACAGCACCCCACCCCTTTTAAGCCTGGCCCGGTTCAGACACACAGAACTACAAGTTGAATCGTCGCTGCTTAATAATTAAAAAACAATAAAAACACTGAACGTCAGAGAGACTCCCTGTTCCCTGAGAACCACGAGAAGGTCGGGGAGACACACACACACACACACACACACACACACACACACACACACACACCATGGTGTTTGGAGAGACACATACTACCACCACCACACACACAACACAATGTTTGGAGAGACACACATTCCCACCACTCACACAACACGGTGTGTGTGGAGAGACAAACACCACACACACACACACACACACACACACACACAAACACACACACACACACAACACGGTGTGTGGAGAGACACACACCACCACCACCACCACCATGGGGTCGGTGTGTGTGGTCACCGCGGCTCGAGAAGGAAAGTTCCTGCAGAACAAACACAAACAGGTTGGTTCTGTAAATACAGCGACCCCGAGAAGGGTTTGAGCTTTGGTGCAGGAGTCGCCCAGAACACCTCAGAGGGGGGAGGGCAGGAGATCACACACCGATAGGACGGGCATGGAGTCAGCTATAGGGAGGAGGAGGAGGAGGAGATGATAGTCATGGAGTCAGCTATAGGGAGGAGGAGGAGGAGGAGGAGGAGAGTCATGGAGTCAGCTATAGGGAGGAGGAGGAGGAGAGTCATGGAGTCTACTTCAGGGAGGAGGTGGAGGAGAGGAAGAAGACGACGAAGAGGATATTAATGGAGTCCACTTCAGGGAGGAGGAGGAGGAGGAGAAGGAGACGAAGAAGGAGTAGGGAGGGGGGTAAACCTTTGAAGGAGCGCGCTGCTCTGACATCTCAAGTGAGAACATAAAATCCAAAGAGCGACAGCGACATCCTCGCAGAAAACAATAAAAGGGGCTGAAGGAGCAGGAGGTGGGGGGGGGGGCTGGTTTTTATCCTCAACGGCCGCCGTAAAACACACACACAAGGCTGAGACAATGGCCCGGTGAGGGGGGGGAGGGTCCAACACCCAGAGGCAGGAAGACCCCCGCTCCCAGACGACGACAACAACACTACCAGGGGAAAAAAGGACTTCCTGTTTTAACACACACACAGAGAGAGAGAGAGAGAGAGAGAGAGAGAGAGAGAGAGAGAGAGAGAGAGAGAGAGAGAGAGAGAGAGAGAGAGAGAGAGAGAGAGAGAGAGAGACCAAGAGACCAAGAGACCAAGAGACCCACAACAGTGGTTGTTGGTGGGTTGAGTGAAGCAAGGTGACATGTATATGACCTTTGATTACAAGGTTTGTTTGGGGCAGATCTCGGCCCTGGTCGGCCGTCGAGGGCCCCCGCGGTTTTAGCACGGCCACACCTCGCCCCCGGCACAGATCAGAACAATATGGCTGAAAGACGAGCCGCCGCCGCCGTAAAGCCAGGCGGTAAAAGACGGCTCGCTCTTAACGGCCCGTCTAGCCGGAGTCAACAGAAGATAAAACGAATTATTTTGGCTCTTCGTAAAAAAAAAGGGGGAGAAAAAGGGGAGACGGGGGACGTGGGAAGAGACGGGGTTGGGAGGAGGGAGTTTAGCCATCTTGGATCCGTTTACGTTTTAAATGTTTTAATGGCGGTATTAGTGTGTACATGGACACAGGAGACGCAGGCATGCGACTCTGCCAGCAACACGGCGAGATTGTAAACTATAAATCTAGCTCGGCCCCCTGACGTATGTTACAAAAGACTGGGGCTGGTACGGTAGAAGATAGGCCGACTGAGAATGTGTACCGACCGATTCTCTGTCGCGCTTACATGGCGCTTCAGTGGGTGGAAGGGCTGAGCTGGGACTTTTCGTTCTGATTCCGGTCCAAGTCCTGGTTGTAACCAAATAACAACTCTACCGGAATATTCTTTTTCCTTTTCTTGCGTTTTTTACCGCTCAGCCAAAAAGCAAATTTTGAAATGAAGATCTCAGTAGGGAGATGTTTTAGGAGCTAGACAGTAGCCCGGTTTCCTTCCAGCACAGAAACCATGAGAGGCCTCACAATAAAACCATCTGAGGAGTCGAAGCAGACCTTTCTAGCACAGCATCAGAAAGCTACGACTGGAGTGCGTTTTTTTTTTTAAATCAGCCCTACAATATTAATACATTTTTGTAAAGTATTCATGGAACCGTGTGCGAGCAAGTCTCAGGGGGGCGGCAGGGAGACGCTGAAGGATTTAACACACTCAACGAGCGACTGTGTCAGCGGGGCTAATTGTGCGAGCGCACAGGACACTTGAAAAGGCTGACAGGTCCGGCCTTGTGAGCAGGCTCACAATGGAAACCAATTGTCTTAAACGGGACACTGTGTGCTACAGGTGGCTACGTTATTGCTGTTCATTAAATTAAAATGTATGTATGCATGAATGATTAATTAAATTTGAAATATTTTGTGTGAATTGTGTGGATTGCACAGTCGTGTGTATTTATTTCTAAACAAGTGATCTAGTTTAATTGGGAAATAAATGAAAAAATAAAAATGTTCCAATAATTTGACCAAATTTGTGTTGGCATACCATTTGCTGAATTTCGATTTTTTTCTTTCATTTAAGGATGTTATGTTTCTGACTTATTCAGAGGAATGTATCAGTTGAATTTGACACACTCAACATTTTTTAAATAATTAATATTTTAATTTTAATAACCTTAGTTACTCAATCACACATCCAACCATCGCCACGAGGCAGTTGTACGATTACAGGAACGATACGAAGAACTGAGTACACATTTGAAGTCAATTCGGTGGAAGTGATTCAGCTTCTGAAAAGTATAACAGTGAATCCTTCCATTGTGATGTCATGAAGGCAGCGAGCGAGTAGGAGCAAGAGGGAGAGAGAGCAAGAGGGAGAGAGAGAGAGAGAGAGAGACAGAGAGAGAGAGAGAGAGAGAGGGGCAAGAGAACAATAGAGGGAAGGGGAATAGAGAGACCTGTGTTGTTCTCGGAGCAGTGATGACATTTTGGGCGAAAGGTCTGCATGGTGCTGTATGTAAGCAGCAGAGTATTGTGACAAAAGACATGCCAGGTCTGATTAACAAAGTGCCTTTAGCCTGTGGCTAGCATCAGCCTTAATACTGCCATCAAAATATCTATTAGGACATAGGCCTGCACTGGAGCAATGCTGGGGCATTTGTCTATTTGTATTTATTGGCTTTACATAAGTGTGTGTGTGTGTGTGTGTGTGTGTGTGTGTGTGTGTGTGTGTGTGTGTGTGTGTGTGTGTGTGTGCGTGTGTGTGTGTTGGCCAGTATGTTAATATTTGAACAGAATGGTCCTAATACATCTAATGTTTAACTGAATTATATGTTTGCCGCATTCAGCTCACATTTACACACACATTTCATCCTCTATTTCCAACAGATTCACACGTTACAGTTACTATGTAAAAATAGATGAATACATATATAATATATATGTTAATTGGAATGGGTAAACCAATGGATATTAAAAAACAATTGTGCCTCCTTCACGTCAATTATAAATCAGTAATTACGGTTTAATCGGTTCAAAATATGAAGCGTTTCCTGTAGACCTCTGCAATTACTGACCGCAATAAAGAGGGGATGGGAACATATATATCTATATATATATTTTTCCATGATGTCATTGTAAAGCAATAATATCCAATTAAACGCATATTACAAGCTCACATGACTAGCAAGGTTAACCTTTTATTTACGACCGATTTCCATGGAAATGACCAAGAGGACGATGCCTCGGCCCGCTGGGCCCTGATGCTGCGGCCCCCCACAGACCGGGCGCCCCTGCCTTCCAACATTTGCATGCGGCACCTACACACAGGACACCGGAGTCACCCGTTAAACCTCACGCATGCACCGTGAACCCATTTGCACCCCGACACTTTAGTGCCCAATATAGAAGGTAGATATTGCAGTATTAAAAACACACAGCCCCGGGGGGGTGTTTAATTAAACCTCGTGATGTCCCAGTCGATTCACCTGCACTGCAAGGAAGGCACTGGAATAATATGGCCAGGTTATGGAAAAACAACCATGGGTGCCAACGTGACGGTCATGAATTTAATATGAAGTGGCAAATCTCGTTGGACGCACAGCGCCGAAGCCACTGAGCAGCGCGTGCCCATGCGTCGTGCGTCCTTCTGTTCCACCAGTTGGGAATACAGCTCCATGCAGCCTTTGCCAAACCGTCTAAAACCCTAAACACGTAGCAGCAATTATCCAAACACACATAATCTTCTTTTTCCGTTTGTTCGGGGCAAATATTTTGGTCGAACGCATATATTTGTGAAATGGAAATAAAAACGGGAATATTGTGGTGCCATCAGCCCTGTAGCGTGTGGGCCAATTGGTCGAAATATAAATGGGAATATTCCTTTTAATTAAAAATGGGAAATAAAGGACTGGTCGTCAGGAAGGTTGGTCTTTGTTACATGAAAGAAGTTGTTTTTTTTTTTACAAACCTGAGTGAGGAGCCATCGGTATGTGCGAAGGATAATATTTCCCCGGCTGGAAGTGGCCGGCGTGCTGCACCGAGCCGTGGCCGGAGGGAGCGATCCGAGAGGCGGCCCGGTGCACCAGGGCGCCCCGCTCCGATAAAAGGTGCGCCGGCGAGGCGAAATCCCGTCCTTCCATTCCGACAAACGTGGAGTAATCCGAAATCCGAAGAGGGCCAGGCCGGCAGAATCAAATGCAACCCATAAAATATATCCTTCAGCTCTATGTATTGCATTCAGCCGGTCGTTGGCCGCTTCCCCTGCCGAACACGGAGCTCCGAATCATCTTTTCTGCCAGGGGAGAAAATAGCAATAGTCATTATCCATGTACGGTGAGCGTTTCGGAGACAATTAGACGACATGCATGGTGGTTAACAATGCAAATGAGGGGGAAGGGGGTGTGTGGGGGTAAAGGGGTACATATGAAATATTGCAGTAGAGTAAATTAGTCACATCGGTGTTTATTTTGCGTAACGGGTGCAACCCCCATCCCCGATGTCCTTTGGGCTCAACCGGAGCTACAGCGAGGCGAGTCAACCTATGGAAACGACGAGGACGGCTTCGAGAGCCAGGGAACAAAGATAGGACCAACCGAGCCGATCCACCTGGGGAGCCGGGCTATGCGTCGTATCGTACCGGACGAGACGCGCCTGGAACCGCCGGGACCATAGCACCAGATCCGATAGTCTGGGACCACAAAACCAGATTCACTGGTCTGGGTTCTGTAGCTCAGATGGGTCCCTCTCTCTCACTGCACTTGCCTGCATTTCACACAATGCATACGATAGGTCGACATCCATCAGCATGGACATGCAGGCCTCGTCGTGTTTGGAGATAAATAAGATGGTAGCGCAGTTTGGCTTTAGGTCTCAACGTGTGTCTGCGTCAACACTGTTTGTCTTTTCATATGGGTAACCGCTATCTCCATACAGCGTACAATGTATGCTCTCCTGCCACAGCTATTGTCTCTCGTTTATAACCTACAGTAAGCAGCCCTGCCATCCATTTCAGAATCCAGTGGCATCATGGCCTGCCGTTATGGGATCGACTGGTTTGGGGGCATTCATTGTGGGGTTGTTACACACAAGGCCATCTCCAGCAGCCTACTGGCTGGTTTCATTAATAACATTATCTGCTAACTGTATCAGTGTGCGTTGGCTAGTCCGAAGGCCTGGATGTAGAGGGCTGCTGACAGACCATAAACCTCCATTTCACCCCCAAATGATCAAGTAAAGGAATACCTCTTGTTTAATACCATTAGAAGGGCTGTCCATGAGCTACATCAGCTGGTGTGTGTGTGTGTGTGTGTGTGTGTGTGTGTGTGTGTGTGTGTGTGTGTGTGTGTGTGTGTGTGTGCGTGAGAGAGAGAGAGAGAGAGAGAGAGAGAGAGAGAGAGAGAGAGAGAGAGAGAGAGAGAGAAATAGCTACACTCATATCTCTTCCCCTGCATGTCTGCTTCAGGTCGTTTAATCAAATAATATCCCCAACGAGCAAACGATGGAATTATGAATGAAGGCACCGAATTTGCTTTACTTCTTAACCTACAAGAAAAAGCAATTTAGTGGAGAAAATAATAATTGTGTCATGACAACAAAACCCTAAAAGCAACAAGGCTCCCCCGTTTGGCACCCAGCAGGAAAATAGCTGACATTGAAGCAGGCCACGGCGAAATAGCATGGCAGATAACGACCGATCCTGGTCCTAAACTCTAAATACTCATAATAAACGACCTGCATTTCAGCGTGGGAAGCCTCCGTGTAATCTGTGTCAATGTTGTTGACGGTTCAGGCGGAGTGCTGCTCGGAGGAAGCCAAGGTGAATGGCCGCCTGCGCGAGGCTGCCTTTGTCTCCTCTCCACCGAGGGCTCCCGTCAGCCATTACTGAGCCTCGCCATGCCGAGGCGACCCTCCGCACCGCACAGAGGCTACACTCCGCACTAAACACGGTGCACGGCCGGGCTGAGAACCACCTCGGCAGTGGTAAAGTAACGTCGACATGCGGGCAGGCTAGTACTGCCACTCGGCGAAACCACGAGTATGAAACGTGTCCTGTGACTCCAAGGGGAAATGAAAGCGCTTATCCCTCCAAACGCACATTTAACCCTGTTCCAGTCCTTCATTTATGTCACATAGGGGTTGATGTTTTATTATTACTACAGTCTGGGAAGGGACAGGCCGGCCTGGTGGATCTAAAGACCGCTTAGTGTAGCAGGCCGGGTCGAGTCCTGCTACCTAGGAAGCGGCAGGTTGTGGAAAGGCTGCCCGCCTGCGAGGCCCCTACCCCGGGGAGAGAGGGAAGCTACTTCCCCTCTCCTCGATGCTATTTCCCACTGAACTCAAGGACTGTAAATGATAGCAGATATCTATTAGGAATTATATTTTCTAAATGTGTTATTTTTTTAGGAATAGTCCATCCCAATAAAAAGGCAGGCGATGTGGAATAAATGGCCTGGTCTTTTAAATACAGAAATATTCCTTACCCCACAATTTAATTATCTTTCTTTCTTTTTTCCCATAATAAACGGAGCCTCCTCTGTATTTATATAAATATATAGAATTCAACAGCAATTATATACAGTATTTAAATAGAAATTAGGCCCTTATTATATTGTTCGCTTTAAAAAAGACACGGTGAATGCGAGATTTTTTATTTATTTTAGCCTGCTAATCTCAACTACTCGTGATTTTTTTAAAGACATATATATATATATATATATAAATATATACATATTTATAAATAGAGGCCATATTATGGCAGATAAAGATATATTTCAAGTAAGCCTGCTAGTTCAAATGCTTTAAATGTTTCAACATCCATTTTAAATCAATATTAAAAAGCTATATAAAAATCTTACTTACTGGTATGTTAAATCCTTGCATAACAATAAATTAAAAAAACACAAAATAAAGTAAGTGAAGGTGCAGACTCAGAGCGACGGCCATTTAAAAAAAAAATGTCGCTATTGTCAAATTGTCTTAGTTTTCCATGCGAGGCCGAGCAGCCACCGTTCAGTCGAGCGAAATGCTCCCGACTTCGGGCTTCTAAACTGGAGAATCGAGCCGCACGGATCGTGAAAAAAAGCGATTCTTGCTCCCAATGCGATCCGCGCTTTGCATCTCCGGCAGGATAAACACGGCCGCCCATTGGACGGATCCCTGCATACTAATGCACTCGTGCCGCCCGCCTGCGGACATGCGGGCTTCTGATTGGCCGCCACGCCGAGCCAATGGGCGTGACAGGGAATGGTGACCCGCCACATTTAAAGGAGGGGACAGAATAGCCTCTTTTAAAGCCCTGGATGTGGTCTTTACGGAATGAGTGCACTTACAGTGAAATATGACGGCATGAATAATTAAATAAAATAGAGGAAAAAATACTAAATAAATGAATAAAGAAATATTTATTTAATTTAATGGTGGGCCCATATGGCATATTTAACAACTAGCCTACTACTAATCACAATAACTAACTGATATTAATGCTTATATTAATTGGCCTTCTCCAAACCAATATAAAGAAAAGGCAGTGATTATTATTATTATTATTATTATTAATAATGAGTTGTATTAACAACATGTGTTTATCAGTATAGCCTACATATGGGGGCAGTGTGTTTTATACATTGAGGGTCTTTTATTCAATTGGCTTTGGTCTCTACTCGAGACGTGATTTCCGTCACTTATGAATTGATCGAACTAAATATACATAAATGTTGACTATTCAACCCAACAATGACCCTAAAGTCGTGATGGGGCCAATATTCCTCTTGACCCCAGAACAGCCCAGAATAAGGCATCAATGGCCATTAATTGCAAGGCAAATAAACATAAATAACGACAAGACAACCACTGTCTGTCTTTATATATTTCCGTACACTTCGGGTGTTGCATTATGTTAAACGCTTATAAATGAAAACCAATTGAATACAGAATCTGATTGGTTGGAACAGGGCCAAATTGTCACTCACGTAGTGTAAACAAGATTCTGATTGGCCACCGGCCAGTCCGCATTGGGCTGTCTGAAAAAAAAGAGAAAAAAAAAAAGGTAATAACTGTCCCTACGGTTTCTAGGCGTCCCAGGTCCCGATGATGAAAGGAGATAAGAAGGGACGGTTTCAAGGCACTCCGAAGGCGGACCCCGTCGGCCCTAGAGCCACGCGAGTCAAGCGTGAGTCAAAGGGAATGCGGCAGAGGGGGGGAGATGATATTAACGTGTGGGTTCGCATTCGGATAATTGTGAAGAAACAATGCATAATTGTTGAAATGTGGTATAAAGCGGGAGAGCCGAGCACCGCGGTGCCGTCGCCTGCAGAGGGCGAGCACAGCGGCAAGGAGGTCCTCTTTGGCGGGGCTGAAGAGGGCGAACGAAGCGGCACGGAGGTCCTCTCTAGCGGGGCCGCAAGAGCCGCATGCAGGCGTGCATCCTGGAGGTTGGTCGGAGCAGGGTTCCGATGGCCTACGGTTTATACAAAGCAACTGCGAATTATTTTCGATTTACATTTCGATGGGAGATGGCGTCGTGGGGGGGGGGGGGGGGGGGGGGGGATACCAGGGTCGTCCGTATTGTATTGGAGCATGATCCAAGTCGTTAGATGGACGTGGTGGTCGCCTTGCAGAACCGTGTGAAGGATTCACGACAGTGCAGTGCGATATGTAACAGATTAAACACGGCACATGCCATATTTTTGAACGACAAAATTGCCATTTTATGAAAGCCCTCCATCATGTCTTTTGATCAAATGCATCCATGAAAGGTTTCCAGAAGCATCGCTGTTGGACGCAGGCCTGAACGGTGTGGTGGACCTGAACAATGGCAGTGAAATACGTGGAAATAAGTGTTGTACGGTTCCTTCAGCCTCACTTAAACAATAACTCCCTTAAAACAAAGAATTGATTGTCTGCCTTTCCTGTTGTATGATTATTTAGTTTGTTTATTTAGATATTCGGTTTAGTTTAAATGATGGTTTCTCATTGCAGGGTAACAATAACAAGCACAACTAGTTTGATTACATATAAAACGATTATAATATGTAATAATAATTTTTTTTGGATTATAATTAAACCCTAATGGTTTGTATGATCTTTAGCAACAGGGTTCCAATTGAATAATTATCAATTAATTATCAAATATTTTTGAACAGCAACGATTCCTCTCATATGAAACCTCATCATAAGGTCACAATATTATTTAGCCTTGTACATTTTAAAATAGATGATTGCACTCAAGTTTTTCAGCATTGAACCAGTTTAGACGCCGCACAAAGAAAAACATGGGTGCCCATAATGCTAAGCTTCAGTAAGAATTAATAGCGTATTACTTAGTGGGGCTTTTATTCTTCAATGAGCACAATGCAGCCTAATCCAGCGATCGTTGGGCCACAAGCCCGGCTGGGGGGGGGGGGGGGGGGGGGGGGGGGGATATGCGTGGGCATGACGGACATCAGGCCACACAAAGGTAATTAAGGTGGAGTGAGCGATGTCTCCGGGAGAAAACTGATTTACAATGAGAATTGTCCTGGATTGACGAGGCGTTAAAGATTGACACCCCCTGATCCCACCCCCATCCTAGACGGTGACTGGGCAGTGGGCCCTGGGCTGCACGGCCGGGAACAACCTCACACTCGATTGGCTCTGATTTCCCACACATAAACCACTTCCTGTCTGCGGCCATCACAAACAGTATGGACTAATCAAGTGTGTGGGCACTTTTTCCAGAGAGAGGCCAGATGCAATGCAAATATGGCCATGTTGTAAATCGATATATATATAAATCTCTCTCTCTCTCTCTTATCTCTTGTTCCATCGCTCGTTCTCTTTCCCTGCTGATATACATGTATATAAATAGACCACATTCAGATATCAAATGGGCCTCAACACTAAGAGAATAAAACAAGTCCTTGATCAGACGGTTCCTTTATCAGCGCGTCCCTTTCAGCGGGGCGGTGGAAACACGTCTCAGAGTTCAAGGCTGCTCTGCCTCCCTTTGTCCGGCGCCTTGGATACCGCCGCTTGGCTTCTGAAATGAATTTCACTCCAATCAACTGCGAGCCGTCATGTACACACACGAGCAGAGCTCTTCTGAGGTGCGCTCCTCACGAGGAAGCTCTGGAGGATTCGGAGCTGTGTTGACGGAGAGGGCGGGGGTGGAGAGGAAGTATTCACGTTTGTTTTTTTTGTTTGCATTCCTCGGATACTCAACAAAAACCTCGAAGTATTTGGAGTTGAGGATAAATCAATTTACCAGATGGACCTTTCAGTTTGTGATGTTTATTTCACCTTGAATGTCTGAGTGCGTTGGTGTTTTTTGTTTGTGTGTGTGTGTGTGTGTGTGCAATTTATTATGGTGACTAATATCTTAAGAAATTATTATTAATTGCATGTGTATGATTGCAATTAAGCCCATCATTTACGCCAACCTAATTATTCTTAAGAAATAATGAACTCACCTCACTTCTTCACTATTTCATATTTATCAAGTACAACGTTTATTTTGTGTATATATGTCATAAGGGACATTTACATTCAGGCCGTTAAGCAGACGCTTTTATCCAAAGCGACTTACAATAATTATGTTAGTCAGAAGAAAGAGAAACAACAATAAGTACGCTGTCAGTACAGTAAGGATGTTCATAGAACCAAGTGCCAAGCACTAACAATCTCTAGGTTAACCCCATTCCCCGTATACAACTATGATAGCTAGGATAAGATAAGGACCAGCAGTACATTCTAATCCTAGGGCCGGTTCGACCCCGTCTCTCTATCAAGATCCATCTGGAGAGGAACTGCAGTCTCACGTTGTTAACCACGCGGTTCTCTTTAACTCTGACCGCAGTGTGCCTGTGTTTCTGTCTGTGTTCTGTGTTCTGAATGAGATGTAACCTGAAGGGCAACATGGACGCTGAACGCTGCGGGCCGACTGGCCGCCTCTAATGGAAACCCGACGTCAGGGAGATCAGACCAACTCAGACCAGTCTACCTCAGACCAGTCTACCTCAGACCAGTGCATCTCAGACCAGTCTACCTCAGACCAGCGCATCTCAGACCAGTCCATCTCAGACCAGACCATCTCAGACCAGTCCATCTCAGACCAGACCATCTCAGACCAGTCTACCTCAGACCAGACCATCTCAGACCAGTCTACCTCAGACCAGCGCATCTCAGACCAGACCATCTCAGACCAGTGCATCTCAGACCAGTGCATCTCAGACCAGTCCATCTCAGACCAGTCTACCTCAGACCAGTCTACCTCAGACCAGACCATCTCAGACCAGTCTACCTCAGACCAGACCATCTGAGACCAGTCTTCCTCAGACCAGACCATCTCAGACCAGTCCATCTCAGACCAGTCCATCTCAGACCAGTCTACCTGGTCTGAGATGAGCGCAATGCAGCCTAACCCAGCGATCATCGGGCCACAAGCCCATTATCCAACTATGTCCACTCATCTATCTATCTATTTATTGACCTAACGTATACAAATAATATCCATTATACAGATGCATTAATTGTAATGTTTTACAATAGATTTGGCTATAAACAGCCTACATCCAATGACCATGAATGATGACTGAAGATGGTTATAAACATCTGCATCAGAACAGTATTGATAATTTTAAAGAAAAGTACTGATATTGTATACAGCGTGAATCACAGTTGGATCATTCCGTTTGAAGGGCCATACGGCTCGCCTTTTAAAACAATGTAGTAAATTGACGTCATACACTCTAAACTGAATAAAATTGATTCATGGAATAGATCAAATTTAATTGCAAAAAGGAGGCCATGATTGCTTTGCCAGTTGAGGTCGAGATGTTAAGATGGACTTATCTTCCATTATCTCCACAGTGCATTTCACCCCCCTTCACCTCTCCGTCCTCGGAGCCAGCGAGGCTCACACAGCACTTTAACCTCCCCCCCGCCACGTGCAAAACCACATCATCTCACCGCACTGGGCCGGCCGTCGCAGAAAAATGCCGGGAGAAAAATGCCGGGAGAAAAAAAAATCAGCATTCGTTGGTATGTTTCAGATTGACTTTGTGTTTGTTGACTTCTGCATTGTCAACCTTTTGTTTAGAGTCGATTTAGTAAACCCTGGCCATGGCACTCTGGGACTCTCTCTCATTTCCCAACAGAACCCCCCCCCGAAACGCACACACACACAGACACACAAACACACACACACACACAGACCCAACACACACACACCCACATACATCCAACACACACCTATCAGTAGGGCCGTCTCTAAAGCGTCCTATCAGAAGGGCCGTCTCATACAGCTGCTGATGTTCGTCCTATCAGAAGGGCCGTCTCATACCGCTGCTGGTGTTCATCCTATCAGAAGGGCCGTCTCATACAGCTGCTGGTGTTCGTCCTATCAGAAGGGCCGTCTCATACAGCTGCTGATGTTCGTCCTATCAGAAGGGCCGTCTCATACAGCTGCTGGTGTTTGTCCTATCAGAAGGGCCGTCTCATACCGCTGCTGGTGTTCGTCCTATCAGAAGGGCCGTCTCATAAAGCTGCTGGTGTTCGTCCTATCAGAAGGGCCGTCTCATAAAGCTGCTGGTATTCGTCCTATCAGAAGGGCCGTCTCATACAGCTGCTGGTGTTCGTCCTATCAGAAGGGCCGTCTCATAAAGCTGCTGGTGTTCGTCCTATCAGAAGGGCCGTCTCATACCGCTGCTGGTGTTCGTCCTATCAGAAGGGCCGTCTCATAAAGCTGCTGAGGGCTTAATCACTAAACCTCTGGCCCGTGTGGGTCCCCAACATCTGCAGGGAGGGGGGGGGGGGGGCCGCCTTCCGTCACCCAAAAAAACGAATAAAAATGGCCGCCGGTGGGGGAGAAGAAAGGCGTCCTGTGAGGCGACGGGTTCGCTGCCCAGCTGCCCGTCCACAAACATCACATGGCTCAGCGGGCAGCGATAACGGAGATGAAACCGGGGGGGGGCGCCCAGACACTGGCCCAGTATCTCCCCGCCCGCCCCCCCCACCCTCCACGGCGAGGTCACAACAGCCCTTTGGGCTTCCTGCCTCCACAGAGAACCCCACATTCATCCACACGCACAACCCCCCCTTTATGCTCGTCCAAGGGCCCAGTGTGGCCGCTGACTCATGGAGGGGGGGGGGGGGGGGGGGGCTCGTCAGTTTGACATTGGAGTAATTAAAGCTGGAGGGGAGGGAGGGGAGGGGGGGGGGGGGGGGGGGGGGGGGGGGCGTTGTGATAGGTTATATCGTGTTTCGCTACGCGGCGGAGGCACATGCCTGAGCGGAGAGGAGGAGAGGAGGAGGACGATGAACAACGGACGAGGAGCGGATGATCTCATGGCATCACGAGGAGGAGGAGGAGGAGGAGGAGGAGGAGGAGGCTGGAGGCTGAGAGACTCATCACAACCGCTGAGTGTTTATGTTTTCAGGTGGATGGAGCTCTGTTGTGACGGGTTCATAGTATTCAGCGGCAGCAGTAGCGTGCAGACAAGAAGTTACTACAGTCACTGTAGATATACTAATATCATAATTACAGTCCAAAATATATGCTTTGTTTATAAGGGAACACATAAAAAGAAAGACAATACAAAGAAAGAGACAGATAGAGAGGAAACTCACAGCTCCGTCAGGCGACGCCCCCTGCTGTTCTTACTGTTTTGAATGTAGTTACATTGTGAATTATTTAGGTTTTGAAATCATGATTGAAGTCGGCGTGAATTGAATACTTTTATGTTCCATAAATTCATTAAGGTTGAACAGACCTCATCCACGGGATTCATGGCTTTATCCCGTTCCCGGTCCAAAGACGTTGACAGACAGTGAGATGCTGTCAGATGCACACACACACACATACACACACACACACACACACACACACACACACACTGGCAGAGTCTCAGGGCCTTCAATTCACCTCCAAGGTGCGGACTCAGAGACCAGAAGTCGTCCTGAT
>NC_136944.1:22618073-22680573 GCF_949987615.1 Pollachius pollachius | reverse complement strand
GGGAGCCAATAGCTCAGCTGTTCCTCCCGCCCCCTTTACTGTTTGTCCAATGGGGGCAAGCCCCTCAGCCGCTCGTCCCGCCCCCTTGTAGTGTACGTCCAATGGGAGCCAATAGCTCAGCTGTTCCTCCCGCTCAATTTACTGTTTGTCCAATGGGATCGCGCAGCTCAGCCTGGAGGAAGCAGGCTGGAAGTAGGCCTCCGCCAGGCTGGCTGCAGACAGGCGGAGGCCCTGCTGGGTGGAGGGGGGGGGCGAGGGGCCTCAGGGGCCTCGGCCTTCCCCCTCCAGCCACTGAGGCTCAGGGGATCAGGGCGGTCCAGGACTAGGGGCCGGCTGTTTGATCAGCACATATTTTTTAATTGGCTCCCGGCACCCCGGGGTGTCGGCATCGCCACGCAGTCCGGTCTCCGACTGCACCTTCGCTAATTAAAATCATTAGGAATTCCAGGCGCATCATAAAGGATTAAATGAGACCTGTGTGTGTGATGTAGTGTGTGTGTGCGTGCGTGCGTGCGTGCGTGCGTGCGTGCGTGCGTGCGTGCGTGCGTGCGTGCGTGCGTGCGTGCGTGTGTGTGTGTGTAGGCGTGTATGCTTGTGCATGTGTGTGTGCATGGATGTGTGTGCATGTGTGCCTGTGTGTGCGTGCGTTTATACTTGTGGGCGTGTGTTTGTGTGTGTGTGTGTGTTTACGTGTGTATAAGTGTGTGTGCGTTTGTACGTGTCTGTCTGTGAGGAACAGTGAACATGCGTGCTTCAATTGTTGCTTCCTCCCAGCATGTTGGTGGTGACCAGTCTGCAGTTCCGTCTAATGATCTCTGCTGAAAACGATGAAATCAATTAACGCGTTCACACTCATAATGCTAGCTTTCTTTTCAATTAATCAACCAAAAATAATTATAAACGTAAACAGATCGATACCGTTTGTGAACAACCAATGTATCCCTTGCTTAAAAATAAAAATCCAACAAAAAAAAGAAGTCAAGTATTATGTTGCCTAACGCTAAACTTATTTAATTAGACCAGGGATAAAAACATCGCTATTTGCTCAGGAACAAGGGGCTGTTTTTTTATCCGTGTGTTTTATATCCGGAACACAGAGAGCTAGGGCGAATGGAGACTCAACCAATAAACACGATCCACATCCAGAGTCCATTCCTCCAAGGTAGTACAAACAGAGAACCAACAGTTCCCACAATGTACATTTACATTTCAGGGAATTTGCTGACGCTTTTATCCAAAGCGACTTACAACCATTCATGCACACATTCACACACCGACGGCGGAGTCAACCACACAAGGCGACAGCCAGTTCGTCTGGAGCCGTCAGGGTGAGGTGCCTTGCTCAGGGACACTCAGCTAGGAGGAGCCGGGGATCGAACTATCAACCTTCCAGTTACAAGCCAAACCCGCTCCACCTCCTGAGCTACTGCCGCCTTTCCACAATGTGAGGAAAAACGATAAAACGTTAAAACGTTCAAAGAGTTCAAACATCGATGTCCAACAACTCCCGAGCGATCAAAATCCATGATCAATTCCCCCTCCGTCCCCCTCACCCCCTGAAACTCCCTCTGCGTTGCTCCAGGACAAAGACCTCATCTCATACTGTAGAAGCAACACAGAGCAGAGCCATGGTCCGTGGCTGTGATGATTGTGATTGATATTCACCAGCACGCATAACACAGGCTGACCACTGTTCACTCAGCCGCCGATTCAGCGATACACAACGCTTAATGGACAGGATTGTGCGCCAGAGAATGGCCACGGAATGGGTAGGCAGGCTCAACAATGAGCGACACACAAAACGACCCAAGGACGCCAAAATGGGGAGACGAAGAGCGGGGCGGCGAATAACTGCGTTATAAATAACAGCGTTACTATTTTCAGTAACGAGTTATCTAATTGATTGCTCTTTCCATCATTATAACCCTGATACCGTTACTGCCAAAAAATGTGGCGGGTTTCTATAATTGGAGCTGTTTTTTCATCAAACCAATCAGATCTCTTTTTACTGTTCTTCCTTACTTAGGGGGCGCGATACAATTGCACAAATAATGACGATTGGCTGAGGTAGAGTAACATTTTATGGTAGAGTTGGGCAGGTGTTATTTACACAAATTCAAGTGAATCAACGAGAAACAGGAATGGTACATTTGAAAATGTACTTGAAAGTAACGCAAAAGTTACTTTCCACAGTAACTAGTTACTTTTACAATTTGTAACAGAGTACCTCATTTAGTTACTTTTTGGTAGAAGTAACCATAGATGGAACTAATTACTATTTTAGAGTAACTTGCCATACACAGGGCTGGGGAGAAGCCTTTCCCTCCTCGGGGGAGTGCAGCCCAGTGAACCGGTCTTTTCCTCGACCGCTGCGGTCAGTCTCTGAGTGAGAGGGGTGTCGCTGAGGTACTGTAGTCGTTACGGCGATAAAAATAAAAATAAAAAGTACCACAGCATTATTTAAAGAGCCTTTGTTGACTCGTGTTTTTTCCGCTGTTCTTTCCATAGGTCTTATGATGTATGGCGAGGGGGGAGAAAAATGTATGGCTTGGAAAGTTTAGCGTTCATATCGCCGCAGTCCGGCGCGCCTTTGGTCGTAGCCGTCTCAGCCGAGGACATTCGCCGCATTGACTGTGAGCGACCGGCGACCACATGAAGGGAAGCCCTTATTTAGCGTCTATTTCCAGGGACGAGTTGAGGCGCGAGGGCAGCGGAGGGGCAGACACGGCCGCAGAGAGGGAGAGGGAGGGACGGATCAGGAAGATAAGCAAAGGGTGGGGCGTCTGTTAGTAGCGATGCTACGTCTGTTAGCAGAGACGGTACGTCTGTCAGCAGCGACGCTACGTCTGTTAGCAGCGACGCTACGTCTGTCAGCAGTAGCATAGACGTAGCATCGCTAGGTCTGGAGCGCTCCTTGTTTCCAGACGTAGCATTGCTGTGAACAGGCGTAGCATCACAGCGATGCTACGCCTGTTGGCAGGGAGCTTCAGCGAGGGGGACCTAGCTAAACTCGCCGCTAACAGACGGCCAATGGCGTGGCGGTGCAGACACCGTGGATTGATGAGGGGCAGGGTGGGGGTGCCAGCGAGGGGGGGGGTTCTGGGGTGGAGGTGGACCGGCCAGATGTGGAGCTGAGGGTGGGGTCGAGAGCGGGAGAGGTCGATGGACTGAAGGTGGTCTGAAGGTGAGGAGGCTCAGGTCAGACTCACCGTGGTCCTCATAGAGGACACACGCTCACATTTTACATTCAGGGCGTTTAGCATTTTAGCGCTTTTATCCAAAGCGCCTCACAATGAGTACATTTGTCAGAAGAAGGAGAAACAACAATATCAATCGCTGTCAGTACAGTAAGGATGATCATAGAAGCAAGTGCCAAGCACTAACTACCGCTAGAGTAACCCATTCCCCGTATACAACAGAGATAGGTAGTATAAGATGCTACATGATTGTAGCTCTCGTCACAACACACAGACACAGTTTGGCTTCTTCGAAACGGGCGTTCTTTAATGGCACGTTGCTTTATTCCTTTACGTCTTTACGTCTTTAAGCCTTTACGCCGTGAAAACTATTACAAACAAACATAATACAAAAATGCCACATCGGCAAATTAGTAGTATTTACATAAGCACGAAATAAAACACAGAAATATGACACTAATTGGCACGTAAAAATGACATGTATATACAGGAAATAAAAGTGCATTAAAATGGTGAAATAAAATACCTCGCTGGCCGCTTGTTGTGAAAAGAGATTTAACTTCTTTACTGTCCTTATATCTTGGCCGTCTGCTTTAACTTCAGAGGCGAACTTATGCTATCGCTGCACTTAACGAGCGCCATTCATACAAGCTTGGTCATGCCTTTTTACATCAATTACACCAACACTAATGACGTAGGGAAACTAGGAACAAAACATTAGTTCCGTTCGCTTGCAGCACATTAACACATCGGTTCAATTACATTATATTAACATTTTAACCTTTTAACCCAACATGAATTATTATCTATTTATTTATTACATGAAATTGAAGTGTTGATTATTAAGTGTGTATAATTAAAGAAAACTTATTTATGCTACGTCACTTACAATGATGCTATGTACTATTTATCAAGTGCAAGGACATACAACATACAATAAGTGCGTACATTAAGCGCAAGGACCTTCAACATAAGTGCGTAAGAGGGTGGGGGGGAGGCGATGCAGAGTCCAGGTGAACGCAAGTGAGGCTTGAGTCTCTTGTTGAGGCTGGTTCACTATACGCACACATGTAGAAGGAGTGGGCCTTTATCCAAACACACAGCCCCACACACATGCAGAGACTTACATGCTGCCTGCGCCCATAGCCATGCACACGTGGTGCTGTTTTGAATCGCGGATGCATCCGTCCCTCTTATTACGTCGGCGGGAAAGGCCCTAATTCATAGTGACTGCTACAAAACGGACTGCCTTCTCCCGAGAGGCAGTAGCCACCAGATTTAACTCCTACAAAACGATCTGAGGAAGGCTGAAGCTCTGGTTATTTCAGGACGCCCCCTTGTGGTCGGATACCGCACGGCAGGGAAGAGGACGCCAGAATAGATTGAAGTCAAACGTGCAAGAGGGAATATTACATGTTTGGCCCCCCCCAAAAAAAGGAAAAAACTGAAGAAAGGAGACCATCGTCAAAAGCTCCCCTCTCCCTCCCCCCCCTTCCTCTTTTTGCTCTTTCTTCATCTTCCTCTTTGGTTTACTCAACGTGTCCTCCGCTGGCAGCGTGCGGGGCTGTGAGCGTCTCCCCGCCCGGTAGC
Organism: Pollachius pollachius; assembly: GCF_949987615.1. Classification (NCBI taxonomy): domain Eukaryota; kingdom Metazoa; phylum Chordata; class Actinopteri; order Gadiformes; family Gadidae; genus Pollachius; species Pollachius pollachius. The sequence continues at coordinate 22,675,786 of NC_136944.1, read as the reverse complement.
TGATCAGAACCAGGTGGGTCGGGCCTCCATGTGCTCTCCATGTGTGCAGCAGGATGTAAATGGATTCAATTAGATCCCAATGCACAACCTGTCAGCCAGAGGAAGGTGGCAGACTTTCAAAGCCCATTAGATTATACGGAGGAACGGGGGGGGGGAATCCAAACTCGCCCAGTACGGGCGGCCCTCCTGGCTAAATCTATTGAAATGACTCGCGCTCCAGAGCTGACTGTGCGCTTTTCATGTGGTCCGCAAATTCTGTCACTCACTTCGCAGGCCCCTCCCCCACATCGCCGGCACTGGACTTGATTTATTATTTTTCTTCTTTTCTGGAGTACCCCAACCTTCCCCCCTGTGGGTCTGTCTCTCCCCTTTCTCTAACGCAAACACAAAACCACACACACACACACACACACACACACACATAGGCATGTCTGTGTACAAACATGCTAAACTTTGTGCAAACACACACACTCACTCACAAAGCCACACACACACACACTCACACACATAGGCATGTCAGTGTCGACTTATGCTCAACTTTGCACACATACACACAAACACACACACACACACACACACACACACACACACAGGCATGCACACACATGCATAAACATGAACATAGGCATGCCCTTGCACATACAAACAACACACACACACACACACACACACACACACACACACACACACACAATACACAACACACAAAGGAGCCCCATTAAGCTGTTCTGTCCTCATACGTGTGTCTGTCCGGACGGCGGCTGGGGCCTCACTGCAGGACAGACAGGAGCTCTTGTAGATTCAGACGGCACATGGCTCCCCCGTCATGGTCGCTCAAACCGTGCCCTAAAAGTTAAAGACCGCCATCAAAACCCTCCGAGGGTAACAACCTCGCCTCTGTTTTGATTGGCTGAAAATCGGGCGCGATGTCCGTTTACGTTTCCCAGTCGGCATTTTGACGCACCGAAAGGCTGAGGGCCGAACGCTGCCCGGCAACGGAAGGCCCGGGTACAACGCCGGGATCACGACAGCAACAGGGGGAGGGGGGGTGGGTTCTGGCTCAGGAGGTAGAGCGGGTCGGCTGGTAACCGGGAGGTTGCTAGTTTGATCCCCGGCTCCTCCTAGCCGAGTGTCGAGGTGTCCCTGAGCGAGACGCCTCACCCTGACTGCTCCCGATGAGCTGGCTGTCGCCCTGCGTGGCTGACACTGCCGTCGGTGTGTGAATGTGTGCATGAATGGGTGAATGTGAGGCGGTATTGTAAAGCGCTTTGAGAGGCCACTGGGTGGTAAAACGCTGTATAAATGCAGTCCATTGACCATTTACTACTGTTCCCTTAAGATGGGGATATGCCTTCATAACATCTTCCCGCCAACGGGAAATCTCCAGACTGCTAGGTGCCCTCGCTGGAGCTCGCTGCTAACAGATGTAGCATCGATGCTAACAGACGTAGCATCGCTACGGTGGGTAGCAACGAGCGCTCGAGCTTCAGCTAGGACCCCTCGCTGAAGCTCGCTGCTGACAGACGTACCGTCGCGGCTAACAGAGGTAGCATCGCTGCTAACAGACGTAGCGTCGCTGCCAACAGACGTAGCGTCGCTGCTAACAGACGTAGCGTCGATGCTAACCGACAACATCGCGACGGTTGAGAGCTGGGAGACATGCGAGAGACGGAGGCTCCTGTTGACCGCCTCGACGTTCCCAAACCGGGGCCGTAGCGCTCCTGATATAGAGCGGGGATCAATAGGACGTCTCCGTGGCGCGGTAATCCATCGCCATGGCTTATGAACCATAATGAGCTCATTAGGAGAGTGGAGAGGATTGATTGGGGGAAGCAGGAGGTGATGGAGGGGGGAGGAAATAGCACTCGGAGATCATCAAAAGGAGGAATCAAGCAGGGACGGCAGTGGAATGAAAGGCTGTTGTGTTGCTGTTGTCGATGTCTTCCACATTCAGGCGCACAAATATAGCACCCCTTTGAAGAAAGCCTCGAATCAGACTTTTCTTCTCCTCCTCTCGCAGCCGCGGCGGCGGTCAGAAAAGAACCCCGGCATACGAAACAGATTACAACACTAGCGCAGGAAGGCTGGATCTACGACGGCTTGGCACACGGGGAACCCTCACACTCAGGGTCTCAACGGTGTAGAGCACCGGCCCAGTCTGGGGGGGGGGGGGGAGACTCAGACAACACAGGGACAGAACTGGGGAAAAACCATTGTGGTACACCAGGATATTCCAATGGTGATTGTGGAAAAAGTGTTTTTCCCCCTCGAATGAGTAACGAATGAGGGGGGGGGGGTGAGAGTGAGTGAGTGGGTGAGAGAGTGTGTGTGTGTATGTGAGTAAGTCAGTGGGTGGCTGGGAGAGTGTGTGTCTGTTTCTGTGTGTGTGTGGGGGGGGGTGAGAGAGGATGGGTCTGTGTGTGTGTGTGTGTCTGTGTGTGTGTGTGTGTGTGTGTGTGTTGGGGGGCTGAGAGAGGATAGGTCTGTGTGTGTGTGTGTGTGTGTGTGTGTGTGTGTTGGGGGGGTGAGAGGATGGGTCTGTGTGTTTGTGTGTCTGTGTGTGTGTGTGTGTGTGTGTGTGTTGGGGCGGTGAGAGGATAGGTCTGTGTGTGTGTGTGTGTGTGTGTGTGTGTGTGTGTGTGTGTGTTGGGGGGGTGAGAGGATGGGTCTGTGTGTTTGTGTGTCTGTGTGTGTGTGTGTGTGTGTGTGTTGGGGCGGTGAGAGGATAGGTCTGTGTGTGTGTGTGTGTGTGTGTGTGTGTGTGTGTGTGTGTGTGTGTGTGTGTGTGCGTGTGTGTGTGTGCGTGTGTGTGTGTGTGTGTGTGTTGGGGGGGTGAGAGGATGGGTCTGTATGTTTGTGTGTGTGTGTGTGTGTGTGTGTGTTGGTGGGGTGAGAGAGGATGGGTCTGTGTGTCTGTGTGTGTGTGTGTGTGTGTTGGGGCGGTGAGAGAGGATGGGTCTGTGTGTGTGTGTGTGAGGAAGAGGAAGACGGTCAGTATTTAAATCAGGTGCTAGACCTCGCTCCCCCTGGGACAGAGCAGACGTACAGACGTACAGACGGCTCCACGGCTCCAGATGTGCTTGTTGAGCCAACTGGGTGAGGCAATTACCGCTGTGTGTATTTGCAAAGTGCAATGTGTGTGTGTGTGTGTGTGTGTGTGTGTGTGTTCGTGTGTGTGTGCGTGCGTGTGTGTGCACGTTTCTGCGTGTGGAGTGTACCACAGTAAAACCTGCCTACCTGAATTCGATTCAGAGCAAATGTTAACATGACATGGAAAGAATTGGAAAATAACACGTGTTTAAGTTTTGTTGGATTCAAAGATCACTCTTTACCCTGTGATCATGCCGTGGTTCAAAGCACTGAGCTAGGAATCGTTGGCTCGTATTGTAACACACACTGAAAGACACATTTTGGGGACATTCAAAGACTTTGCAAAAACAAAGGTTTTTTTAAATAATATTTTTACCTCTGAGGGATTGGAGTACAATATATAAACGCAACAAACCCCAGCGATTCTGAAACAAAACAGTCAGTTCCAGACTTAGCTGTCATCACTGGAATTATCTTGCTTTGCATAGCCTTTTAACTCCATGTCGCGGCCCTGCGATAAATACACAACATAAAACGTTACATCCTGCACATTATACGCGTGTCTTCCTCCACGGCCACGCGTGATAAAAAGTATCCCTAAATGATTCATCAGTGCCTCCGTGTCAACAGGCAGGCCGCAGTCATTCAGTTTAATGAAAAATATCTTGTTAAGTTTTTACTGTAATGCTACACAGCTTCTCTTTATCCCCCCCCCGCTGTGTAAATCCAGGGCTCAGAGACGTTCCTCCAGCATAGATCAGGATGTAGAGCCGCTCTCCGGAGGTCAACAGGAAGACACAAGATGAATAATAACGACCGTATCTCATGTGATCAAGAGCATAACGTCTGCAGAGAGCGATGAAGATATAAGGAGTGAAGACGATGGAGAGATCAGAGGAAGACACAGGGGAGTTGGAGGAGGTGGAGGAGGTGGACATCTCAGCCTCATCAGAGGGGTCTGAGGGACGGAGAGGAAGAGGAGGAGTAGGAGGAGGAGGAGGAGGAGGTGGACATCTCAGCCTCATCAGAGGGGTCTGAGGGACGGAGAGGAAGAGGAGGAGGAGGAGGAGGACATCCTGAAGACAGCTCAGACAGACGGGTCTGAGGGGAGGAGAGGAAGAGGAGGAGGAGGAGGAGGACATCCTGAAGACAGCTCAGACAGACGGGTCTGAGAGGAGGAGAGGAAGAGGAGAAGGAGGAAGAGGAGGAGGAGGAGGAGGAGGACATCCTGAAGACAGCTCAGACAGACGGGTCTGTGGGGAGGAGAGGAAGAGGAGGAGGAGGAGGAGGAGGAGGAGGACATCCTGAAGACAGCTCAGACAGACGGGTCTGAGGGGAGGAGAGGAAGAGGAGGAGGAGGAGGAGCACAGGGGAGGAGGAGGAGGTGGACATACTGAAGACATCTCCGACAGACGGGTCTGAGCAGGAGCACAGAGGAGGAGCAGAAGAGGAGGAGCAGACAACCCACCCATTAACGATGCCTCCAGTCAAGGGCAAAGGAAATGTGTGTGTGTGTGTGTGTGTGTGTGTGTGTGTGTGTGTGTGCTTCCCATTGCATTGAACCACAATGGCATGTTTGTGCGTGTGTGTATGTGGATAGGCATATATATGTCTATATATATATATATATAATATATATATATATAGACATATATATATAAATATGTACATGCATATAGCCATGCATGATTGTGTGTGTCTATGAATGTTTAAAAGCCTGCTATTGAATGAGTACATTCACCAGAGGGCCAAGCTCTTTAAACGCCAATGAAAATAAAACGAGGGAAATGGTAGCACTCTAAAGCAACAGGGGAAGAAACAAGCAGCGAGACACCCAACCCCACCAAAAGAGAGGGAGAGAGAGAGAGAGAGACAGAAAGGGAGAAAGAAAGAAAGAAAGAAAGAAAGAAAGAAAGAAAGAAAGAAAGAAAGAAAGAAAGAAAGAAAGAAAGAAAGAGTGAGAGAGAGTGGCAGGGAGAAAGACAGACAGACAGACAGACAGAGAAAGAGAGAGAGGGGGGGGGGGGGGGGGGGCTGGGCGCCTTCATAAGGGTTTAGCAGTCCTCCACTCAAATATATGGTGGCTGTAAATTCTTCGGTTAATGTTCTTTAGGGTGCACTCTTTACGGGCGGCGGCGTTGACGACAGTGACGGACTTCCCCTAGAGAAAGAGCCTTGACCGTGGTGATCAACGCGGGGGCTCTGAGCGAGTCCGTCTGGAACAACTCCCCGTCTCACTCTTTTCAAACACTCTGGGCTTTCAGTCATAAAAGTGGTTGTCGCTCAGTGTATCGCCGTAGAGGGTTTGAGCGATAGGTGGGCGGGCTGCGTCTGGTTTAGGAAGACGATAAACTACCACAGACATGCTTTACCTCCAGTATAGTTAGTGTGTTGTTAGTTTAGGGGGACGATAAACTACTATTAGTTATGCTTTACCTCTAGTTTAGTTAGTGTGTTCTGTGTTGTTGGTTTAGGGGGACGATAAACTACTATAAGTCATGCTTTACCTCCAGTATAGTTAGTGTGTTGATGGTTTAGGGGGCCTTAACTACTACAGACATGCTTACCTCCAGTGAAGTTGGTTTAGGAGGACGCTAAACTACTAGTCATGCTTTACCTCCAGTATAGTTAGTGTGTTGTTGGTTTAGGGGGACTTGACTACTACAGACCTTCTTCACCTCCAGTATAGTTAGTGTGATGTTGGTTTAGGAGGACGTTAAACTACTACAGACATGCTTCACCTCCAGTAAAGTTATGGTGTTGTTGGTTTTGTCTGCTGGAAGTGGGAGATCCACTCCAGATTGTCTTGAGCTGGGTTTGGATTCATCTAAAGCAAGCGTCTGTCTGGAGTCCTAACTGTTTTGCGAGGCTTTTATTGTGAAGGCTGTTTATAAAAGAATGTATAAAAATAAATGGAAAGAAAACAAAGAATATAAAGTGAAGAATAGAGTGTGGAGGGGAGGCGTCCCTGTGGGCTTGTTGCAGTGATGCTCTGGAGGACAGGGTTTACTCGGTGCAATCGGGAGATGGACGCTCGCACTAAAGTAGGTTCTGTTGTGTCAGCTTGCTCTCTCGCTCCTCCACTCCCTCTCTCAGCCTCCCTCACTTTCTGTCTTTCTTGGTCTCTCCTTCCCTCCCCCCTCTCCCTCTCTCTCAATCTTCCTCTCTTTCTTTCTTGGTCTCTCCTTCCCTCCCCCCTCTCCCTCTCTCTCTCTCTCTCTCTCTCATTCAGCAGTGGTGGCCCCTGGTGTTGTCATGGCTGCCTCTGCTTTTACAGCATTCCTGTCTTTATGTGCCCGAAGGCCTTTCTTCATCAATGCACACTGCGCTGTAAAACGCGCTGCGCGTGAATAGAGCCGGCGCTTTGAGGTGCACTCAAGGCTTACCTTTCCTGTGGATCTCAGAGGAGCCCAGCAGTAGAGTATGGATCGCTTCGGGGCCCCGGTCGCCCGCCCTTTACTTTTTTTGTATAGGAGACTCACAGCTGGGGGCGTCATGTCTGGGAGAGACGACGGGGGCGAGGGGGGGGGGGATAGAGAGGAGAGAGAGAGAGAGAGAGAAATAGGGAGGAATCAAGAGAAAGAAAAAAGAGAGACAAGTAGATGGATATAGTGAACTAAATACAGATGGAGAGAAAGAGAGACAGAGAGAGAGTGAAAGAGAGACAGAGAGAGAGAGAGAGACAGAGAGAGAGAGAGAGAGAGACAGAGAGAGAGACAGAGAGTGAAAGAGAAACAGAGAGAGACAGAGAGAGAGAGACAGAGAGTGAAAGAGAGACAGAGAGAGAGAGACAGAGAGAGAGAGACAGATGGAGAGAGAGTGGGAGTGAGTCAAAGAGAGGGAGAGAGAGAGAGAGAGAGAGAGAGAGAGAGGAACAGAGAGAGGGAGTTAAAGAGACAGACAGACAGACAGATACGGAGAAAGCGAGAGAGAGAGAGAGAGAGAAAGAGACAGACAGACAGATATAGATATATAGAGAGAGGGAGAGAAACAAGAACGAAGGAGTGTGAACTAGAGGTTGGGTCATTAGGGCTGTGATTTCACAGGAGGAGCGGCCGGACGGGGGGCGGTGGCGAGGTGGTGTTGGGTGGAGGGGGTGAGTGACTGCTAACAGACGTGATGAATGTCTTTAATAACTCGGGGCCCGCTCTGAGAGCACCCTCCAGCCCGTGTTGTTATTAAGAACCCGGGTCCTATTAAGATGACCCCCGCCCCAGGCCCCTACATCACACGGCCGGCCAGTCCAAATAAACACCAGGTCACCCTCCCCCTCTCTCCCTCTGTTGTTTCTGCTGATGTGGCTCTCGCTGGCGGAGCCTGGTCTCCCCCCCCCCCCCAGAACCATGTGACTCCAGTGCATCGTCAGCGGTGGTGATGGACTGGGAGCACTGGGCTCCTCACCTGTAGGAATCTGTGGTTCAGAAAAAAGCCACGACCAAATATTTATCCAATCGGCTTGTTCAGAGTGGAGGCCAAATGTTGACCGAATGTCTGAAGGGTGGGGGGGGGCTGATTACCATCTCCCCTCGCGGGGAGTGGGGGGGGGAGAGGGGGAGAGGCACGGGGGGAGGGAGGGATGGAGAGAGAGAGGGAGGAGAGGTTGAGGAAGAGGGAGGGAGCGAAGGAGAGAGTTTGGATGGAGGGAGAGAAAGAGGAGAGAGGGAGGGAGAGAGAGAGTTAGGGGAGAGTGGGAGGGGTCAAGAGAGAGGAGAGAGGGAGGGAGAGAGAGAGAGAGAGCGAGAGAGAGAGGAAAGAGGGAGAGGGAGGAGAGGGAGAGGGAGAGGGAGAGAGGGAGAGAGGCGAGGAGAGGAAGAGATGGGAGAGAGAGAGAGGAGAGAGGGAGGGAGAGCGAGAGAGAGAGAGAGAGAGAGAGTAAGAGAGCGAGAGAGAGAGAGAGCGACAGAGAGAGAGAGAGAGAAAAAGAAGAGGGAGAGGGAGGTGCAGTCACTACTCCGGGGATCATATGGGGTGCAGAGGTCGTTACCAAGGAATTGATCTCGGCGGTGTTGTCAACAAAATCCCAATCTGACTGTTTGTGTTGGGCGTCCGTTTCTGCTTCAGAATGACAATCACCTGCCTGCTCTCCTGCTCTCTCTCAGCATGTCTAAGTAGCATAAAAATCTATTACAGGCTTTTGGTGAGGGGCCCATGTTTTATTAATTTGCAGATGAGCTCAGCTATTGATGGTGCTGGCGGCCCCTGGGTTCAATTAGGATAATAACGGGGGGGGGGGGGGGGTTATGGCAGCTCTGTAATTGAGGGTGTATCTCTTCCTGACAGTTATGGTTCAAATGCAACCAACTGCACCTCGGTGGACGCGAGCGGCACCGTGCCAGTCCACTCTCCGTGAAACACGCCAGAGTGGCAGGGGGTCAGCGGCGCCGAGACAGGGCCCTTGTCTGGTCCCTCGAAGGGGCCCTCCCAATCAGGGGCCCTCCCAATCAGGGCCTTCGTGACCTCGTCAAGGACCTCGTCTCGTTAGACCCCTCGTCTCGTTAGACCCCTCGTCAGGGACCTCGTCTCGTTAGACCCCTCGTCAGGGACCTCGTCTCGTCAGGCCCCTCGTCAGGGCCCTCGTTAGGCCCCTCGTCAGGGCCCTCGTCTCGTTAGGCCCCTCGTCAGGCCCCTCGTCTCGTTAGGCCCCTCATCAGGCCCTTCGTCAGGGCCCTCGTTAAGCCCCTCATCAGGGCCCTCGTTAGGCCCCTCGTCAGGGCCCTCGTCTCGTTAGGCCCCTCGTCTCGTTAGGCCCCTCGTCCGGCCCATCGTCAGGGCCCTCGTTAGGCCCCTCGTCAGGGCCCCTGTCTCGTCAGGGCCCTTGTCGGGGCCCTAGTCATGGACCTCCTCATGGACCTCGTCAGGGACCTCGTCTCGTTAGGCCCCTCTTTGTCGGGGCCCTTGTCAGGCTGCCGTAACGGGCCCCCGAGATGTAGCGCGCTGCTTGTTCTCTGGACAATAACAACTCAGGCCTCACAACACCTAACGGAGCCTCTTCCCACTTCCCACTGGGGGCCGTTTAATAAACAGTGGTCTGAATAATGGTGAGCTGAGTGCACTGCAGGCACCACCCGGCCACAACCCCACTAGAGGAAGTGTCCCACTCAGCACCGTCTCCCCAGAACGGTCGCACTGCGACAGTACTTGGCAAGAGAACGAAAGCCCTGCACGTCTTGCTGGTTAATGGGAGTATAACGGTTTAATGCGAGGATGGGATCTCGATTTGGGACAGGGTTTGGACAGGATGGGCGAAGGTCCGGGGGTAGGATGAGCCATATGATGTTTGGGACCCGCCAGACAAAATGTAACCTCCGCAACTGAAGCCACAAATCCCCCCCCGGCCCCCAGACCTCCCTCATTCGTCAAACGCTGGCTATGGCCCTGACACCTTAGCATGAATGCCTCATACAGAGGTCACTCTCACCAGTCCTGGTATGAATCGTACAGCTGGGCATTCAGCTACGAAGGCCGAGTATTTGTGTATACAGTATTGACCAATGATTGCGCTCCATGCCAGGGCCATCCATACCCTGGCCAGGCTGGGCATCAGGGCAGGGCTAATGGACTTGGAGGCTCATTGTATCGGCAAACAAACATACGGCCATGGGGGCAGGGCCTGATTTGGTTATTATCGCTCGGAGGAGGGGATCCAAAGCAGATGTTTGTGTTCGCTGGCGTGGAAGGAAGAGCCATTACCGCCAGCCTTATCACCCTCTCATGCCAGACGACAGCTGCCCAAACACATTCAGCCAACGCCTGGCACAGCCCGGTTGATTGGACTGGTCCACTTGAAAGCCAGTGTTGGTTTAACACCCTGAATCGTCCACCCCCCCCCCCCCCCCCCCCCGAGTTGGTTTTGAGCTGCACTTTAAACGATCTGCCGTGGTCGTAAAGGAACAGGTCTGCGGATGCTTTATTTTAGATACAATGAGCATTCTGTTGAGTTGACAATCGCAAAGTCTCGTTTGTGAGCTCCCGCCGTACGAGCTGGCGAGAGGCCCTTGCTGTGACGAATATGAAGCGTTCATTTGTCATCCACAGCGGCGGACCTTGTGTTGTGTGGAAGGGGTTTCACTAGAACTTCAACGTTCTAGAGACGAGAATCTGAGCAGAGAGGACGCAGGAATCAGAAGCCTAACCCAGATTTTCTGCCGGCCATGGTAAAAATATAACAATGTATGCGCATACATAGACCCTCGAACAAGGACAGTTAATTTAACTCTCTCCTGCCTCTCTGCCTTACTGATACCAGTCGTTTATCACACCTACTCATACCCGGGCACTGCATGGAAAGCACAGCGTGTGTTTGTGTGAGAGAGAGAGAGGGAGAGAGAGTTCAAATACAATTCTGAAACTCATAGTGTGCTGCCATCTTCTGCTCATGTTGTGAACAACCGCAAAATCAAAAACAACTATGCATCGGATCCTAATCCAAGCAGCAATATTAAAACTCATATGGTCTTAAGGATAGCTTGAAAAGATGAATCCCCTTCGCCTCCTCTGCAATCGTGCAAACAGGAATCACAAACAAACCATCCGGTGGCTTCAACAAGTTGGATATGAAATAATCCTCATGAATGACTCACCGTGCAAGCAACAAGCCGCAAGGAAGTCGGATTCATACCGTAATGAGAACGCGCCCCTGACTACAAAGAACTAACTACCTGCCACGGTGCCAAGAGATAACTTATCACGGCTCAACATTGCCCAATTTGTCACGCTGGAACAAAAAGGACAAAAATTGACGCGCTGGGGATTCAACACAAGGCTAGCCGTGAGCCGCCACGCTGGGGGAAGGCGAGGCAGCCTTGGTAAAGCGGAATGGCCTAATGTATGTAATCTGTTAGGCTGGGTCTATGACAAGACAAGGACATGTAGTGAGCTAATTAAAGGAGCCTTTTTCTGGCAGTCCCCCTCCCACACAGGTCATATCTCATTAATGGTTCTGCTGTGTGTGGGGGGGGGGGGGTCGTTCATTACCGTCCGATTGGAGCGAATGCAGTGATTGGCTGGTGAGCTGTAAGTAAGTGTGCAGAGAATGATGAATTGTTTCACTGAAAACGCAAAGCTACAAAAAAGAAAAAAAAGAATTAAAAAGACAATTCAAACCACATTTTCATCGAAAAAAACATCTAATCTTTATTTAATTTCAAATGTATGGCGAATTCAAAATAATATAATGGCATGTACCATACTAAATACCAAAAAAGATCATAAAAATAAAACATCTCCAAAATTGCGTCAATTACCTGAAACGCGCGCGCACACACACACACACACACACACACACACACACCTAAAAGATATGAGTACTGCTAGTGCCTGGACTATGAAACCAATCCCACGATGGGAGAGAAGAACGCAGCGCAGCATCGGGCTCAGTGCTTATACCTGGATGTCTCGACGTCGGAACCACAGCCTCTCAGTGACCTGCGTACCACTGAGCCTGGAGAACGCACGGCCCCGTTCTAGGTCATAGTACTGGATATCGTTCACTTCACATTCAGGCAACAGGGGACAGACAAGCATTGCTCTGCCAAGCGTTGGCCTGGTGCAAAACCCTCCGCCCTGAGAGTAGAATCACGTGTTGTGTTTCCTCGTAAAGTCTAGGGCGCAAGAGCCTGAAGCTTGCCCAGGGTTCGACACGTTTGACCGGGGTTTCAAGTGCAAATCCTCCCTTACCCTATTTGTACACAGCAGATATCCCAGCAAATCATAGCGGGATTGGACACAAGGTAAAAGGGCTAAGGATGCTCCCCTGAAAGAAAGAGTGGATTCTGCGTCAGCTAACGATGAACCTCTGAGATGTTAAACCAAAAACACCCCGGAAAAACAAAACAAGAGGCGCAAAAAGAAAGAAATATCTCAGTTTGGCTCCGGTTATTATTGCTAACATGGCTATTGCCTCGATGGAACACACACACACACACACGTATCCCTCGACACATGTGCACGCAACTCAGTGCTTGGATGAACTTGGGACGCAGGGGTTGGTGTTAAACGCGAACTGTGATTGGCCGACTCATGCCCGGGCATGCTGCGGTTGCCCGCCCCCACGCCGGCCCAGAGAAGTGCTCTGAGGTGGGGGCGTCATGTGTCCGTGGGCTGCCCTCGGCTGTGCAGGCTCTGGAAGTGAGCCTCTCTCAGGATGCGGTTGATCTGGTGGTAGGACAGGATGGGGGGCCGTCCGGCCGAGGAGGAGGAGGAGGAGGAAGAGGAGAAGTCCGCTAAGGAGGCGAGGGGGCCGCAGGAGTCGGGGCCCCGGCGGCCAGTCAGGGTGTCCACGGCGAACTGGCTGCTGCAGCTTCCAACAAGCTGCTCAGGGCTGCTGACCCCACTGCTCTCACTGGTAGAGGACTAGAGAGTACAGAGAGAGAGAGAGAGAGAGAGAGAGAGAGAGATAGAGAGATAGAGAGATAGAGAGATAGAGAGAGAGAGAGACACAGAGAGAGACACAGAGAGAGAGAGAGACACAGAGAGAGAGAGAGAGACAGAGAGAGAGAGAGAGAGAGAGAGAGAGAGAGAGAGAGAGAGAGAGAGAGAGAGAGAGAGAGAGAGAGAGAGAGAAGAGAGACTCGTTAGGAACCCGGAGGCCAGAGCAACAGACAGTTAAGATGATCCTCTATTTAAATAACTTGGATGAAGAGAAAGATACGACAATCATATTTGAAGTAATCCTCAAAATGAATAATAGAAATAAGGCAAGGCTAACCAGTTTGGCATTTTCTCTGCATAGCCTCCCCCCAAACCCCTGTTATGCAATTATTGTATGTTGTAGGTCCTGGCACCTAAAAATAGTACTTTACTCATTGTGTAGCATCTTGTTCTAGCTATCTTTGTTGTACACGGGGAATGGGTTAACCTAGACATCGTAAGTGCTTTGCACTTGGTCCTACGAACATCCTTACTGTACCGACAGAGATATATTGTTGTTTCTCTTTCTTCTGACAAATGTACTTATTGTGAGTCGCTTGGGATAAAAGCATCTGCTACACTACCTCAATGTTTATGTGAATTATTAATAACGATAGTGTGTTGTACAGATATAAGCCCGTGTGCTGCTCATGTCGGGGTAAACCCACCTCCTTCTCGCAGGCGTCGCGCCCCGGCTCTGGGGAGAGCGGATGGGTCCGGCTCTGCCTCTTGGCCTGTGGCACCTGCTGACCATCATGCTCGTCCCCGCCGCTGTGCGGACGCTTCCTGCCAGAGAAACAAACCCAGGGACGTCAACACACGGGACACGAACAAACCAAGAACCGCACACAAAGGGAGGACCCGATGTCGCACAATGGGGTCCCGGCTGGCCTAATGAGGGCCCATCTGTCAAATCACTGGGTCTCGCGGACGTCGTTAGTCTGACAACCAACGTCAACCGTACACCAAACGAAGAGGGTTTCTGCTGTAAGACAGTACCGGGTTCGGGGATCACACGCCGAAGCACTCACCTGTTTTCAGTCAACATAGGAAGACGTGAAGAAGCATCGACCTGGGGCGGTCTGTGGGGCTGAGAGTGACGGGGTGAGGGTGAGGGTGAAAGAGGGGGTGAGAGGCTCCGAGCCGGCGGCCTGCGGTGAGCGGCTAGCGGGCTACACTCTCTCTGTCCCCGCGGTACCGTGAGCGGGTTTACCGGTCATGGCGAGAGAGGGGAGAACCGGGCTGAGTGGAAATCTACACGGAGACACTAACGGGTAGCAGGGCAGACGAGGACCGAGAGGTTAAATAAGAGCCGAGGACAGCGGTGGGAGAACAGTGGGGCTCCGGGTACACTCTAGCTAGCTGCTAGCTGCTAGCTCCGGTTCAGCTGACGTCTTTGTCATAAATGCATCTTGAAGTCAGATGTTGTAATTGCCGATTTGTTTGGTGGATTAGCGAAGGTCAAAAGCAACAGGGTGAAAACCGGTATCCCATGGGCAGGGTTCAATAGAAGAAACACTGAAATAGCGGCTATCTCTTTTTAACTCCGACCACTAACCGCGGACGGTGTGTTTACATGGCTCTGCGCATGCGCGGCATACGTCAGCGCGCGCACACACACACACACACAAACACACACACACACACACACACACACACACACACACACACACACACACACACACACTCGATTACAATGTAACAACGATTCTTTGATCCAATCCGTTTGGGGAATTACATAAAACAATGTAATACATAAAAACGTATTTATTGTCCCCATGTGGTGACACCGTGTATCAATGTTCGTGTTAAACATTGATGTTTATGATGAAATAATAAAATCTGCGGTCAAAGTGGGTGTTACCCACTCGCACAAAGACATTTAAAATGTTTTAGGAATATACATTTAGAGCTGTATCATGATGCTTGATTACTCATTATTAAACACATGAAGGATGATTCGTGTGGGCCCCTTATAATAAGTGATCATACAGTAACAAGCTGACATGTACAGTAACCCCGGAAGAGGGGGATTGTAGTTCTCCGGCCGACCAACCAGTGGCGTGGAAACGCCTCCGCCGCGGTGACTCAAGCGAAGGAAGGAGGTGAGATTAACGACAGTCCAACGCCGGCCGTCGCTCCATAATAAAGAACACATCAAGATGGGAAGCACCGACTCCAAATTAAACTTCAGGAAAGCCGTGATCCAGCTGACAACCAAAACACAGGTACTGCATTTTTCATTTAACCAGAATTAGGGAGACAATATCAGTGACTGCACGCGGGTTATTATATAGTACACGGATGACACGCTCGGTGATGATTTAATGAATTTAGCAGATTGCGTGTTGTTGTGGAGGTTCTCTTGGGCTACAGATGCACGGTTCCCTCAAAATAAACGCGGATTTCAGATCAAGCCAATAAGAGAATTCGACCGTATGTCGATGTATATTCTCTGCAATGATTCAATCGTCACAAGGAGGCATGTTCAAATAATCATATAAATAAACCATCACAAGCATATATGGTTTTCATAGCGGCTGTTTATTGGTGAGACTGTGATGGCGCAGCTTAACCCATCTCCTGGTGACGTAGATCTCCACAAAACAGCACCACGCTCCCAGCTGCTGCAGGTGGATGGGCTGAGATTGCCTGGGCAGATCATGTTTCCCGTTGTCTGGTTACCAGATCGGGGCTGTGCTTACCTTGCAATTAGCCTCTGTCTCTGACTCAGTACACCAAGCAGACTGAACGTCACGACGAGGGGGCAGAAGGGAAACCGTTCATTAAAAAAGAGCATTGTTTTGTGCTCTTGAGGCTGTATCAGTTCTCTAGCAGCTGGTGTAAATTGCACTATGATATTGATGTGTTTTACAGCCCGTGGAAGCCACAGACGATGCCTTCTGGGACCAGTTCTGGGCTGACACCAGCACCACGGTGCAGGATGTTTTCGCCCTGGTGCCGGCAGCCGAGATAAGGGCTGTGAGAGAGGAGTCGCCCTCCAACCTCGCCACTCTGTGCTATAAGGTACACACGCTCAGTGCTGTAGCAGTGCGATAGGAGGGCTTTACAACAGGGGTTCCAGGAGGCTGCTATGAGAGACATCGTTTTGAAGGCCTCCTCCCCTGGTTCTTAATAATAATGCTTGTAATGCAATACAAGATCACATGTATGTAAAGGTTTCTCTCAGCGAATCAGTGCCTACTGCTGGGCTGGCCTCCTCCCCTCCCTCCTTTTCCTGTCCGGTCCTGAAGCCAGTTTCCTTTAGAGGCCTCTGTCAGAAACATAAACACAATCCGATAAGCACAGTAAGTAAGTTAGGACGATGTATTTATAGAGCGCCTTTTGAACAGATGAACAGTGACGACAGTGAAGAACATGAAATGATATAGAGCGTTAAAGATAGAAATTAAGAGACAGTGAGTGACCGGTGACTTGGAGGAGTCAGAATGGGAGGAGAGAAAAACAGGAATGTTTTTTTTCCCCAGATCTTGAAAGGATAATAGATATTTGACGTTGTTGATATTGATGTTAGTAGAAGGATGGGGGCGTGGACTTCCTCAAATCAAAGTTAATGTGTTAGTAAAAAAAAATTTGCTGCTAAAAGCACGAATTGATCAATTGGTTGAACACACCGGACATAGTCCCACAACATCTCGTCCTCCCTCTCCCTGGATGCATGCGTGTTTGTGTATCTGTAAGCAAATTAGTGTGCAGGTGTATGAATGTGCAAATGAGTGTGTCTGTGCATGTGCAGGTGTGCGTGAACGAGTGAGTGTGCAGGTGTATGAATTTGTGTTTGTGCGTGCAGGCGTATGGATGAGTGTTTACCTCTCTCACACACTGTACATCTGACTCCTACTGCTCTCTCCGCCTTCCCTCCTCCTCCCCCTCCTCCTCCTCCACCTCTCCTCCTCCTCCTCCTCTTCCTCCACCTCCTCCTCTTCCTCCACCTCCTCCTCCTCCTCCACCTCCTCTCCACCTCCTCCTCTTCCTCCACCTCCTCCTCCTCCTCCTCCACCTCCTCCTCCCCCTCCTCCTCCTCCACCTCTCCTCCTCCTCTTCCTCCACCTCCTCCTCCTCCTCCTCCTCCACCACCTCCTCCACCTCTCCTCCACCTCTCCTCCACCTCCAGGCGGTGGAGAAGTTGGTGCAGGGCGCGGGGTCCGGCTGCCCCTCGGAGAAGGAGAAGCAGACGGTGCTGAACTGCTCCCGGATCCTCACCCGCATCCTGCCCTACATCTTCGAGGACCCGGACTGGAGGGGCTTCTTCTGGTCCACCGTCCCGGGGGCCGGGCGGGCCGGGGTGAGGGCTGAGCGAATGAATGAATGAATGAATGAATGATCGGGATGGTCAAATATTCACCATATTATCTTGGGCCTAATCGATGTGTTATCAAGTGAGAACCCTTGCTGCCTGTCTCCCAACCTCATCTCTTCCTCCTCCTTTTTTATCCTCCGCCACGTCTCCTCCTCCTCCTCCTGCTCCTTCCTCTCCTCCTCCTCCTCCTCAACCTCATCGCTTCCTCCTCCGGTCAGACGGAGGACATGGAGGATGACGACAGCGCCCGTCCGCTGGCTGAGTCTCTCCTCCTGGCCGTGGCCGACCTGCTCTTCTGCCCGGACTTCACCGTCCACAGCCACAAGAGGAGCCCTGTGAGTGCACGAGGCACCCCCCAAACCAGACCCCCTCAAACCAGACCCCCCAGACCAGACCCCCCGTGAGGGACCCCCCAAACCAGACCCCCCGTGAGGGACCACCTAAACCAGACCCCCTCAAACCAGACCCCCCAGACCAGACCCCCCAGACCAGACCCCCCGTGAGGGACCCCCCAAACCAGACCCCCCATGAGGGACCACCTAAACCAGACTCCCAAGACCAGACCCCCAAAACCAGTCCCCCCATTACCGACCCCCCAAACAAGACCCCCTCAAACCAGACCCCTCAAACCAGACCCCTCAAACCAGACCCCTCAAACCAGGCCCCTCAAACCAGACCCCTCAAACCAGACCCCTCAAACCAGACCCCCTCAAACCAGGCCCCTCAAACCAGACCCCTCAAACCAGACCCCTCAAACCAGACCCCTCAAACAAGACCCCCTCAAACCAGACCCCTCAAACCAGACCCCTCAAACCAGACCCCTCAAACCAGACCCCTCAAACCAGGCCCCCATAGACCGACTGCCCACAGTGCTACCATGTTCCTTTGTGTTTCAACTTCGTTTGGTATCTCTTCTAGGTTGTCATGGTAACTGCCGTTGGGTTTTTCTGTAGGGTTCACTTGCATTTGCTATCTCAGAGATGGCATGGAAGGAAAGAAAATCGTAATGTTATTCACCTCTCTTAAGGCATGACAGTAAGATAACATTTAAAATCCAATTACTGGCTGCTTTACATCCAAATCCAATTCCAATCGTTATAATATTCACCTTGATTTATGTATTTAATATCAAATTAAACATAACATAATTAATATAATTCCTGGCTACTTTACATCCAAATCCAATCATAATCGTATCCGACTTTGTCAGTAGAACCAAATCTGTACTGATGTCAGGCTTGATATCTTCAGGACCGTGAGAGCCGGATCAGATCCTGAGGGCCGTTTCACGTCGTTGCCTTAAAGCTAAAGTCAAGGTTACTTCCTTCTTCCCTGTTCCATGCGGCACACACTAACCTGTCCTCCCGGTCGGTCTGAAGACAAAGTGAGGAATACTAGTGAGTTCACTGACCAGGAAGTCACCTCTTACTCATCAACAAGCAGGAATGTTGCGGGCATGTCGGATGACTGGAATGACGGATGGCCTTTTCCGGAAAGCTGCCACCGTCGTTGTTGTGAAATAACGTGGGGATTCCAACAATGATTCTATTTTTAGTTTTCATTTACGATTAAATAAACACAATTTCCTAACAATATTTTGGACGGTTAAGAATGCGTCTGAACAAGTAAATGGACTACATTTAAATTTCGCTATTCCACACAGTATCCACTCAAAGCGCTTTTCAATACTGCCTAACGTGCACCGATTCATGCACACATTCACACACCGACGGCGGTGTCAGCCACACAAGGCCGACAGCCAGCTCGTCAGGAGCAGTCAGGGTGAGGCGTCTCGCTCAGGGACACCTCCACACTAGGAGGAGCCGGGGATCGAACTGGCAACCTTCCAGTTACCAGCCGACCCGCTCTACTTCCTGAGCCACATGCCGCCCCCCAATGTCCCAAGCCTACTTACTTTAGGCGTCTGTAAACGCATAACCCTGTACCTGCTCCTGTATCATAATTCACTGTTCGTCGCGCTGAAGAAAAGGGTGAAACAGAAAAGTGTCTGACCGAGTCCTTGTGGACCCCCCACGTAGGAGTCTGTGGAGGACATGCAGTCCATCGACAGCTGTGAGTACATCTGGGAGGCCGGTGTGGGCTTCGCCCAGTCCCCCCCCCTCAACTACATCCACGACCTGAACAGGTGAGCCGCCTCCCCCCACCTCATGCCAGACACGCCTCAGTGACACGCCTCTGGTTTCCTTCCCGCTCTCGGTATGCAGAGCGCTTTAAGTGCCTTCGGAAAGCACCATGAATGTCATGAACTTTAATTAGGTGAGTGCTGCATGCAGCGCTCAACTATTGTTCTTCATAAGTTTTATTCTTTCTTTCTTTCTTTCTTTATTATTCTCTACTAACTTTGGGACCTATCTCCTTCCCCCATTTTTCACCGAGAGACTCCATTCAAATTTTAATATGTTCAGAATAGCTTGGAAATTGCGCGCTTCTTTTCAGATTTTTTAAATGTTTTATACTTTTTAAGATATTCTACTTTTAAAATACTATCTTTTTTTAAACATGGGAGTCAATGGGAGGACGGCGGAGCTTGTATCTGTATCTTCAATAATATCCAAACGGAATTTCGATCATTTAAACTTTATTCAGAATCACAGTTTTAGTTTCATACCGGCTTCGTTTTCAGTTGGTCTCATTGATTTACGTTGACGCTGGAGCATGAGGACGTTCAGCAGTGTTGCCAGATTGGGCAGTTTTTCCCGCCAGATTGAGCTACTTTTGGAGGACGTTCAGGCAGTGTTGCCAGATTGGGCTGTTTTCCCGCTCTATTGGGCTACTTTTAATCACGCACCGGCTTGCTATTCTCAGATAGCGAAGACACACACACACACACACACACACACACACACACACACACACACACACACACACACACACACACACACACACACACACACACACACACACACACACACACACACACACACCAGTGCAGGGCAATACATTTTACCTTTTAGATTCTTCAGTTCAACTCATTTTACATTTCTGCATTTTTAGCAATGCTTTGCGCTTTTCATTCAGCTTTCACTTTATTTGTTTCCAACCTTTTACATTTTCTTGAATGGTGTGCATGTTAACATGGTTTATTCCATTTAGACTTTTGAACTTTTGTTCAAATCCCTTCACTTGTTTTAAGCCATTTAATGTTTCTTTATGTCTTAATCTATGTGACTTTATTAAAAAAATATTTTCAACCTCACTTTGCACTGCAGGAAATGCATTTTCTAGTTAGCCCTGATCTGTTTTTAATGTTTTCCACGATGAGGTTAAAGAACCATACAGTGTTTAGAGTGGAGTCCATTATTCTTATGTTGTGTTTGCGCTCACCTCTATTATGCAAGTTGTTCCCTGCCTCCATAATGCGATCTCTTTAAAGGACCCAACCCCACTGAGTGAGAGTTAGAATCTCTGACTTGATTATGCAGGGGGGGAATTATGCTTATCTCAAAAGAGAGTGCTGCTGAATACCGGATATCAGCGCGGCTGTGATTCAGTGCCAAAGGTAATCACCGACTGATTACAACCGTTTACAGGAGACTGATAACAGGTCGGCAAGTGTAGCAGTTATAAGCAAAGACGGATAAGGATTTGTTTGTTTAAATATAACAGATTCGGCTCAGCCAACACAAATATTTGGGCGACTGGTCAGGGACAGACGGTTGCCAAGCAACACTCACATTATCCTGCACGCTAGCTTGCTACTTGGTTTAGCCTCAGGCCAGCTTCTGTGTACCGTCTACATCTATCTGTAAGTTTCCGTCTGTTGTACAGCCTGCGAAATCAGAGCCACTGTTGGGTTCGCTGCTCTGGTGGCCAGTCCGATTCCGATGAGTGAACAGCGTACGATCGTCAGCGGAACTAACGGTTACTCGAAACGCAGAGTGAAACCCGTCCAGTTAAAAGTCCCAGTGCTGTCGTACTCTGTATCAGCACTCATGGAATGCCTCTTGTCCAATCAAATGACTCGATCGGAACTCACTGTCGCATAACGCGTTTTCTTTTTGGGAACTTTCTTTTTTTAGTTGTAATGTTTTCTGAATAAACGGGAAACAGCCGTGGACAGAGAAGTGTCCTTTATTTCAGAACGAGTCTTCCAAACAGCTTCAGTACGACTTCTTACTCCCAGACAGAGGATGTAGGGAGAAAGATTGAGTCTCTCACTCCGCTACCCTCCATGTTGTTGTTGTTGTTTACCAACCCCCCCACCCCCCCCCCCCCCAGAACGGAGCTGCTACGCCTGTTGCTGACGTGCTTCTCCGAGGCCATGTACCTGGCCCCCTCCTCTGACCACAGCGTGCTCAACCCCTGGGTGACCTTCTTCTGCTCCACCGAGAACAGGTCAGCACACTCTCACACTCCAACACTCACACACACTCACTGAAATACTCAGACGCTCAATCTCTCAGTTCGTGACTCACTGCCTCTCACACTCACTCACGCACTCACTCCAACTCTAACACTCAACCCCACACCGACCCACTTTCACACTCACTTGCATACACTCATTCATCTGCATACTCACTCACTAAGCTACTTACACTCACACACTCTGACCCTCATTCACACACTCGCTTGCGTACTCATTCCATCACATACTCACTTTCACACTCACTCCCTCTCAAACTCGCTCACCCTCACTTCCACCCCCCCCCCCCGGTGCATCCACAGACACGCCCTGCCGCTGTTCACCTCGCTGCTCAACGTGGTGTTCGCCTACGACCCGGTGGGCTACGGGATCCCCTACAACCACCTCATGTTCTCCGACTACCGGGAGCAGCTGGTGGAGCAGGCGGTGCAGACGCTCATCGTCACGCTGGAGCACGAGGGCGGAGCCGCCCGCCGCCCCGCCTCCCCGTCCAGCCTCGAGGAGCAGGAGGTGAGGCCCGCCACCGGGGGGCGCCGGAGAGACTATGGGCCGCCACCGGGGGGCGCCAGAGGAACAGAAAACGCACAACAGAGCTTTTGTTTAGTTTGTTTGTTATTAGGATTTATATCTCCCCCCCACATCCCTCTTACATACTTATTGTATGTTGTACGTCCTTTTTTTTTTTAGCATTTTGTAGTCTCTTACCCTAGCTATCTTTGTTGTATGCAGGGAATGGGTTAACCTAGTAAGTGTTAGTGGTTGGTTCTATGAACATCCTTACTGTACCGACAGCGATATATCGTTGTTTCTCTTTCTTCTGACAAATGTACTACTGTAAGTCGCATTGGATGAAAGCGTCACTGACCCTCACTGTAAATGCAAATGTATATCTCTGCTCTCTTTTCGCAGTCTACCGGCCCTGATAACCTGTTTGTGAACTATCTGTCAAGAATTCACAGAGAAGAGGTACAAAGCCTTTCTTTCCTATTCATTACGGTACCAGATACACTCTGTCCTTTTTAAAGGGTATTTCCTGACCGTCTCAGCCAACTCATTAGTCTCTCCTGGATTCCCGGTTGGCAGGACTACGACTTCATACTGAAGGGCCTGGCCCGTCTGCTCACTAACCCCCTGACCCAGACCTACCTGCCCAACTCCACCAAGAAGATCCAGTTCCACCAGGAGCTCCTGGTGCTCTTCTGGAAGCTCTGCGACTTCAATAAGGTGGGGGGGGGAGTCTGAGAACCACGCCGTAGGAAAAATCTGGAAAGAGAAGTGAAGAGTTACCTAGAAGTTAGCTAGTTGGGGGTTAAGAGTTGTGATTCGCTTAAGTTAAGAGTTCTGATTTACTGTAAAGAGTTCTGATTCGATGTTATGAGTTCTGATTCTCTGACGAGTTCTGGTTGGCTGAGAACCGAAGCAGCGGCAGTGTTCTGTTTGGAGTTTGGACTCAGCGGGTTGTGTTTGGGTTTGCAGAAGTTCCTGTTCTTCGTGCTGAAGAGCAGCGACGTGCTGGACGTTCTGGTTCCCATCCTGTTCTACCTGAACGACGCCCGGGCCGATCAGTGTGAGTCTGACAGAACCCACCGGAAGTCCAGTGTTTCAGTCAGAAAAGGATCCATGGTGTATATATGACCGTGTGCAATCATGCCTCTCCCCCCGTCACATAACGCCTAAATTTGATATTATTCGTTTTTTTACTTCTATTTTGTTCTCAGCGCTAAAACACAAGCAACAGACACTTGACACAAGCTCAAAATATAACAAAAACGTAGAACAAATAAATATACGGCTAATAAAATGTAATAATACAAATCACCCCCCCCCCCCCCCATAAAAAGAAAGCACAAACCGACTTTTGACCGTATTGGTTTAACCGTGTGTTGTCTTTGATTTAAGTTAAGTTATCCTTTATTTGTCCCTTTGGGGGAAATTCTTTCTCTGCTTTTGACCCATCTGGGAGCCAGATCTACCTTTTTGTGTTCCACCTTTTTGCCTCCGCCCTTGTGTGTGTGCGCAGCCCGCGTGGGTCTGATGCACATCGGCGTGTTCATCCTGCTGCTGCTGAGCGGCGAGAGGAACTTCGGGGTCCGCCTGAACAAGCCGTACTCCGCTCACGTGCCCATGGACATCCCCGTGTTCACCGGGACCCACGCCGACCTGCTCATCGTGGTGAGGCTCCCCGTGGCGCTCTGGTCGGCGTGGGGACGTTCTCCCATGAGGGGAAAGAGTGTCGATGTATGGGCGCCACGTGGCTCCGGAGGTAGAGCGGGCTGGCTGGTCACCGGAAGGTCGCCAGTTGGACCCCCGGCTCCTCCTAGCGGAGTCCCTGAGTAAGGAGCTGCTCCCGACGAGCTGGCTGTCGCCCTGCGTGGCGGACGCCGCCGTCGGTGTGTGGATGTGTGCGTGAATGGGCGAATGTTGGGCAGTGTTGTGAAGCGCTTTGAGTGGCCACTGGTTAGAAAAGCACGGTATAAATGCAGTCCATTCCCCATATAGGATTTGTTCTAACTCGTTTATACTTGTTTTTGTTTAATTAGGTGTTCCACAAGATCATCACGAGCGGACACCAGCGGCTGCAGCCACTGTACGACTGTCTGCTCACCATCATCGTGAACGGTGAGTGACTCACTCTCGGAGAACGAGGAGGTGGGCTCCGTAGCTTCTCACCGCGATGAAGATGTGGCTCACGCAGTGGAGTCTCTGAAGAAGGTGTGTGGGTTCGACCTCCAAGCTCGGCCGTCTAAACCTCTAGTCCTCCTAGGGCAGATTGCGTCACTCCTACCTGCTCCAACATTACAACATGATGACTCTGCTGAATGAACGAAGAGCAGTAATGATAACGCTACCATCTTGCCTGACTGAAGCACACGGTAGTCCCCACAATGCACTAGTCCGACAGGGTGTGTTTCTCCGCTGCAGTGTCTCCCTACCTGAAGAGCCTCTCCATGGTGGCCGCCAACAAACTCCTCCACCTCCTGGAAGCCTTCTCCACCTCCTGGTTCCTCTTCTCGGCCTCCCAGAACCACCACCTGGTCTTCTTCCTGCTGGAGGCCTTCAACAACATCATCCAGTACCAGTTTGATGGTGAGAAACCAGAGACCTTTAACAACACCATCCAGTACCAGTTTGATGGTGAGGAGACCTTTAACAACATTATCCAGTACCAGTTTGATGGTGAGAAACCAGAGACCTATAACAACATCATCCAGTACCAGTTTGATGGTGAGAAACCAGAGACCTTTAACAACACCATCCAGTACCAGTTTGATGGTGAGAAACCAGAGACCTTTAACAACATCATCCAGTACCAGTTTGATGGTGAGAAACCAGAGACCTATAACAACATCATCCAGTACCAGAGAACTTTAACAACATCATACAGTACCAGAGAACTTTAACAACATCATACAGTACCAGGGACCTATAACAACATCATACAGTACCAGGGACCTATAACAACATCATACAGTACCAGGTTGATGGTGATAACCAGAGACCTTTATCAACATCATACAGTACCAGAGACCTTTAAAACACATCATCCAGTACCAGTCTGATGGTGAGGACTCAGGATTCATTCTGAGGAAGCATGTGCTTTGGGGATCGCGACGCCATGATGAGAAGCCTTCATTAGTCCCAGGAGGAACTCTCTGGTGTCAAGGCAGCAGCTGGAAATAGAACCTGTGCAATTCAAGGCACAGTAACAATAAGAACCAAAGAGATGTATTCATATACCTCTGTGGACTGAGTTCCTGGCTGTAGTGAGGCCAGGAGGGTATTGGAACAAAACAATATAATCAAATAAGCTCTGTATGGAGATCTAGAGGTGTTCCGGTACCGATACCAGTATCAAAAAATCATCTGACACTGCCTAAAATGCAGTATCGGGTATCGGCATTAAAATGCTAGATGCCGTATCGGTATATACGCGGTATCGGCCGAGACTCAAGTTCAGGGACCGGAATCTGTATTTGGAAGGAAGAAAACGGTTTCGGACCATCCCGCTGACCAAAACAAATGTACCATCTCTTTTTGTTTCCCTCTGTTCATACCTCTTCCCAGGAAACTGCAACCTGGTGTACGCCATCATCCGCAAGAGGAACCTCTTCCACCAGCTGGCCAACCTGCCATCGGACCCCTCCTCCATCCAGAAGGCCCTGCAGAGGAAGAAGAGGAGCCCCGACGTCATCTCCAGGACCTGCTCCCAGGAGACCATCTCCATGGAGGGCTCGCGGCCAGCCGTGCCCGCCGAGCCGGGGACCCTGAAGGCCAGCCTGGTGGCCATACCCGGTACGGGGCCTCCGTCGCCCCCCTGTGGGCCGTTTAATGTACTGCGACGTCGTTCAGCAGGCAGGCTTTTGAATAGGCGTTTGACAAAAGCTGAAACATTAGAGCACCAACATGGGTGGGGAAGACAATGACAACAAAAACAAAGAACTGATCAATATAAGAATACATTGAAAAAATACATGAAAAAAAGATTTGACAGATTTTATTTGGTCCTATTCTTGGCATGTTCATTGTACGCTTTTGAATGCTTCATTAACTATTAAGTCATTCAGAAGACACTTTTATCTTTTCACTCAGTCAAACCTTTCCACTCAGTCAAACACCAACCCCAACATTTTCTTTACGTCACCGTTTTGAAGAAAGGGGGGAAAACTATTTGAATGTTGACATCGATTTGTGACATTAAATTCTAAATAAACGGCGGTAGAAGGTTTCAATGCCCTAATCATTGTTTTCTGCTGACCTCGTGGTTTGTTTTGTTTTAAGGCATCGAAAAACTCACGGAAAAGTCTCAGGTGTCGGAGGACGGGACGATGGTGTCGATACCAAAGATGGACTCGCCCCAGAAACCCCTGGCAGACCAGAGCACCCTCACAGGCACCAGCGACACGGAGTCCAACTCTGGGAGAGACACGGAGGTAAGAGCGCGAGGGTGTGTGTGAAGAAAGTTAGGGTGTGTGTGAAGGAACTTTTGGGCAGGGGATTGTTTAGTAATGTTGCCCAGTTTTTGCTCGGTACTGCAGTGATTCTATTTGTTTATCATAGTATCATCAAGTAAAATACACCAATAACGTATCATATTTTACCAATGGATTACCAATGGTCATCCAGTACAGCTCACTAGCGATGCCCTATTCAGACTATAATCCAGTGTGTTCCTTACCGGCCTGTATCTCCCATGAAACCATGCCGGGGCGACGTGTCTCAGGAGGTAGAGCGGGTTGGCTGGTAACCGGGAGGTTGCTAGTTCGATCCCCGGCCCCTCCTAGCTGAGTGTCGAGGTGTCCCTGAGCAAGACGCCCTCAACCTTACTGCTCCTGACGAGCCGGCTGTTGCCTTGTATGGCTGACACCGCCGTCGGTGTGTGAATGTGTGTATGAATGGGTGAACGTTAGGTAGTATTGTAAAGCGCTTTGAGTGGCCACTGGTCAGAAAGCGCTGTATAAAGTGCAGTCCATTCACCATTTATCTGGGTGTGTTGTCTTGCTATAGCTTGAGACCGCCGCCTTTGACGACAAATCTCTTTCCGCCCTCGCCCCACGACAGGATGTCTTCTACACCGAGGCGGAGATGGAGAGGAGGCCTACATCCAGTGCGTCCTCCACCTCGTCCTACTGGGCTCCCAGTCCAGAATGGGTCAGAAACCAGTTGGTCTTCATCTTCAGTCTATCTGCATTGATCCCAGGGGGTTGATCATTCCACAGATCAATGCGTGCTCAATTCACTAATCGGTGGATTGGCCGTGTATTGATCAACCCACGGATCAATCCACTATGACACTTGATAGTGGATTGATCCGTGGATTCTGTGGATTGATCACAAGTATTGATCAATACACACGGGGCTCGATAGTGGATTGATCTGTGGATCGATCAGAACTCGTGATCAATCCACAGATTGATATGCGATCCGTGTAGTGTATCAATCGATCCAGTATCGAGCCCCGGTTAGGGTTAGGGTCACGGCGTTGTGATGGGGGTGTGACCGTCGGCCCTCGTCTCTCCCTCCAGGTTCTCTCCTGGAGGAGCAAGCTCCCTCTACAGACCATCATGAGGCTCCTCCAGGTACTGGTCCCCCAGGTGGAGAAGATCTGCATCGACAAGTACGTAACCACCGAGACCTCCCCGATTCAATATTATTCTGATAAACCTCCCCCATCCAATGATATTCAGATACATCTCCATCAAATAATAGTCCAATACATCTCCATCAAATAATATTCAGATACATCTCCACCAAATGATATTCCGATACATCTCCATCAAGTAATATTCCGAATCATCTCCATCAATTAATATTCCGAATCATCTCCATCAAATGATATTCCGTTACATCTCCATCAAATGATATTCCGATACATCTCTATCAAATGATATTCCGATACATCTCCATCAAATAATATTCCGATACATCTCCATCAAATAATGACAAACCACCTCCATCACTCAACCCTACAACATGCTAACCCAGCAAGAACGTCCAAGAAGAAACAAAGATTGACCAATCAAACATCCCGTTGTCTCCAGCCCCGCCCTCCTCCTGATCTCTCTCTCTCCTCCCCCCCAGGGGTCTGACGGACGAGTCGGAGATCCTCAAGTTCCTCCAGCACGGCACCCTGGTGGGCCTGCTGCCCGTGCCCCACCCCATCCTGATCAGGAAGTACCAGGCCAACGCCGGCACCGCCATGTGGTTCCGTACCTACATGTGGGGGGTGGTGTACCTGCGGTGGGTGGAGCCACCTGCTGGGGACGGCTGGGATTGATTAACGTCCAGGGCGTTCAGCTGACGCTTTTATCCAAAGCGACTTACAATAAGTACATTCGTCAGAAGAAAGAGAAACAACAACATATCTCTGTCGGTACAGTAAGGATGTTCATAGAACCAAGTACTAACCACACACCATCACTAGGTTAACCAATTCCCTGTACACAACAAAGATAGGTACGATAAGATGCTACATCATGCTAAGTACCGTATTTCCCGCACTATAACGCGCACCGGATTATAAGGCGCACCTTCAATGAATGACCTATTTTAGAACTTTTTTCATAAATAGGGCGCACCGGATTATAAGGCGCATAGCATAGAAGATACTGTGAGTGTGATACTGTGAGATACTGGGACTGTGAGTAAGCGCAGTAAAATGCTGTGTGCACTGACTACGATAGCCGTAATGCTGCAAGTGGTGTGGCTTTATCGTAGTCGTAGTGAAACATTTTATTATTATTATTAAATTGTTTTTATTGGTTTTTCATACTGAAACATTTTGACAGAGCGCCGTTTACAACCAGTTTGGATCAACCAATTAACCAATTGATCCATATATAAGGCGCTCCGGATTATAAGGCGCACTGTCGTTTTTTGAGAAAATTACCGGCTTTTAAGTGCGCCTTATAGTGCGGAAAATACGGTACTATTTTTATACTACACTACAGTATATACATATATACTATAAGGGGGAGACCTGAATAGAGAAGGCGTTGGTTTGGTTCTCCTTTAAGTCTCCGATGTGTGTCTGTCTATCCGTCTGACGATCCAGCTGTGTCTCCATCTGTGTAGGTCTTCCTATATTTTTATATTTTGATGTCATCTTCCTCCTGCAGAAACGTGGACCCGCCCATCTGGTACGACACCGACGTCCGACTGTTTGAGATCCAGAGGATGTAGACCGTGTCGGTCTGTCTGGGATCCAGGGGATGTAGGCCGTGGAAGTCTTTCTGTCTGTCGGAGATCAAGCCGACCCTTGACGTCAATCATTGGGACGATTCGCCTGGTGTCGTGTTTGTTTGGCATATTGCTGCTTCTCTTGTCATTCTCACTGTTTAGCGTTGCCTCCCAGTCCTCCTTGTCCTCGTCCTCTTCCTCACGCTGAGACACTGCAGCCTCGGTCGAAGCATGCAGAAGGAATTGTTTTGGGGTGGGAGTCGGGAGGGACTTTGGCAAAGGATGCCGCTACGATTGATTAAGCTTTTTTATTACAATATTGTTTCGATATCGTTCTCGAGTGGAGCAATGAAACGCTAAACGTTTTGAGTGACAGGGTGTCAATCATGCAGCTCGTTGGCCCTGAACATACGCTAAACATCGTTATCGTGTTCCGTTTGTCCAGCGTGTTTGCCATGGTTTAAAGTGTACTTGCACTCATCTTCTGTGAATAGTTGTAGTATATGAAACGAGGCAACAGGACTTTTAAGAGATGCATATTTAAGAATGACGTTATGTGGATGTAATCATGTTGATGACTTTTTTGGTCTTACATTCTGTTTCTATATATTGTGTTAATGTTTAAAGTATTTTTTCTTATTCAGAAGAATGTTGTTTATTTGGACCATATCGCTATATATTGTGTTGGATGGGAAATATCATGGTTGTCAATACATTAAAGACAATGCATAGTACCGTTCTCATTTATATGAATTGTTTGCAAATGTATGGTGAACCTCAATTAGACAATTCCCATCATCAATAATGCATCTTGTCCAGTAGAGGGCGATACAGATGCACTAACTCAGTGGTTCTCAACTGATCTGGCCTTGGGACCCACATTTTTCATGGTCATTATGTCGCGACCCATTTTCATTAAAACCAAGCAAATTTATTTCTCTAAAACACTATCACACATACACAATGTCATCATGTTTTTTTTACTTAAAAACAAAACCTTTTTCATCCCCGCATACAGAGCTCTCTAGCAATGAGAAACTGGTCAATCAATACTGCGTGCTGCTGATTTAGGTGAATATGAAAAAGATGAACATCATAACTGATCACACAAATATAATCTTCAAGTAGGCTTAGTAAACGAATTGTTTTTACTCAACAAGCATTCAGTGAAGCTTATGAGATAGTTGGGGATGTGCTTTTTTCCTGATAAGAGTTTCAAAGTCTGGGGTGATGTTTGACAGAGTTACTCTCAGGTCATGTCCAGCGTCCAACCTTCCTCTGCTTGGACTTGAGCTGGACCAAAGTTGAGGAGCCACTTTCGCAGAGATAGGTAGTGCTGAACTTAGTAATTGAAGTGATATATAGGCCGACACATGGGAATCATATGTCAAAACGGGCTACATTTGGCTGAATTATAAAAGGTATAAGTGGTCATTTGAAGAGCTGTTTGGGAGCCGAAAGAGCCGGCTCTTGTTGGTGAGCTGATCCAAATTATCCGGCTCACTAAAAATAACCTAAAATCTCATCTCTTATCAGATGGCCTTATCACTGGAACTATTTTTAGCTATTTTATTTTTTCTCCTACACTCCGCGACCCATTCAAAGTGAGTCTGCGACCCACTTTTGGGTCGCGACCCACCAGTTGAGAAACGCTGCACTAACTCATCTCTCACTGCGATTTTGGGCTGGCTAAGGCTTGTGCTACCAAACAATCGTTTACCATTCAGCAGTAGAGAGGATATGTTCGATTTCGACATTCATAATTTGTATGTATCGGTAAAGCCAGCTGTAATTTAGAATGTATTAACATTGGACACCACCACACAATATCTAACAGGTTACTGAAATAAACACGATTGCAAATAGAACCAATGGAGATTCACCAACAGCCTAAATAAAAATAATATCTTTAGAAGACGTAGCGAGAATGTATGAAATCTGGGAATCTTGTTCCCCCACAGCACAGGTAACCTACATTCCCAGCCGGGGAACATTCTGGCATCTTTGCTAGACCTGGTTATAAGGGTCAGTTAAACTTGGCCTTGCATGGTGCAGATATAAACCCACAAACAGCCCCGTGCAGTTCCTATTGCAATCATGTCACAAATAAAATCTGCTTGTAAATCTTCCCTGTAAACGCTTAGACGATAAATGAAAGCAACGCAAACAGGTGGGAATAATGTGGGCAAAGCAAACAAAATAAAACTGAAACACTACTTAACTCCGATCATTTATTTTACACAAACGTATTTACGATAGAAGGGACATTAAAAATAAGACATACAAGCCGTTAAAACGTTATATTTTTACAGTCGCACCTGATTCAAACGATGAGGTACACCTCGAAGAGGCTGGCCACCGAGTGCATACGGTAGAAGATCCCAAAGGGCAGTCCGATGTTCACAATGGCTGCCCACATGGTGAAGCCATAGAAATGGATCTCTACAGTCTGATCGAACTGGGGCCGCGCCCCGAACGCAGGCATGATCCAGAGCTGTCGGGAGCACAGGACAGGCAGTGTCAGTCCCCACTCAATACGGGTTGGCCCGGTATGCTGCAACAGACGCAAGGGATTTTGACTGTGGCTTTAGAAAAACGCATACAGACGGAAACAAGGTAAACGCGCTTCGTTTAGAAAGCGCTTTTCTAACCAGTGGCCACTCAAAGCGCTTTAA
Organism: Pollachius pollachius; assembly: GCF_949987615.1. Taxonomy (NCBI): domain Eukaryota; kingdom Metazoa; phylum Chordata; class Actinopteri; order Gadiformes; family Gadidae; genus Pollachius; species Pollachius pollachius. The sequence continues at coordinate 22,644,231 of NC_136944.1, read as the reverse complement.
AATATTGTATAAAATCATTCATGCACGTATTCACACACTGACAGCAGAGTCAGCCATGCAAAGTGACAGCCAGCTCATCGGGAGCAGTCAGGGTGAGGCTTCTCGCTCAGGGACACCTCGACACTCGGCTAGGAGGAGCCGGGGATCGAACTAGCGACCTTCCGGTTACCGGCCGACCCGCTCTGCCTCCTGAGGCGCACGCCCCCCCCCCAGAGGAGCGCGTCGTACCGGACACACGACACAGACCCCGCATGCAGCGGACTTACGATGATGTTGGCCAGCAGCACAAAGACACAGATCTCCTTCAGCAGGCGCCGCTTCCAGTCGATACGGTGTCGCCAGGCAGCCAGGGAGAAGCTCCGTTTCCGGCGCTTCCGGACGGGGCTCAGGGCCGTGGTGCCAGACCCCGCTCCCGGGGCGCGGCCCTCCCGGTAGGGCTCCCGGTGGAGCCCCGCGACGACGAAGAGGTTCTGCAGGCCCAGCTGCACCACCGTCAGCACGGCCCAGGCCAGGTTCAGGCTGTTGACGTGGCCCTCGGCGCCCTCCGCCGCCAGCGCCACCACGCTGAAGTAGCTGATGACCAGCTGGCCCATGGAGGCGCCCACCAGCAGCCCCACGTCCAGCCCGCGGGTGGGGTTCTCCTCCCTCGCGTGGGGCCTCTGGTCCAGGCAGAAGAGGAGGCAGCCCGCCGCCGTGCAGACGGACATCAGGCTCACGATGACGATGTTGGTGATGAAGTGGATCAGCAGCGCCGTGCTCTTCTGCTCCTCCTCCGCCACCTGCAGCTCGTACACGATGAAGGTGGCCAGGCCGGTCAGCACCAGCAGGATCCCCGCCACGGGCCCCACGCTCACGTCCTTCACCCGGAACTTGGGCCGCGGGTGGGCGTGCCCCTCGGCCAGCCGGCCCACGTTCTTCCACATGACGTAGGCCATGGCGGAGGCGAAGAGGCTGTACTCGATGTTGAAGGGGTACAGGTAGTAGTACGCCTCCTTGAAGACGCTGCACGAGGTGAAGCTGCACTTGCACTTGTGGTCGCCGAAGCTGGCTGCAGTGTGAGGAGAGAGCTTTAGGTTCTGGTTGAGGGTCGTTCCACAGGGAGGTAAAGCGGGGCTTCACTCTTCACAACAATAAACACTGACCGATACTAAATCTGGTGTCTCTTTCAATTTGTTAACTGCCATCGTTAAAAATCTAAATCTGATGCTTGCAGTGGCTTTGGACCCCACACTACAGCAAGAGCCGGAGCTCTAGCCTCTACCGAGCCTGATGGGAGGAGCTACAGGGTGGAGCCACCTCAGTGGAGGCTGGTGGGTGGAGCTACCTCAGTGGAGGCTGGTGGGTGGAGCTACCTCAGTGGAGGCTGGCGGGAGGAGCTTCCTCTGTAGAGGCTGATGGGAGGAGCTACAGGGTGGAGCTGCCTCTGTAGAGGCTGATGGGAGGAGCTACAGGGTGGAGCTACCTCTGTAGAGGCTGATGGGAGGAGCTACAGGGTGGAGCTGCCTCTGTAGAGGCTGATGGGAGGAGCTACAGGGTGGAGCTGCCTCTGTAGAGGCTGATGGGAGGAGCTACCTCTGTAGAGGCTGGTGGGTGGAGCTACCTCTGTAGAGGCTGATGGAGGCTACCTCGGTGGATGCTGCGCACCGTCAGGTTCTCGGGGGCGTCCGTGTGGTGGTTGTACTCCTCCACCACCGCCGACATCCACAGCACCAGGTTGCAGGAGAGGGTCACCGTGAGGCCGCAGCTGGGAGGGGGGGGGGGGGGGGGGGGGGGGGGGTGAGTCTGGGGCCAAACATGGGGCCCCTGCGTTCTGTACGAACGGCCGTTGCTGTGGAGTCACGCTCATTTACATTTACGGCATTCAGCAGACACTTTTTCCCAAAGCGTCAGCAGAAAGAGAAACAGCAATATATCTCCGTCGGTACGGTGAGGATGTTCATAGAACCGAGGGCCAGGCGCTAACAATCACTAGGTTAACCCGTTCCCTGCATACAACAAAGATAGTTAGGGTAAGACGCGACACGAGACTAGGTGCCAGGACGTACAACATACAATAAGTGTGTAAGAGGGGTGTGAGTGTGGGTGTGTGTGTGTGGGGTTGGGGGAGGTTCGCTATGGCGTCCAACACTGTGACCCCCCCAGTGTTGGGGGGGTCGTCACAGTGTTGGACGCCATAGCAACCGGGGGGGGGGGGCATAGAAGTTCCTACAGAGGGCAGGAGGCAGGGGGGGATCCTACATGTATGGGTGCCGTGGTTACCGAGTGAGGTCCTTGTGCACCTGCACACAGTCTTTGGCGTGGATCCACAAGAAGTACGTCTGGAGAGAGGAAGAACATTCGGAGCAAAACAACACAAAAACCGTTCCAAGGAGTTATTGACGGCGATGCACCGAAGTCACTGCTTGTCGTTTTGTGTTTTATGGCTAACCAACAATTCCCTTCACTTTATTCATCCCCGAGGGGCAATTTAAGAGGGCGCAGGACAGTAGCTTAAAAAGAGGCAAAATCAACAAACACAAGCAGCGCACACACACTGCATAATCAACAAACACACACACACACACACACACACACACACACACACACACACACACACACACACACACACACACACACACACACAAACACAATCAAGCAACACAAACATAGCAAAAAAAGTACCCACTTTAACAAAAAGTGCCTACCTGGAAGAATATGAAGACAGCCTGTATGCAGGGGAAAGCTACCTTCACCGGAGAGTCGCAGTGCAGGCGGCCGGAGTAGTTGGCGATCATGAACATGTCCATGATGAGGCTGAGCAGACCGAAGAGGACCAGACCCACTGCGGAGACAACGCCTCAAACCCTAATCAAAGCACAGCTGAAGGCCTCCCTCTACAGCAGTGGTATTCACTATTTTTTTCAGGAGAGCCGCACTGACAGGACGACGTCAACAGGAGATCCATTTTTACCGCAAAGTATCAAAAGCTATAAATCCAGTCATAAATAAGTATGCCTGCTTAATAATATGTCCTCCCTGAAGCAGTGTTTCCCACAGAATTTTGTGAAACTGTGGAGGGAACCCGGTCCTTAGCGGGGTCCGGGGGCATGCTCCCCCGGAAGAAAATCTGGTACCTTTTAACCTGGAATGCATCAATCTGGTGCACTTTGAGAGGAAAATTAAGACTTGTGTGACTGTGTGCTATTTTCTGGAGTAATGTGGAGACACTGGGTCACATAACATGGAAGCTATTGAAGAATAAGTTTATAAGAATAAGTCCATCCAAAGAGCACATTCTCTCTTGTTATGCAGGAAAACCGCCAATCTGGCAACCCCGCTGTCAGCGTAGAGCCGAGCAAGTTTAAAAATATTTTCTAGACAAGGCTATATTTCCACCTTTCAATGCCGATGTTGATTTATTTTTTAAATAATTGTTTGTATTGTTTTTTTAAATACCTGTATTCACTGCATGATCATATCACTGTATATTTTTACCGCCATGCGAGCCGCAAATAGAGGCTTGGCGAGCCCCATGTGGCTTGCGAGCCGCGCAATGAGTAATGCTGCTCTACAGTCTCCCGTTGGTAACCGGGGGGGGGGGGGGGGGGTCAGTGTCTGATCATGTGACTGTCTGTTTCTGATTGTATCGATTCCTGTTTGTGTTGTCAACTAAATTAGTAGTAATTCCTTATTCTGTCCATTTTTGCGTGTTGCGGTGAGTGTGACTTGATGCCTGGACTCTCCTTATGGTTCACCGGCCAGCACCCCATCACCGATTTAAAAAGTTTTGCCTGTATGTATGGATGTCAACTATGGCCCCCTTTGCCATTGATCATCCCTGGTAGGAGGTGTCCCCCACTCCCCCCCGAGTTTTCTCTTGCCCTCTCGGGGGCTAGGGTCAGGGGGGTGTCAAATCTACAGCCTGATAAGCACTTTGAGACTGTACCTGTGATTAAGGGCTATACAAAAAAAAAAAAAATGTGATCGGGGTGTCGGATATGCAACTAAACAGGCGAACTATCGTCTGGGGTTTGACGGGGGGTGGGGGGCGCGCTCACCTCTCAGCCACAGAGGCCCTGCGTGGCTGTCCTTGGACGAAACAGCTCTCCTGGTGAAGATCGTGTAGAACAGCATCCAGAGTATGGTTAGGCTGAGGAGGACGATAAGGAAGATCTGCCGGTGCACGGAGGTGACGGCGGCGCCGTTCACCGCGCTGCAGCTGATCAGAGCAGCGCCCAGGATGAGGATGTTGACACACAGGATGACGGACAGCGTCCAGCCGCCCCCGTGCCCCGCTGCGGGGGCGGCTCCCACTCCAGCCGGGCCGGGAGTTGGAGCGGGTCCCGTGGGGGTGTTATCGATCTGATCGACCGTCTCAGTGCTGGACGGACGGGATTCCGATACCCGTTCATCCCGGCGGGTCTTTCTGCAAAACAATAAACCAATGCATGCAATGTTCATCCGTCGACGGGAACGTTTTTGCATGTTCTAAGTAGGCCTATGGGGAAGATGGGTGTGTGTGTATATATATATATATATATATATATATATATATATATATATATATATATATATATATATATATATATATATATATAGGCCTGGTGTTGAGGCCAATGGGGCTATACATTCAAGTCGTAGTCGTTACCGCGTGAAAAGTCTTGTGCACGTCCGCATCATCTCTAGAGTCACATTCCTCACGTCCATTTGGGCTAAAGTCGTCATTCTGATAAAGTTGTTATTTCGGGTGGGGAGTAATGTTGTTCCGCGCACGGCAACGACCCGGGCTGTCCGCAGACTCCGCAGTCGTGCAGGTGCGATCAGATGACCTCGTTAACTGATCGCACCTGCGCAGCCTGACGCGTGTTTGACGCACACCGTATGGCAGTCAAGACATTGAACGCTCTGAGTTTATGAACCAACAGCTACCAACAGAACAGTTTATGAACGAAATGCTACCTACCCACATTGACATTTACATTTAGGGCATTTAGCAGACGCTTATATCCAAAGCGACTTACAATAAGTACATTTGTCATTTTGCCAAGCACTAACAATTGCTTGGTTGACCCATTCCCCATAGACAACAAATATAGCTATGATAAGACGCTGCACAATGCTAAGTAGCCAACTATTTTCAAGTGCACCTTTGCAACACCTTTGTTTCCCCCGTATTAAAAAGTTAATCTTTAACATTTAACGTCAGCTCAAATTACCCTATTTCCCACTGCTCATCAGTTTTACTTGAGGCTGTGACGTGCAGTGCATTCACATGACACAAGTCACCAGGTTTGGACACAAAGGTCACGTTAACGTTCGGTCAGACACCGCCAACATGCTCCGCAGGCCGGACGTCTGCCTCCTCGTCTTCTGCCTCTTCGGCGCGACGCAGGCGCTGTACAAGCAGTGGATCCCCGACACCAACTACGAGAACCGCTCCAACTGGAACACGGGGGTGGTCCCGTGCGGCCGCGACCGGGTGGTGTTCCCCGCCCCGGGGAGTGTGTACGTGGGGACGGCCCACTCGGTCCAGGAGATGACCCTGCCCCCCAACGGCGAGCTGCTCCTCCACGCAGGGGCCGGCTTCTACATCGGGGGGGCTGAGGAGCCGGGGTGTGGGGCGGGCGCGGTGGCCCGCTTCAGGGACTCGGACCCCCTGCGGTGGTTCGACCCCACCCTGTGGCACGCCGCCCTGACCCCGGACGACCTGGGGAAGGGGCGCCACGTCTTCTCCGTCCACGAGGAGAGCGTCCCGTGCGAGCGGGACGACGTGGTCTTCGAGGCCGCCACCTCCTTCAGGGTGGACACCTCGTCCAGCGGCGGCGGCGCCGTCACGGTGAGGAGCGTCTCCGTCCTGGGGGAGACGTTCAGCCGCCAGGCGGACCTCGCCCGCTACCTTGGCTCCGCCTCCGGCCGCGCCCAGTTCCACGGCGGCTCGGCGCTCGCCGTGGAACCGTCGGGCTGCGACGACCCCGCCGGCTGTGTGTGCGACAACTCGGCCAACCGGCGGCGGATCTGTGAGGGGGTGGCGTGCCCCCCCGCCCTGCCCTGTGAGGTGCCCCTCCGGCCGGCGGGACACTGCTGTGACGTGTGCGGCGCCGTGGTCTCTGTCCGCTTCGCCGCCGGGTTCAGCCTGCTGTCCTACCGCCGGCGGGTGCAGCGGCTGTTCCTGGACCTGCCGGCGTACGGCGCCGTGCAGCTCGGCATGTCCCGGGTCCCCGGGGCCCCGCTCCCGATGGGGCTGCTGCGGGGGGGGGCCGCCGACCACATCCAGGTGGTGGTCCTGGACGGGGGGGCCGGCCTGGTGGCCGAGGCGCTGGCCCGGGACCTCCTGGCCGACGTCGACGCCCACGGCGCCGAACTCGGGATCGCCGGGGCGGAGATCAAGGCGTCCTCCGGGAACGGGACGGTGGGCCCCTGGGGGGCCCTGGTGGGGGCCTTCTTTGGGGTCCTGCTTCTGGTTCTGGTCGGCGTGGGCGTGGTCGTCCTCAGGAGGAGGGGGTGGAGGCCCCCCAGCATCGCCATGCCGACCATGCCTTCCATGCCCGCCATGCCGTGGCCCCGCCGTGCAACGGACGACGAGGCCCTCGGGGGGCCCCTGGATGCTGGCTTTGAGAACCCCATGTTCGACACGCCCGGACTGATGTCTGCCGTACCGAGTATCTACGGGGCGGAGATGAGCCCCATCTCCATGACGACGTCGGGGGTGCACTTCGTCAACCCGGCTTATGAAGATCACGAAACCGATTTAAATGTTTGAGACCTGGCTTAATGAAACTGGTTTAACTGTTTGAGACCTGGCTTAATGAAACTGGTTTAACTGTTTGAGACTCTGCTTAATGAAACTGGTTTAACTGTTTGGGCCTTGGCTTAATGAAACTGGTTTAACTGTTTGAGACCTCGCTTAATGAAACTGGTTTAACTGTTTGAGACTCTGCTTAATGAAACTGGTTTAACTGTTTGAGACTCGGCTTAACGAAACTGGTTTAACTGTTTGGGCCTTGGCTTAATGAAACTGGTTTAACTGTTTGAGACTCTGCTTAATGAAACTGGTTTAACTGTTTGAGACCTGGCTTAATGAAATTGGTTTAACTTTTTGAGACCTGGCTTAATGAAACTGGTTTAACTGTTTGAGACTCGGCTTAATGAAACCGATTTAACTGTTTGGGCCTTGGCTTAATGAAACTGGTTTAACTGTTTGAGACCTGGCTTAATGAAACTGATTTAACTGTTGGAGACGTCACTTAATGAAACTTATTTAATAGTTTGAGACTTCGCTCTATCCAGGGGAAGATTTTTTCCCTGTTGGTTTCCGTCCAATAAATGTGTTTGAGACACAAAATCTGCAACGGTGCAAAAAGTAAATAATTTCTGCAGCATTACATTGAAACATAAACAATCTATATTCTCTATATTGATTTCAATGTGTCTCATTATTAATATGTTCACTATATCTACATTGGTCATTTTGCCTCTGAAATGTATCACATATAATACATATAGGCCTACAAAGGGAGAACGACTTGCGACAGCGACAGTGACTTGCAGAGTGACCGTAGACTCACTCCTCAAGTTAGGGAACACACTTTGAATTACTTGGCCAAAGCTTTCTAATGGGGTCCAAATAGTCGCTTATTCAAAACGAGGGCCAGTAATACCACAACAAGATGGTAGTTTGTCTACAAACACACAGGAACTCTATATGGGTGCTGCGGCGGCTTGGGACGTTTTGAGACCCTTTTAACATAATTACACGAATGATGAAAATCAAGTGACAACTGACATCCACTTTTAATAGATTACCCTGCATTTTAATGCAATAAAATGCAGCACGAAGGATTTTTCTCAAACGTAAGCTTTAAAGTTTGAAAATGTTTCATTAAAAGAGATTGTTGTGGAATAATGGTGTTGTGTGTACAATATCGGAGATGTTGCAATTATTTAGCCAGGTTATTGGTGTGAATGACCACAAAGAGGCTGAAGGGGTTGGGTAAACAACGATGACCAAAGAGAATGAGCTGATTATCTAGCAGCCCAGCTCAAAAGCTGCACGTACACTTAATAATTAGTGAATGTTATGATGTAAACTGAATAGGTTCACATGTTTCTTTCTTGGATCAAACAATGGAGATTAGCTTAAAATGTATAACACATTACACACATTACACACTAGAAATCCAGTTTTCTGTCTGGAGGTCCAAAGAGAATCAAGTAATTAAAGTACTTTAAAACAGGATGCACGCACGCAAAATAACCAGGATCTTTAGGGTAGTTTAGTTTCAGCTATTTAGATTGTTTTGAGGGCAATTTTACATGCATTTATTTGATCACCTAAGTATCTCAGTGTTATTGTGAGTTGCGATGATGATGATGATGATGATGATGATGATGATGATGATGATGATGATGATCTGCATATTTTGTTCATCCACCCTTGCCTATCTCCGGGATTCGTGATCTTGTGACTAGTCTAGCAGGTCCATGCGGTTGACACACAGTAAAACTCGGACTAATCCCGTTACAGGCAGAAACATAAACATGCATGACTGGAAACCAACCATTCATTACACACCGACTCATCCATGTTGGAAACCTTGTGATCAAATAAGAAAAGGCTGGTTCACGATGTGTCAGCATTTTTCGCAACAAGCCATAATTGTTTTTAGTAAAACTCCTGAAAGTGAGAAAATACCACATCCTGTTTACACTGTCAACAAACCACTTGAAACTTGTTTACTTGACAACCACACTCAAGTGGACATCAAATCTCACAGAATGTTCCAGCACTGGGTTCCATCCACACGAGTACAATGTGATCAATCCCATTCAAATTCTCAGTATTTAACCCATGACCCTATGACAGGAGCGAGGAGAGAGGAGAAAGGAGAGAGGGTTCTGGAGAGAGGAGAGAGGACAGAGGTGCGGGGTGCGAGGAGAGAGGAGAGGAGAGAGGAAAGAGGAGAGAGGGGTCAGGAGAGAGGAGAGAGGAGAGGAGTACGGATCGAGGAGCAAGGAGAGAGGAGAGAGGAGTCAGGAGCGAGGAGCAAGGAGAGAGGAGAGAGGAGGGAGGAGGGAGGAGAGGGAGAAAATTGTCATCATGCAATCATACCCAAGAGAACAGGTAAGGTGGGTAAATTAGTTAGAACCAAGAGAACAGTTAAGGTGGGGTAAATGAGTTAGAACCAAGAGAACAGGTAAGGTGGGGTAAATGAGTTAGAACCAAGAGAACAGGTAAGGTGGGGTAAATGAGTTAGAACCAAGAGAACAGGTAAGGTGGGGTAAATGCCAAATATGAGAAACACGTAGTTCCCTTAACACGTAGGCACTTGCACATCAAGCCAAGCTGTTCGGAGAAATGGAAAGAATTGCTGACGCAGTTTTATGAAGTGATGGTTCTTTCCTTCAACCAGTTTCCTTGTTGGGGCATGGGGCTTGCTGCTGCTTCTCGTCAGTCCTGATCGGTCTTCTTCCTCCAGGACACAACGCTGAAGTCACCAGGCGTCTTGATCCCCTGTCACAGCTTCTAGCGCCTACCTGCGTGTCTCCAGGCCTGAGACCCACGTCGCCCAGAGCTCTCCTATTTCAGCCTCTTCTGTCAGGCGCAGCAGAACAAAAGGCTTTGATGGCCAGGTTCCTGAATGTGCTCTTTGTGTTCCAGATCCCTCAGCTGGGCGCAGAAGTCAGGCTGGAATGTGGGGTGGTAGGGTAAGGTAATCCCCCGAGCCGTCCAGACTCTGATAAGACAAAGCTTTCACCTCTTTGTTACAACGTCACTCAAGGCACGGCTTCTTCAGAATAGCTTGATGACTTCCTCCCCTCGCTTGCCTGTCCTCGGCCTAACCCTTCAATTAAATGATTTTATATGTTTATGACCTTCTATGGATAGTTTGCACTTAAAAATAGTACTTAACATTGTGAAGCATCTTATCCTAGCTAGTTCTGTACAATTACAATTAGGACATTTAGCAGACGCTTTTATCCAAAGCGACTAACATCGGTTAATACGCACATTGACAGCAGAGTCAACCATGCAAGGCGACAGCCAGCTCATCAGGAGCAGTTAGGGTGAAGTGTCTTGCTCAGGGACACATCAACACCCAGCTAAGAGGAGCTGGGGATCGAACTAGCGACCTTTCGGTTACGAGACAACTGCTCTACCTCCTGAGCTAAGCCGACGGGGAATGGGTTAACCTAGAGATACTTAGTGCTTGCCTCTTGATTCTTTGAATATCCTTACTGTACCGACAGTGATATATTGCCATTTCTCTCTCTTCTGACAAATGTACTTATTGTGAGTCACTTTGGATTAAAGCGTCTGATAAATGCCCTCAATGTGAATGTAAAATTTAAATGTGGTTTGCTTAGTTTTCCTCTTTATTTTATCTTTTTTAACACCAAGTGTCCATGTGTACTCGGCACTGTATAGATAAAATGGGTTGTTATAATGAAGCCAATAAGTAATGGAGAAGACTTGTTTATCGCCAGGAAGGAGTCAGCATGTCTCTGGTTCTGCATTGTTGTCTACCCAATAAGGTCAGGCCAATGGTTTTCATTATTTCTGTTCAGAGATATTGGTGTCAGTTACTGTCCAAATAACCTGGGACGACTTCCAGGGCTCATTTCCCGAACAATTGGAGACGGATAAAATACTTGACAGCAGCAATTAAAAGGTGTCTGATTTTAGCCAACTTTTGGGTTGTTATAAATTGTGATACCTTACTTTGATTAATAAAAATATTATATAAACGTTTGCGTCCACGGTTTGATTGCGGCCCTTTGTGAAAACCGCTGGGAAGAAGCAGATTTCCATGTTTGTTTCACAGCCCATAACAAAGCATCAGTGCGTTATTCCTGAGGACACATGCATGCTTTCAAAGAACCAATCCCACATTGGAGGTGGTTAAACAGAGCGTTGTCGTTTCGTCCCCCGGCCATTCGTGGCGGTACCAGCTTGACCCCAGAGCCAACTTGTGCTGCTACATGACCCCCCAGGAGGAACACATCCTCAGCTGGTTTACCATTTGGACGACTTGAATTTCATTCCCGTTCCTCTGTCCAATTGCAGTAAGAGCGAGTGTGAATGTGTTTTTTATTTTTAACTAAATTTGAAGACCGTGGGAAACTCCATTATGTAGAAATAGAACGCCACGGCTGATAATCAGCGATAGACAGATTGACCTTAAAGAACTGAACCTGGTTTCCAGGACTTCCCTGTCTACAGATCAGAGATAGATACACAAACAATCAGAGGCCTGTGAGGAAAGCAGGTGTTGCAAAAGAAAGCACCTATTTCAGTCTGTGGAAATCTGCCTTCCGACTGCTGGATGCCAACAGCTAATTTCCTAAAACGAGTGAGATCTGTACGGAATGGCACCATTGTGGATATGCCACTAGTGTCAACAAGTGCAGCGCAGAAGCATTTCACACATAAAGAAGGTTTATCTCAGTGCAACAGGAGGGCCGCGCGTTTGTTTACTGAACGTTGAGCTACTCTGGGATCTGGATGTAAGAGCAAAGAAGCAGAACATTGTTTTGAAACTGTGCTCCAAGTTGGACGAGACTTTTAGAAGGGAACAAAGCAGTAGTACTAGGAGAACATGTTACCTGGGGATTGGGCAGTGGACCCTGAAGGCTCCAGCGACCCCAATCTGCGCATTGATAGGGAGTGATTTTGGGATAATAGAATGGGCAGCCATTTGTGTCACTGTATCCAGCTCTTATTAGAAACCACACTCACTACCCGATCCACTTAACTGCTCGATCCACATTCCATCTTTTTGCTCAATCATGTATGTGTGTACATAAACCTAAGTGCATCACACGGACACACACACACACACACACACACACACACACACACACACACCTAATATACACCTTATAGATAACACCATTTATAGCTGATATTCTATTGAGCGGTGTTGTGTTTGAACAAGAAAATAAAGTCATTTTGTGTAGATTAAGGATTTTATTGTGCGCTATTGCACTATTGCATACCAAATACATCTTGTTCTAACAATACAAAATGCTGTTAGTCTCCAACTACACGGGAAGGAAAAACCATGGCGGAAGCGAATTTTGGTTGTCTCACACAGTGTACAATTTCCACCAAAAGTGGGATTAATGACTTTAAAGCCATTGGCTCAAATGTAAACCATCCCTTAGCTGGCATACCTAATGTAAACATGTACAGCTGTTGAGTAAACATACTCACAATTAATGTGTCAGGGAAAAACTAACAAAAGACCTGACAGTATTGCCCCATTAAGACAAAAACAAAGTTATTGTAAGATCCACTTATTGTATAAAATACTTTAAAAAATGTTTAGGCACAGGCAACACAGGCACGGGAGATATTCGGATGGACCCCACAGGGGCGTACAGAGACCTGAGGGATTGGAAGCAGCAGTCGTTTCCCTCCCCTTCCGTTCAGTCTCGTGGCTAACGACTCTGCAGCACTGGTCTGTCGTGTCATTCGGTTTGTTGGTTCAGGGTCAGGGCAAACCGGTCTGTCTCAAGGGCTCAGATTCAAACACAAACCCTTCTAATGCCGTCACTCTGGTTCTCATTGCAAGCTAACCCCAACAGGGGGTCAGTGACCTGTAGAGGGATGAGGGAGAAGGGAGGGACAAGCATTTCAGTAAAAAGAAAGAAGTCCCATAATGCTTATAATGTTGAATAATGTAGAGATGTTCCGATACCATTTTTTTCTTCCCGATACCAATTCAGATAACTCTAGCACTTTTTCTTATATTAGGGGTCTCTTACGATGACGGCGATGTATAGTCGGTTGACTTACTGTTGACAAATACGTTGTATTAAGTATCGGAGGGATTTCCGATACTGGTATCGGTATCGGAACAACTCTAGAAGAATGCATTTGACTACAGCTAAAGCTGGTGGACGGGTAGAAGTCCTTCTATGCTCTCACCCGGTACCCACATCGTGGAGCCTCTACAGCTCGGTGTCCTCGATGCGGTCCGGGTCGTCGATGGCGTCCAGGCGCCTCTGACACGCCTCCAGGATCTTCTTCCTGGGCCCCAGGGGGAGGTGGATGCTCTTCAGGTCGTCGTCCGAGCACAGCAGCAGCGCCTCCAGGTCGATCTTCTCCCGCCGGAGGAGGGCAGTGAACTCGCTCATGCTCTGCGTGGCGAGGAACACCTCCAGGGGGCTGGACTCGGGCTCGTCGTCGTCGTCCAGCCCCAGCTCCACCTCGTCCCAGGGCAGCTCCTGGTAGTTCCTCTCCTGCAGGCTGCGCGCGCTGCCGATGCTGTCCTGGTCGGCGCTGGGGTAGTGCTGCAGCCGGCTCCGCAGACGCACGGCGCCGCCCGGCCCGTCGGTGCCCACCACGCTGGACCCCTCCGTCCCCCGCAGGCCCGACAGCCCCCCGCTGATGTAGTTCCGTCTGAAGACCATGGTGCCCAGGCCGGGCCGGTTGAAGAGCGAGTCGTGGCCCGAGTCCGTGCTGATCTCGGAGTAGTCCACCTCCGAGCGGTGGAGGTCCGGCACGCTCATGGCACGTGAGATGGCGTCCTCGTTGTCGCCGGAGAACATGTTGCGCACGTTGCGTCGGCCGCGCTCCCTGGGGGGGGCGTAGGTGCCCTGCTTGACGAACATCACGTCGTTGCCCAGCTGCAGGCCCGACAGCGAGCGCACGCTCTTGCGGCCGTCCTCGTAGATCTTGAAGGTCCCCTCTCCCTGCCGCCTCTTCTCCAGCTTCTTCTGGATCTTGGTTTTCCCACGGCCCGTGGCGTGGAGTGTGGCCTGGAAGTGAACGGATAGGATACAGAAATATGTCTATAACAATAAAACAAGAAAGAGGATAACATGGGCGGCACGTGGCTCCGGAGGTAGAGTGGGTTGGCTGGAAACCGGTCACTGAGCAAGACCGCCGTCGGTGTGTTGATGTATGCATGAATGGGTGAATGTTGTAAAGCTCTTTGAGGGGCCACTGGTTAGAAAAGCGCTGTATAAATGCAGTCCATTATCTTTCCACTCCATCCACCACCAATGTGTAATCCCTTTCCACTTCACCCGTGTTTACTAGTTGTATCTATGCATGGTACATGACGTGGTGCATGACGCCGGGACCGACCTGGGAGTATGGCACGCTGACACTGGCGGCGCTGTAGCGCGGCATCCCGCGGCTCACCGAGCTGCCACTGAAGCTGGAGAAGCTCATGGCGTCCGACACCGAGGCCTCTGCCACCGCCGCCGCCGCCGACGACTCCTTGAGGAAGCGCCGCTCCATTCGCCTGTGGTGCTTCCGCTGGAGCTTGGCGCAGTCCTTGATGCGGCGCTCGGCGTGCCGGGAGGCCTGCTCCCGCAGCTTGGTCACCAGCTTGGGGTTCAGCGCCGTCTGCTTGGCGGCGATGGAGTCCAGGTAGCGCACGCACTCCATGTGGCTCTTGGCGGCCGCCATGTCCAGCGGCGTGTGGTAGTCGTTGTCCAGGCACCACGCGTTGGCGCCGAACGCCACCAGGAAGGACAGGCAGCTGTGGTGTCCGTTGGCCGCGGCCAGGTGCAGTGGCGTGTTGCCCCACATGTCGCAGTTGTCCGGTTTCCCCCTTCGGCGTAGAGGGGTGAATGGAAACATTAATACATATCGGATTTATATCGTCGCCCTTCTTCAATATCGATATATAATATTTTCGCATTTTCTTTGCATCAATTTCTTTGCATTTGATGCTTTCTTCATGAAGAGTTAGACGGGACATATCGCCCCAGATATCGATATTTTAATTTGTAAAATAAGCTGCTCTGAACAGATTTCCCTGCTCCTCGATGTGGCACTCCAAACATGAATGAAGGAAACCTGAACAGAAGTTAACTAGCCAAAGACGAGCTCCAGCACTTTACCTTATCACGGTCATTTGGTATTCATCGCAAGGCACATAACGTGATGGATCGCTATAGGATTGTCTAACAATATGTTGATTATTGCAGAATTGCTGTATCGCGATATTATCGGTATCGCGGGCCATGTATCGTGTATTGTATCGTATCGTTTGGTACCCTGTGATTCCCACCCGTAGAAGAGAGGGGGTCAGGCATTAACCCGAGACTCAAGAGTTGTGCAAGACCCATAGGACACGTGTGACACGTACCCTGTGTTCTAAAAAGAGAGGCCATCGATCAGCCAGAGACGGTAAGAGGTTGTAAAGAGCTAAGGTGACATCGAGGTGCAACATGAGCCAGTCGGAGAGTAGCCTACTTCTGTATGGGTGACAATAACTTCCTCCTACACAATTTATGATTTCTCTGTGTGTTTATGATTGATCTGTGATCCATATGTTGTCCGTGCTACTTGATCCACTGTTGAATGCACACACTGAACATCGTCTGCACACCTTTACACAACGCAACTTTTAACAAGGTGTAAAAGGAGCTGAACTTCCTCTGACCGGAGTATTACATTTAGGGCATTTGGCAGACGCTTTTATCCAAAGCAACTTACAATAAGTACATTTGTCAGAAGAAAGAGGAACAACAATATATCTCTGTCGTTACAGTAAAGATGTTCATAGAACCAAGTGCCGAGCACTAAGAATCACTAGGTTAACCCATTCCCTGTACACAACAAAGATAGCTAGGATAAGATGCTACACAATGCTAAGTACTATTTTTATGTGCCAGGACGTACAACATACAATAAGTGCGTACACTTAGTGCCAGGACATACAACCGTACAATAAGTGTGTACATTAAGTGCCAGGACGTACAACTCAAAATAAGTGCGTACATTTAAATGCCAGGACTTACCCCATACAATAAGTGCGTAAGTGTATGGATGCCATAACGGCCACAGAGTCCTGAACTCGTTGGCCTCATCGATGCGTGATAAACACGTCTTGCCATGGCCTGCCAAAGGCCTTCTGACCTCCTGATCACCTGCCTGTGGCGCTGAAGTGTTGCAGGGACTTTGTAACCTGACCACCACGGCGCTGCTGACTGCCAATACACTACTGGTGTACGGTGTCTGGGGGAGCCACCACGACCGGGCGGGCTAACCGTCAGGACCATGACGCTGGAGGAAGAGTGACGTCGGCAGGCCAGATTCCTGGACCCACGTCGACCGCAGACGGGGAAACTAAAGCTCTGAAGGCGGTGTTGTTTGTATGAATCCATAATGCCACTGTGGTGTTATCGCCAAGGAACTCTGTACTTTGTTCGTGGCAGTACATAACACCTCATATCATCTTAATATGTATGAATGGATTCAGTTTAGAAATGAAAACGGATAAGAAAACAAAATGTAACTAAATAAGAATTCTATGATATATTTAAGGCAAATAGACCGACATAAGAACTCAACTTTGACCAATACCGTGAATGACATTTCCAGCCTCTCAAAAAATGGATTGAGCGCGTATTTAGGGGATGTGTCTTCAGACATATCCCTGGACGTACAGTGGTGCCACATAAAGGCTGCTCAATAATGGATGGCCGGCAGTGGAGCCCGTGCAGGAGCTCAGATCCATTATTGATGGCCGGGCTGTAGGGTTTTATGTTGGTACGCCGGAGCCGTCAGACCGACTGGGGCAATGATTAGAGTCTTCTCGCCCAGCCTGCTCCCTGATTTCACTACGGTTACGCCGCCAGTCGTTTACACGATGACCTGGGATGTAGGCAGTCCTAGAACCGGCCGTGGAAACGCGGAGGAGGTCAGAGAGTTAGCGAAACAACAATACAGTCAGAGAGTAAACAAAACAACAATACAGTCAGAGAGTAAACAAAACAACAATACAGTCAGTCAGAGAATAAACAAAACAACAACAGCTAGAATACAGTCAGAGTTAACAAAACAACAGATAGAAAACAGTCAAGAGAGTTAACGAAACAACAATACAGTCAGAGAGTAAACAAAACAACAATACTGTGGCGACCACGGGTGTGGGCGCCATGTTCCGGGGCCGCGGGGATTCTGGGAATAGGGGTTGTCAGTTGACAAAGGGGGTTTTGTTGATTTGTTCTGTTGTTGGGGCTAATTTCTCGGGATGATGTGTGTTAATTGTGTGTTGTTCCATTGTTGTATGATGTGTAGTGTGATCGGGACCATTAGTGAGAGTGTTGTGTGTGTTGGTCAGGTGTCCCGTGTTTCTGTTACGTTCGGTTGTTAATAAAGGCAGTCCGTAGTCGTGCGGTGTATGGGGCACGGAACTGCATAATTGTTCAACCTGGGCTCCCGTCTCGTCCTTCCCGTGCTGCTCGCCACAATACAGTCAGAGAGTAAACAAAACAACAACAGCTAGAATACAGTCAGAGTTTAAAAAAAACAACAACAGATAGAATGCAGTCAAGAGAGTAAACGAAACAAAAACAGCTAGAATACAGTCAGAGAGTAAACAAAACAACAATACAGTCAGTCAGAGAGTAAACAGAACAACAATAAACTCAGTCCGAGAGTTAACGAAACAACAACAGCTAGAATACAGTCAGAGTTAACGAAACAACAACAGCTAGGATACAGTCAGAGAGTTAACGAAACATAAATAGCTAGAAAACAGTCAGAGAGTTAACGAAACATAAACAGCTAGAAAAGAGTCCGAGAGTTAACGAAACAACAACAGCTAGGATACGACGAGCTCCCTACCGATGTCAGGACCGCAGAGTCGCTCACCAGCTTCCGCAAAAGACTCAAAACTCACCTGTTCAGAGTTCATCTCGACTCTGCATAGAAACCAATGCACAGCCACCATTGAATGTTGTACGTCCTGGCACTTGTACAAGGTACTTAATTGTGTAGCATCTACAGTAGCTGCTATCGCTGCTTTACACGGGGAATGGGTTAGCCTAGCGATTGTAATACTTGCACTTGGTTCTATGAACGTCTTTACTGTACCGACAGCGATATATTGTTTCACTTATGACAAATGTACTTATTGTAACAAATGCACTTATTGTAAGTCGCTTTGGATAAAAGCGTCTGCTAAATGCCCTAAATGTAAATGTAAATGTAAATGTAGGATACAGTCAGAGAGTTAACGAAACAACAACAGCTAGGATACAGTCAGAGAGTTTACAAAACAACAACAGCTAGGATACAGTCAGAGAGTTTACAAAACAACAACAGCTAGAAAACAGTCCGAGAGTTAACGAAACAACAACAGCTGCAAAACAGTCAAGAGAGTTAACAAAACATCAAAAGCTAGAAAACAAGCCACAATTGCACAACAAATATCTTCTTGAATGAGGATGAAAAATAAACATAAAAACAAACAGCCAATTTGTATGGAACAACTGACTCCCTGAGATAAACGAGTACACCTTGCGGTGATGGTTTCCCATGATGCAATACAAATAGTTTATGATTTAGAGAATTGTTTAGAGTTATGGTCTAAATATAGTCCCACATCAAAAATAATCCATTTATGGTTCAATGTAGGCCTATTAATAACCAGCCTCAGCACAAAAGGACATGTTTATGTTCCCCCTTAAACAAACGTGCTGGATGATATGTCAGACGGGACATTTTATTGAACCATATACACTCCGCTACACCATAACCACTCCATACACTATAAGTAGCACTAAAACAATCTTCCCTTTATCTACGGTCTCACTGAGGCCTTGGTCTTGTTCAAATACTATCGCCTCTATTAAGGCTGAACGTACCTCGCTGCTGTCAAACTCTGTCCCCTAACGTTTATGGGATGGCCTCAGCTTGACGAGGCCCGTAGAGGTAAACACCTGCAGGGCAGTGTTTGCTTAGGGCCGTGAGAAGTCATGCATGTTGCGTGTCCCGCATACTGTACCACGCTACCGCAGTGAATCCCACATTGACCGGCTTCGGTTACATAATTCCCTTTTGTTTTGCATGTTGTGATTTGTGCACATGCATGCGAGGACCTGCAGTGTGGGCCGCCTCATGGGGGCTTCCGTTTGTCGGTGGAAAGCAGGTCAGACCGAACAGAAGACAAAGCGGGCCTTTGTGCGGCCAATGGCCCACTTCTCCACAATCCGATGGGCTCGCGTTTGTGGTCTCCATGCTTTCTTTTTTCTAACTTATTTTCTCGAGTGACTGGACCTCCAGTACATTGTTGTTGTTGTGTTTTAAATGTGTTGCAGAACAAGACTTTTGTTATTAATAAAACACGAACTGTATCATATCCTGGGCTGAGTGTTTTGAGTATTTGAAAATTCGACTTTTTCAGAGTCAGACGTCATGACACACATCAGGTTTTTACGGTTGGTTCATACGAGCTCATGATAGGCTACATGTTAATTGTAAATTCTCTGGCTAATTGCAGCAAACTAAATCATATCAATTAAAGTCGTAAAGTGTCCGGTTTAGGGGTGAACGGGATGTTTAGAGGTGATGAAGACTTCGGTGGGTCTTCATCAATAACACACGTAGGCTGCAAACTTTGAAAACCTGTGAGTGTTGCCTATCCATGAACGGGCTGCTTCATACACACCTACACCTATAAAAACCACAGGGGGCGACTACCGTTGTCGTGACATTTATACACACTTATATCATATATTAACGTCAGGCTGTGAGGCTGAAGCATACCCCCGTCCGACGATGAGCCGCAGCGCCTCCAGGTTCCCGTGGTAAGCCGCCCATAACGTCGGTGTCATGCCATCCTCGTCCGGGGCGTTCAGGTCCCTCCGCGTCGCCTCCTTCAGCAGGTCCAGGTACCCGTCCCGGGCCGCCTTATGGTATCGGTCGTTCATTGTACCCGGCTGACCCCGTCTCTACCCTCATGCCGTGGGACCACCATCATCATCCACCTCCGGAGGACCTCTGGTTCTGGTCGGGCTGAGCCACTGGCTCCCCGCAAACCCCCGATCACAGAGCTCTGAGGTCGGCCTGACGCACCGGGGACAAAGGAGAGCGCTATGTAACCAGAAGCCGACCACAGGCCGCTCGGGTAACTTCGGCTGCTCCCGGTGGCCGGTGTATACGACTACAGTTAAAGTCCCACTGGTGATAGTGGCTCACCTGGAAGACTGCGTAGGCAACCATTAAGGCCAAGTCCTGACCGCAGCGCGTGGGTTCGATTCCTGCCCGTGAAGCCCTACTGCATTTCCTCGCCTCTCTCTCCCTAACTTCTTGTCTATCTCACTATATAAAGGATACAACCGTTAAAAGGACAAAAACGTTAAAAAAAAAAGTCCCACCGGGAATTAAAGCTTAAAAATAAGTAAGGTACATATTATAACAAAACTTGTGGTGCCCTCTGTTTGATTCCTGCAGGCTGTTGGTCAAAGGGTAAGGGATTAATGCTCAAGAAAGGGCATTAAAGGACATTTAAGTAAAACAAACAAACACTTCACTGCCTGTTGGCAGCACGTAACACTTAACGATCCTACTTTGCAACGTCCTCCCCCACTAAGAATCAGAATCAGAAATACTTTTATTACCTAATTATATTATTGTTATTATCTTATTGCACAAGTACACAAGAGTAAAATTCTTAGGCTTGGTTCCTAAACAGCAGCAAAAATACAAGATAAGTACATAAAGATAATACATAATAATATTATACATAATAAAATATGTAAAATAGGCCACACGCATGAAGGATTCACAAGTGTGTATTTATATAAAAGGCCTTTTGATCAGAATATTAATGCTCTAAAGTCTGTGTCATGACATTCAATCGTAAAGGCACAATGAAGACCTACTTTATGAACCCCACAGGGGTCGTTATTAACCCATTAATGTGGGCCAGCTGGACAGAAACAAGAATCAGCCTTCAACGAACAAGATTTGAACAAACAGGTGGAGGAACAAGATTTGAACAAAAAGGTGTGTACAGAGGAGGATTAGGGCCACATTGGATTTTTTTTTTCTGAGTGCTGAGTCATAAAGTCAGAATTCAGAATTTGTTCTCAGAATTCTGACTTTAATCTCAAATTAATGATCTATATTTTAATCTTAAAACTCAGAACTCAGAATTCTGACTTTAATCTAAAACTAATAATCTTTATTTTAATCTTAAAACTCAGAGCTCAGAATTATGAATTTATCCTCAGAAGTCTGACTCTAGCTTCAAACTAATACTCTTTAAACCCAGAACTCAAAATGTTCCATATGTGTATATATTGTATCTATAGCAACAGAATATGCATCTGTGCGAAAAAGTGCATACCCAAGTGTCAACAGACTAGCACGTAGATCTGAATATATAACAGTAACAACACATCTGAGAGAGTTTACAAAACGTGTGCCCCGGGGCGGTGGAGCGTGGCGGGGCAGAATGAACAAGGCCCGGTGCCACCGGCTCGGTGGCAGATCTGGAACCGCTTTACGAACACTAAGCCTTCGATGACAATCGAGAGGAGCACCCATCTGGGCACGGTGACAATGGCCCTTCCCCTCTCATTAGACAAGAGGCCTGTATTATTAGGGAAAAGCTCTCCTCTGTGGTCGCATGAAAGAGGTTTGAGCTCTGAGGTTTGCGTTGAACAAACGGCTCAATGCGTGGCTCGTATCGGTTCCTCGTGGATAACAAATAAGAGGATAATAAACTGATCTCCGATGTGCAGCCGTTCACGTTAGAGTCATCTTTTATTTTGGTTTGGTCTCCCACTTTTTATGGTATTTATTTTGGGTGTGTTGCTCTTAACTTAATGAGAGGGATGACATTTACTCAGTGTTATATATCAAAATATCAAAAATATGCTGTTATTCGGTAAAATAACCGGTTTCTTGTATTTTGAGATGTCCGATAATTACTACATAGGTTCGAAAAGAAAACAACAAGTTTTCCAGGAAAACAGTTCTGAACTTTCAGGGGGTATTATGTGCAAAACACAGTGTGTGTGGTAATAATATAGCGTTGATCATAACAGAATTGTTGACGTTTATGACCCCTTTGTACACAACCTCCACCCACGAGGCAAGCTGTGGATTGGTATAAAGGCCTGGGAGGCTCAGTCGGGCCCTGGGAACCTCGAGATACCAGGTAGGGTTACACACGCCGTCTTACTTTCATTTGTATTTATCTAAATGTGATATGGTGTTATCCAGATACGTCTTGGCCTCGTTGTTGAACGGAGTATTGTGATGCGGTTGCTTCCCTTTGTGATCATCTCCTCTCTGCACACACGTGCTAATGAACGCACAAGGAGATTACTTGTGAATTCTCTGCTAGTATAGTTCATTATATTTGCACAACCGTTCAAAAGTTTGCGGTCACCCAGACAATTTCACTTTTTCCATGAAAACTCTCACTTTTATTCAACAGTTTTCGGCTGTGCTAATATAATTGCACAAGGGTTTTCTAGTCATCAATTAGCCTTTTTATCACGTGTACCATTAAAACACAGGAGTGATGGTTTCTGGAAATGGGCCTCTGCAGCCCTATGTAGATATTCCATAAAAAATCAGCGGTTAACAGCTAGAATTGGCATTTACCATATTTACAACGTCCACACAGTATTTCTGATTAATTTAAAGTTATCTTCATTGAAAAATAAGGACATTTCTAAGTGACCCCAAACTTTTAAACAGCAGTATATATATTAGGGTTATTCCATCACAGGTCCAAAATAAAGCAACACTTGTTAATGAAGGCAGAAGTGGCTGGAGACAGGTTGGGTGGCCGCGGCGCGCTTCCCATTGTGCTGTTCCTCCGTCTGGGCGTGGGTGCCCGGCAGGAGACAGCCTCTCCGGGGGCGTGTCCGTCCAACCTGCTCCTCTCCATAAAACAAAAAGTCAAAGTCGCTCATCACCTGCGACGCCGAGAGAGAGATGAGCGTTAAACACGGGACAGGCGGACCGACTGTGACTGACTGGACCCTCGACCCCTCCCCTCCCCCCCCCCCGAGACCCCTGTGACCCCTGACCTGTGACCCCCGCAGGATGACGGCCAAACAAATGGAGGAGGACCGTCTGTCCAACAGCAGCTGCGGCGCGCCGGGCGAGAGCGCGGAGGAGGGCGTGTGTGAGCCAGAGCTGGCGCTGGACGCGTCCCACGGCCACGGCCACGGCGCCGCGCCCCGCGACCGCACGAGGAACTGGGGCTGGCTGCTGTCGGGCACGGTGTTCCTGAACCTGGTCATCCTGGGCGTGGCGCTGGTCTCCGCCTCCACCTTCAACAGCGCGCTGTTCGGCTCGGCCGACCTGCAGGTGTTCCTCATCGTCATCATCCTCATGACCACGCTGTGGATGCTGTACTACCACGTGTACACGTCCAAGGAGGAGCACGCCGTGCTCTACAAGGACGGCCACGCCGGCCCCGTCTGGCTCAGGGGTACGGAGGCACACAGGAGCACATCAAACATGGACGTATGTCTGTAGGGCGGCAGGCCTGGAGCTCTGGTCAGGAGGGGCGGCGTGTGGCTCAGGAGGTGGAGCGGGTCGGACGGTAACCGGAAGGTCGCTGGTTCGATCCCCGGCTCCTCCTAGCTGAGTGTCGAGGTGTCCCTGAGCGAGACCCCTCACCCTGACTGCTCCCGACGAGCTGGCTTTCGCCCTGCGTGGCCGACTCCGCCGTCGGTGTGCGAATGTGCGAATGAACGGGTGAATGTCGGGCAGTATTGTAAAGCTCTTTGTGCGGCCACTGGTTAGAAAAGAGCTGTACAAATGCAGTCCGTTTACCATTTACCGTTTGTGTGTCCCCCGCAGCGGGACTGGTTCTGTTCGGTCTGCTCAGCCTGATCATGGACGTCTTCAAGGTGGCGAACTACGCCGGCTACCTGCACTGCGACTCGGCGGTGAAGGTGGCCTTCCCGGTGGTGCAGGCGGTATTCCTGTTCGTCCAGGTGAGTCTTACCTGGGCCGTCTCATCATTAGGGTTCATAGGGTGAACCTCAGCGGGTGACAGCATGACAGGTCCCTCTGAATGACGTTGCGCCGCGGTTTGCTTTCAGACGTACTTCCTGTGGTTCCACGCGAAGGATTGTGTGCAGCTCCAACGAAACGTCACACGGTATGAGCATTTAGACAAACTGATTCATGATTAACGTTTATTTAACGTCCATCCCACTTTGGTGATAGCATACGTTTTTCATTGGTTCAGTCCGGTACCGTAACAGCAGAATTAGAGAAGCAACTATTTCCGAAGGATGAAATAAGATTCAGTCTAAGACGAAGGACACTGCAGATGTAGCATTAGGTCCTTAGTCACGGCCCTAACCCCTGCTTTCTCTCTGCTCCGGTGTTCAGCTGTGGCCTCATGCTAACCCTCGCCACCAATCTGATTCTGTGGATGACAGCGGTGACTGAGGAGTCCGTCCATCAGACAGACATCCCGACGGAGGATGCGTACAACGCCTCCAAGCTGTCTGCGCGGAGGATATACATTCTGAGAGGTGATTAAAACGCTTCCACTCGTTTGAGTCGTTGAGGACTGGAGTCGAACCAAAGCCAATCATAAGTGAGGCTGTTGATAATTATAGTGGTACGGTAGCTGGCAAAAAGAGCTTCAGGGACTTAGCACATGAACTTAATAGGAAAGTTGCAAGTGCAAGTGCAGATGTTCACGAATCACCTCACCAGAAATAAAATACTGTTTTATAGACAACCGGAATTGAAATACAGTATTATGGACAACAATTTTTGAAGGGAGGAAATTCAATGGCAGCCTTTTCAATAATTCTTGTGTCTCCATGTTTTGTGTGTGTGTGTGTGTGTGTGTGTGTGTGTGGATGTGTGTGTGCATGTGTGTGTGTGTGTGCCTGCATGTAAATGTGCGCCAGTAAATGTGTGCCTCGTGTGAATGTGTGTGTGTCTACCTGTGTGTGCGTGCGTATATGTGCATGCGTGTGTTTGTGTGTGTGTGTGTGCATGTGCGTTCCCTTAGCCAGCTACGGTGAGGACAAGTGCAAGTGCAGCTACTCCTCGTGCAGCATCTTCAAGGAGGCATACTACTACCTGTACCCCTTCAACATCGAGTACAGCCTCTTCGCCTCCGCCATGGCCTACGTCATGTGGAGGAACGTGGGCCGGCTGGCCGAGGAGCACGCCCACCACAAGATCCGCTTCCACGTGCGGGACGTGCTGCCGGGCCCCGCCCTGGGCGCTGTGCTGGCGGTGGCAGGGCTGGCAACCTTCGTGGTGTACGAGGTGGACGTGGGGAAGGAGGAGAGCGGCGCCCGCAAGGACCGCGCTGTCATGATGCACTTCGTGGTCAACCTGGTGATCGCGTGCCTGCTGTCGGCGGCCAGCGCGCTGGGCTTCACCGTGTTCCGCCTGGAGCACCGCGACCTGCTGTCGGAGAAGAACCCCACGCGCAGCCTGGACGTGGGGCTGCTGGTGGCGGCGTCCGTGGGCCAGTTCGTCATCAGCTACTTCACCATCGTGGCGGTGGTGGCCACCGGCGCGCGGGGCTACCTCAACGGGCTGAACCTGGCCTGGGCCTTCATGACCATCGTGCAGCTGGGCCTGCAGAACCTCTTCATCATTGAGGGGCTGCACCGCGAGCCGCACCACGAGCCGGCGCCCGTCACCATCTTCTCCAACCCCTACGTCATCGAGGGGCTGGGCGAGCTGGGGGACCTCGAGATGGAGGGCAAGCCGGGGCCCGAGCCTCCGCCGTCGCCCGAGGGCCACGCCGACCTGCCGCCGCCCGCGGAGCACCGGCACCGGCTGACCTGGAAGAGACGCGTGCTGAAGGAGGTCTGCGCCTTCCTGCTGATGGGCAACATCATCGTGAGTACTGAGCCCGCCCAGCCTCCATCCAAACTGACATGTATATCAGTGTGCATATATAGGCAGGGGTTCTCAACCACCGGGCCGCGGACCGATACCGGCCCATGGCGCAACGGTCAGCGGGCCACAGAGATTTAGAAATGACATTTTTACTTTACTTTACTTTACTACAGTGTAGGTATTTGTGTATGTACGTAGTATAAACCTAAACAGACACAAACACACACAGACACCCTCTAGAGGGCTTCATCCTTTACACAGCAGTGGGCCGACAGCTGTGACACCGTGCTGTGTTTCCCCCTCCCTCCCTTCCCAGCTCTGGATCATGCCGGCCTTCGGCGCCCGGCCCCAGTTCGACCACAGCGTGGAGACGGACTTCTACAAGTTCACCATGTGGGCCGCGGTTGTGAACATCGGACTTCCCTTCGGAATCTTTTACCGCATGCACTCGGTGGCCAGCCTCTTCGAGGTGTACCTCACGTCATAGCGCCGCCGTGCACGGTCTCCATGGCGACCGGGGTCCGCTGCCCCGCGGTCTCCATGGTGACCGGGGTCCGCTGCCCCACGGTCTCC
>NC_136944.1:22443073-22615573 GCF_949987615.1 Pollachius pollachius | reverse complement strand
TCCTGACGTCATATCGAGCAGCAGGACGGGAGGTCAGTGACCAGTAGGGGGCGCGAGTTCACTCTGAACCGCATCTGAGCACGCGATGGTTTGTGTCCACACCGTTAAGTGGTCAATATGAGGCCACGCTTGAGCAGGAAAACCCTTACCAATGCAAACACTGACGCTACATAAGGAATGGAAGATGTTATGACATGAAGCAATACATAAATATCGTAAAATACGTAAATATCGAAATATCTCCGAATGGGACAGACAGTCGTGGAGAGAGCATGGATTATCTCCTCATTTTAAACTATTGATTGTTGAATAGTTTACAATGAGAAGGAAACTGACACACCAGAGTGGCTAAAAAGTGAATATAGGAAGAGCATTACAGATATAACGGTCAAAGTCCAAAAGCCGTTTAATTTAAAGTTTAATTTCATGCATACGTGACCCTAGGCCTACAAGAGTTTTGTGTGATTATTTTTGAATGAATTCCAACCACATCACTTTATCATTCTCTCCATTCATAGCCATTTTAATAATGTGCATTATTGCTCACTTTTTATTTGATTGACGTTTACTGTTTGTCCATTTGGTTGTTTGTCAATTGTCTGTTGACTTCGTGAGCTACTGGATACCTGAATTTCCCCAAGGGGATGAATAAAGTATCTACTCACTTACTTACTTAAATAGTTCAAATAGTTCATCAAATGTGGCACAGAATGAGCAGAATGAATTCCGTGGTCAGTACCAGAAGTAAAAGTGCTCGATCTCACAGTGGTAGCTGGTGAACGTGTAGATGAGCACGCCGAAGTACACAACGCACATCAGCACGTAGAGGTAGAAGCATATCTTGTCCAGCTGGCAGGCGATACGGTAGAACCTCTCGTTCTGCTGCTTCTCCTCCTCCATGCCCTCCAGGAAGTCCACCACCTTCTGGAACTGCAGCCGGTCCCCTGAGAACTTCGTCAGCTCATCCCCGGGATCTGGGTGGAGCAACGTCTGGGTGAGACAACGTCTGGAGGTACACAGGCTTAGAGCCCCTAACTGCTCTATTGCCTTTTTACTCTGACACGGTGTATGTGCTGTGGCAACCCGTCTCCGGCACAGCGCCCCCTTGAGGCCCAGGGGGCAAGTTGTGGAGGCGGTGTACCGCAGATTTGGCTCAGATGGCACCAGTAAGAGCGTTGGTGCCAATCATTGAAATGTGGAGCACCTGAGGAGCAGGTGTGGAAGCATGCTTTAAAAAGCATGCTTCCACACTCATTCGGGGCTCGCCTGGTTCGTGTGTGTCTGTGGGGGACGCGATTCCACCCGGAGGAACAAGACTGTGGATTCCTCCAAAGCTGGGTTTTGTTTGGTTTAATAGTAATATAATTTATGTTTGAATAAAAGTGCCATTTTTGGCTTTAAGTAAGCTCCGGTTCGTGTGCTGATTGGAGGGAGGCGGCTCACTCACCAAGCAGGGTTGCCACATATGGCGGGGGATGCAGGCAACTCCACCAAGCTACGGACCATTTTTTAAGTGAACGCCCGACTTCCAATGGAGGCAGCTCGACCAAGTTACAGGTTTTCCTTTTCAAAGGATGAACAAACCCCAATGCAGAGCCTCGACCGAGCCACAGGTTTTTCAGTGGCGACCGAACCCCGATGCAGAGCCCCAACGGAGCTGCGGCTGCCACCCAGAGAGAAAACGGAACCCCTCCTCCTCCGAGAGGCGGTCCAACGGCTCAAACAACCGCCCACATTCAACGAGAAGACCAAGCAGATCCATGAGAGGCCCGAGGAGAAGGGCACCCTGAACGGGGAGATGCAGGACCTCAAGGACAAGTTGCTGCAGGTGGACACCTCCAACATGGACACCGCCCTCACCATCTTGGAGGAATCCCTCGCTGAGAAAGAGCATATCATCCAGCGGCTGAAGGAGCAAAGGTTCCAGGATGACCAGGAGAAAGGTGAGGAGCTGGGGGCCACAAGGACTACGCTGGAGAGACTAAAGGTGGAGCCCAAGATGGCCCTGGAGGAGACCGCCGCCAGACACAAGGCCCACAGCATGGACTGGTTGCGGGAGAGGGAGGCACTGAAGGCCCAGCTGTTGGGTTTGATGAAGGAGCTGAAGGAGAACCGGCAGGTCGCCCAACAGCTGAGCTTCAACGCCGGTCCCCAGCCCCAGTCGGTTGAGACTCGTCAGGACAGACGGGGAACAGCGCCACCTCGACGGGGAGCCCAGCCGAGGCAACGCGTCCGAGAGGTGGAGAGGCAGGATCGCATCCGTCAGTTCCAAGAGAGGGAGGCACGGGAGCACCTGATCCGCATGCTGAAACCTGGGAAAGCAGCAGGAATCGATGATGTACCGGCGGAAATGATACAGCACCTGGGACCTAAAGCGAAGACCTGGCTGGTAGAAATGCTGAACTCATGCATGGCACAGAAAACCATCCCACCTGTTTGGAGAAAGGCCAAGACTGTCGCAATTCCCAAACCTGGAAAGGACCCATCATCCCCAAAGAGCTACAGACACATTTCCCTCCTCTGCATCACCTACAAGCTCCACGAGAGGCTATTACTCCAACGCCTTATGCCACTTATAGACACCAAGCTTACTAGAGATCAAGCTGGCTTCCGCCCTGGCCGCTCCTGTGCTGGGCAGCTATTGAACCTCGCCCAACACATTGAGGACGGTTTTGAGTGCAAACTCATCACCGGAGCAGCTTTCATAAACTTCACCGCTGCCTATGACACTGTCCAGCACCGCACCATGATCAGGAAACTTTTTGACATGACTGGTGACCTCGACCTGTGCCAAGTCATCAAAAGCCTCCTCTACAACAGGCGCTTCTTCGTTCAACTAAACAATAAGAAGAGCAAATGGAAAGCCCAAAAGAACGGCCCACCACAAGGCAGCGTATTGGCCCCCCTCCTCTTCCCCATCTACACCAACGACCAACCACTCCCCCCACAATGCTGCCGCTTCATCTATGCTGACGACCTCTGCAACACCACCCAACAGGAGAACTCATGGGATGGCCGCAAACTCTCAAACCTATCCCACCCCGTGTACCTCGGTGTCACACTCGACAGGACACTCTCTTTCAAAACCCACTCATTCAGGCGAGCCCTGAATGAGCGTGGAGGCATGCTTCAAAAAGCATGCCTCCACGCTCGCCTGGTTCGCGTGTGCGGAGAGACCAGTCTCCGTGGGTGACGTGATTCTACCCGGGGGAACAAGACTGTGGATTCCTCCAAAGCTGGGTTTTGTTTGGTTTAATACTAATATGATTTATGTTTGAATAAAAGTGCCATTTTGGCTTTAAGTAAGCTCCGGTTCGTGTGCGGATTGGAGGGAGGCGGTTCACTCACCAAGCCGGGTTGCCACAGCGCGTATTTGTACTCTAAATGTTTATATGCATGTAGTTTGTACGTCCTTGCACTAAAAAAAAAATACCAAGCATTGTGAAGCATCTTGTCCTAGCTATCTTTGTTGCGTACGAGGAACGGGTTAACCTAGTGATTGTTAGTGCTTGGCACTTGGTTCTATGAACATCCTTACTGTACCGACGGCAAAATATATTGTTGATTCTCTGACTTCTGATAAATGTACGTATTGTGAGGCGCTTTGGATAAAAGCCTCTACTAAATGGCCTGAATGTAGATGTAAAATGTAAAGGATGTTTTAAACTCTGGTTCTCGTCCACTCTGTATTTCTATTTTAGAAGCGTCCGTGTTGGTGACGTGTTGTGGGTGTCAGTGTGTCATGGGAGCGTTACCGTTTTTCTCGCCCTCCCCCGCGGCCGACGCCTCCTCGTCTGGGTGCCCTCCGGGCTGGGACGGGGCGGACGGTGTTTTCTTGCAGCATTTGAGGGGGATCATGAGGCCGTCCCGGGCCACCCGGGTCAGCAGCATGGAGGCCGTCATGCTGAGCACCAGGAAGACCAGGCACACGCAGAAGTGGGTGCCTGTGGACACGGAGACCGGTTACAACCAGTCCCATCCAACAGGGGGCAACTCGACACGGGGACCGCACAGCTGTGTCATCGTATGTGTGTGTGTCTGTGTGTGTATGTGTGGGTGGGGGTGTGTGTGTGTGTGTGTGTGTGTATGTTTTTGTGTTGGTGTGTGTGCATGTTTGTGTGCGTGTTTGTGTTTGAGCATATGCGTTTGCTAGGTGCGTGTGTGTGTCTGTGTGTACGTGGATGTGTGTATGTGTATGCCTGTGTGTGAGTTTGAGTGAGCGCAAGTGTTTGTGTGTGTGAACGTAAGTGTGCGTGTGTATGCATGTGTGTGTTTGCATGTGTGCGTGTGTTGGCATGAGTGCGTGCGTGTGTATGCGTGTGCGTGTTTGCATGTGTGCATGTGTGCGTGCGTGTGTGTGTGCGTCACGGACGGAGGATGGGGCTGCACTGGCTGTCTCCGGGCAGCAGGCTGTTGAGGATGAGGAGGAACATGATGAAGCTCAGTGCCAGGGTGACCTTGAAGGAGTTCCTCTCTCCGCCCCCGAGTGGCAGCGCGAAGCTCACCACGTCCACGAAGATGATGAGGATACTGGGCAGGATCAGGGAGATGAAGGGATTCGTGGACTTGGTGCTCAGCGCCACCTGGGGAGGGAGACGAAGGTGACATCACAGCCCTGCTGCGATCCCCCCCCCGGAGAAACCACTCACCTGTTCAGAGTTCACCTGGACTCTGCATAGCCCTCCCTCCCAAACACCCCTCTTATTGTATATACGTCCGGGCACTTAATGTACGCACTTATTGTGTGTTGTACGTCCTGGCACTTAAAAATTGTACTTGTGATTGTTGTGATTGTGGGCACTCGGCACTTGTTTCTATGAACATCCTCACTGCACCGACAGAGATACATTGTTCTTTCTTTTTCTTCAGAAAAATGTTCTTATTGTAAGTCGCTTTTGGTTAATAGCTTCTGCTAAAGGCCCTGAATGTAAAAAAATGGGAGTAGAAAGGTGCGTTTGGCGCTTCATGGCGATGTCTGGAGGAGGTGATGGAGTCTGAAACCCACCATGATGAAGTGCTGACCGGCCCCTCTTTTCTGGAGGGTCACGCTGTCCGTGTTCCAATCCCCTTGCTCCCCGTCCAGGAGATGAACGTCTTGCAGTCGGAGGTCCATCCCACACCCTGATTAGGAAGGGGCATCACATGGTCCCTTCTTTAACATCGGCACGTGTGTGTGTGTGTGTGTGGTTGTGTGTGCGTGCGTGTGTGTGTGTGTGAGCGTAAGTGTGTGTGTGTGTTTGTGCGTGTGAGCATCTGTGTGTGTGCGCGAGCACGTGTGTGTGTGTGTGTGTGTGCGGGTGTGTTTGTGTGTGTGTGTGTGAGCGTAAGTGTGTGTGTGTGCATGTGAGCATCTGTGTGTGTGCGCGAGCACGTGTGTGTGTGTGTGTGTGTGTGTGTGTGTGTGTGTGTGTGTGTGTGTGTGTGTGCGCGTGAGCATCTGTGTGTGTGTGTGCGCGAGCACGTGTGTGTGTGTTTGTGAGCATGTGTGTGTGTGTGTGTGTGTGTGTGTGCGTGTGTGTGTGAGATAACGTGGCGACCGGGTCGTGTTTGAAGACAAACATTTGTGGGTGAATGGGCGAGCCGCGTCTGCTGCTCACCGTCTTTGGACCAGGCCTCGATGGCCACCGGGCACATGTCCGAGGAGAAGGGGTACTTGAAGAGGTTCACCTCACAGGTCACCACCACGATGAAGGACATTGTGTGCGTCATATTACCGTCGCTGTAGGCCAGCAGGTCTTTGGAGTCGTGCAGCAGCTCCAGACTCATCCTGAGGACACAGAGCAGACAGCCGGTCTGGGGGGGGGGAAACCAATATATCGCTGTCGGTACAGTAAGGATGTTCATAGGACCGAGGGCCAAGCGCTTACGATCACTAGGTTATCCCGTTCCCCGTGTGCAAAAAAGATATGACGCTACACAATGCTAAGTACTATTTTTAAGTGCAAGGACATACAACAAGTGGCCAATTGCGTACAGAGTCTTTTAAACTAGGCCCGTTGATCACGCCTCTCTGAGGAAAATGACAGCGGCTTCCCCGCAGTTCCCTAGCCTGAGTCCCCAGCCTAGCCTGGCAATAGCCTCCAATAGCCAGGCTAGGGGCTCCACAGAGTTTAGGCGAAGTGCGGTCCTGACGTCGGTGGGGTCCCGCTGTGGGTTGAGCGGGTGTTGGGAGGGTCAGCACTCACGAGTTGGTCACCCTGAGTTCTGGGGTCCACACTTTGTCCACTGGCAGGACCACCGTCTCATAGTCGTACTCTGAGCGGTTCCAGGCCATCTCGGGGTCGGTCCATACCTGGTTTTGGTTTGGATAGCGTTAGCATGTTTGATTCAAATTCCTGCTTTATTTATTATAACGGTAAAGGCACTGCGTTTATCCAGCGCTTTTCTAACCAGCGGCCACTCAAGAGCGCTTTACAATACTGCCTCACATTCACCCGTTCATGTACCCGTTCATGCACCCGTTCATGCACACATTCACGCACCTACGGCGGTGTCGGCGACGCAGGGCGACAGCCAGCTGGTCAGGAGCAGTCAGGTTGAGGCGTCTCGCTCAGGGACACCTCGACACTCAGCCAGGAGGAGCCGGGGATCGAACTAGCAACCTTCCGGTTACCAGCTAGCCCGCTCTACCTCCTGAGCCACATGACACCCACAAATACCTCCTTTAAAGCTTTAAATACATCAAAAGATCAAACTTACCATCCGGGCTTGCAGCCTACTGGTGAAGCGAAGATTCAGTGTGTCCTACGGTGAAATAACATGTATCTTATATTTGTGCGGTTTTGTTTTTTCAGAAGGGTTGGTATTCTGCTGTTTTAGGATAAAGAACGTCGAAAACGTAAAGGGTGAAACTTACAACGGACAGCGTTTGGTATTCGATGAAGGGAACTTTCAGAATTTGTGTGCATTGGTCGGTCTGGGGCTGAGACAGGAGCTTCCTGTCGATCAGAGCCTGGGCGAGACAGCGGCGAGTCGTACAGGCGGCAGACGCCTTCGCACACACTAAGAACACACCAGTGGACCCGGTAAACAGGGGATAGAACAGCACCACATACCGGTGCACATCCTACACACACGCACATACACACACACACACACACACACACACACACACGCACACACACACACACACACGCACACACACACACACACACACAAGTAATCGAAGGTCCTAATCCCAACCAAGTAAGCAGTCCCAGTGACAAGGAGCGATTCGATGGGTTGAACCCTTTAACCGTCTATAAGTGACTGCGTTTAAAAGACAAACTCATGCAAACACATTTGATATTCAGAGTGACACTTACTTGCGCTGAGAATTATCAGTAGGAACAGCATGGCGGGCCCCCCACCCCTCATCCTTCCGGCCCTGAGTGTCAGAGAAAGGCACCTTTGAGATGACTCGATCGACGCGCGGGCAAACGTCAAATTGATGACAAATGAGCCACCCTGGCCGTTCCCATCCTGACGGGCTGCCGACAGGGGCACCTTTTAAAAGCCTGCGTGACATGAGCACACCCGACCAAGTGCCTGCAGCCTCGCGGCCACAATGGGAGACAATAGGATGCTCAATGCGGTGACTGGGCCCCGAGGCCTGTCCTCTATGCTGGGTAAACAACTCACAGGCCGCGGCAAAGGACTGGTTTGTTTACTATGTGTTAGCACATAGGAGATGGCCCCTGGTCCAGCTGCTTATTAATTAGTTTTCTGGACCTCGTCATTCTGCGTGAGGAACAAAGAGAGCGTGTGTGGCAGCAGTGGTGGATGTGGACGTCTGACGGGCACGCACACAGACACATTCACACACACACACACACACACACGTGAGGTGAAGATGTGATAAAGGCTGAATGAAAAGACACTGACCCGGGGTCAGGCCTCTGTTGTGACAGCTGCTGGGATGGAGAAGAATGAATGAGATCATCAAGTCAATCAAACACTGCTGTAGTTAAAGTTGGGAGTTACGTAAAGATTATTTGTGAACAGTTTTTTATTTTCCATAAAAATAATTTGACTCTAATTCAACTATTTACAAGATAGTCTTGTACAAGATAATCACCATTCTTTCATCATTACTTATTTTTTGAAACATTTGTTATTGTTACAGAAGTTAAAAAACAATATTTTGTGTCACCGATTAGTACAATTATTGTTCCTAAGAGGATCGATCGTTTAGCTTCTGCTGGTGGAAACTAGTCAATAATTTCTCAAAGGAATGTTCCTTATCTCCTTCCCAGAATGTCCCGTCACGTGAAGGGGTGTCACGGACCACGGTGTTTACCATTTATCTCCAGACCCGCCGCTATCTAGCAGAAGATCTCCCTTATGGCCGCGGTGTGCTCACGTCGGGACACCGTAGGTCACCAGTGATCTGAGAGTCCGCTCAAGAACTCCTTATCTGCCTGTGGATTCACCTCGTCCCAACCCGGGACACAGAACTAAAGAATTCCTCCTGTCGATACGCACAGAGGAGCATAGGTTAACTTTCTGTCTAATGAATTATGGAATAAAGTGGGACAATACCGTCAACTCTCAGACTTCCATTTCTACTTCCCCACAATCACAGAGGGTATATTCTTTGTGTCTGCGGGGCTTACACCATCGAAACACGCCATGCACCATAAAGTGAGCTCCAGAGAGCTGAGGTCGTGTGATTAGCGGTCATTGAGCGAGGGGGGGGGGGGGGACTTTGCCTTGGGCCCGTACAGCGCCTTCAGGGTCACCAGAACAGGGCGGGCAGACGCCTTGCAGCGGCCAGAGACCATGCAGCAGACAGACGCCTTGCAGCAGACAGACGCCTTGCAGCAGACAGACGCCTTGCAGCAGACAGACGCCTTGCAGCTGACAGCGTTTACAGGTGAGCAGATGACAGCGTTTACAGGAGAGCAAGAGTCGGACAGCCCTACAGGTGAGCAGCTCTCTGAGGGCCGAACCAGGCACCCAGTAGGTGTCATGTGTTATGGGCGTTGATAAAGGCGTAGCAGTGTGCGTAGGGGTCTGGGTTTTTCTGTACATTTTGTGATGATGATCAGATAACGACAACAACACAAGCCTACTCTAATTTGTATCACTTTGCTGTTATCTTTGCGATGCGACTGGTGAATCAATAATGCAATGCTCTGAGAGATTGGGTTTGTTTGTTCAAATCTGTTTACTCTGTTGATCTCATTCAGCCTTTTTGGCGTTATGGTTCCAGGTGTATTGTCAAGGGGAGTGGGCCTACAACATGCTTACATACATAACACACATAACATACATAATATGCATAAGATATGTTTACTGTCTACATGAACGTTTGTGATTGCAGCCTTGAGGCGGAACTCATTGATCAGTAGGATTTCAATCTCGTGTTGTTGTTATCTTTGACAGAACCGGTGACTGAACTAGATAGTTGAGTTGCAACATGACACAACTATGATGAGCCGGGATAATTAAAGACTCTTTACAACTTACAAGAGTAAAGTTGTCTTGTTTTCACCATAAAACCTAGACAAACATTGACCAACTATCCTCAAGTAATCGATTTGAGCCATAAAGACACCCTTATAAAGACAACTTCCTGATGGTAAGATAGCAAACATGGTTGTAAACCCACCTTAAGCCACAAGTGAAAAAGCACACAAGAAATTTGTCCTCACTCAGGGTAGGAAGGTAAACTAGTGCCTCATCAGGATTCAGACCATCTTTAAGGTAAGTGAAGGGATATGATTTATTAAGTCTTATGTGCAGACAAATGTGCAGTTCAGATAAAGCAACCTAATGTTTCAGAGTCATTGAGGTTACATTTGGAGAGCAGAGATTTAAGAGGTGATTTTAAGATAATCATTTACCTTCCTTAAGGGGGAATGTGAACCTGTTGCTTAACGAACCGTGCTCAATTAAAACATCAAGAGAATGAAAGGGTCATTCAGAATGTTTGTGGTTGGTTTTTTGGTTTGCTGATCTAATACATTTAATGTTAATGTCATCTTAATTTCACACCTACATTTTTTCAGAGGATATCATATCCTTTTGAGTTTTACCTGTGGCACCTTTGAGAATGTCCATACAGGGCATAAAAAACCTTTTGAAACTTGAAGAATTGTGAATAAATAGTTTGAAATGAAGCAACTCAAATAAATAGATTGTTCAATACTTTATCAAGGTGAAATGTGTTTTATACATCTGCATCACAATTATGGCCCTGTTTGTTTTGAAGTTCAATTTCCCATATCCTTCTTATTTGTTATTTATTATCTTTGTTGTATCTATATCCTTTTAGAAAAGATAAGCTTCAAAAGTGCCATGCAAGTTTATTACACGACGTCTATCATTATAACTAAGTCAATTATCTGTGTAGTTGTATTTCATGCTCCTAATAGATGCCGTTAAAGAAACACTTACACACCAAATTGAGTTCAACGTTCAAACAGCCTCCACCTTGCTCCGTCTCTCGGGAGGGTGAAGGTCGGCCCGGGTTAAGATGAGCTCCACCGGGGAAGAGGGCATCAGCATCGACACGTACACCTCCACCACCACCGTGCACACGCTGGCCGGCCGCCGGCGCCCCCCGCCGGGCCCCGCGTGGAGCGGCCGCGCCCCCCGCCGTCTGCGCTTCATGAAGCGCGACGGCCGGTTCCAGGTGGTCTTCAGGGACGGCCAGGGGAGCTGGGGCCCCTTCCTGCTGGACATCTACACCACCCTGGTGGAGACGCGGTGGCGGGTGATGCTGCTGATCTTTTCCCTCTCCTACATCCTGTCCTGGCTGCTGTTCGCCCTGCTCTACTGGCTGATGGCCTACGCCCACGGGGACTTGGCCCCGCCCCCGGACGGGGGCCGGCCGTGCGTGGCCAACGTGCGCAGCTTCACGGCGGCCTTCCTCTTCTCCGTGGAGACGCAGGCCACCATCGGCTACGGCTTCCGCGCCACGACGGAGAGCTGCCTGGCAGCGGTGGCGGCGGTGACGGTGCAGAGCCTGCTGAGCTGCGCCATCGACACCGTGGTCGTCGGCGTGGCCGTGGCCAAGATGGCGTCGGCCCGCCCCCGCGCGCTGACGGTGGGCTTCAGCCGCTGCGCCGTGGTCAACCTGCGCGACGGCGCCCTCTGCCTCTCCTGGCGGCTCGGCGACTTCCGGGGGAACCACGTGGTGGAGGGCGTGGCCCGCGCCCAGCTGGTGCGCTACGTCGCCCGGCCCTCGGGGGCCGTGGAGGTCTCGTACCGGGACCTGGAGCTGCAGGACCGCGACGTGGTCCTGGCCACGCCCGCCACCGTGGTGCACCGGCTGGGCCCGGGGAGCCCGCTGTACCGCTGGCGCCCGGAGGGGAAGGGGGGGGGGGAGGAGGAGGAGGGGGGAGAGGAGGAGGTGGAGGAGGGGGAGTTTGAGCTGGTGGTGTCCTTCACCTACACGGGGGACACCACCGGGACGCTGCACCAGACGAGGACGTCCTACGCGGTGGGGGACATCCGCTGGGGCCAGCGCTTCCAGGACACGCTGCGCCAGGGCCCCAAGGGCCTCAGGGTGGACTACGCCCTGTTCCACCAGACCTCCGCGGTCCCGGTCCCCTGGGTCAGCGCAGAGCAGCTCCTCAGGGGGGCGGCCCCGCGCCAGGCAGAGGAGTCTCAAGAGCCCCGCGGGGGAGCAGGGAAGACACTGAGAGCCCTGGACCTTCGGGCCCCCAGACCTGACCCGGGTCCGGGGGTGGTCCAGGAGGCTCGCCTCTAGCGGGGGGGGGGGGTCCTGTGTGAATAAAGACTATATATTTAAGATTATGCATTTCTAGTGTGTTATTTATGCAGTTGTGTCTCTCACCATGAAATGGTGAGGCTTGTTAGAAATGTATTTTTCATTTCTGTGGTTTTCTATCGGGGGTTGGGTTCATGCGGTGTACTTTCATATGTTTTTGTGTATAAATAAAACGTGTAAGTAAGTGAGTGTCCTCTTGAGTTCTTATGTCACCATCACGTGTCTTCCATTCATAGCTCCTATTCATGATCCCAGCCCCGCATAATGCATAACACAAAAAGGTTTCCCTCAACAGCAGCAAAACCAACAAACAAGACAACATTTTAGTAAGGGGAGTGTCATTATGTGTCTTAGGTCACTTTTCGGTCGGGTTACTTTAATGCTAACTATATTCATTAGTCAATCCGCCCATCTAAATTGGAACGCGATGGAGTTTCTCCACTAACGCTCCGCTGAGCGGGGGGAGGGGGGGGGGCGTGGCTTCTCCGCCATCACTTGAGATCCGCAGGCGCTCCAGCTTCCAATTGGCCGGCTGGCTCCGAGGGGGCGGTGACGGGCACGTGTGTTTTTAAAGTGCGTCCATGTAAGCCCAAACAACTTCTTCACTATCGCCGAAACGTGTTATGGCACAATTTGTAATGTCTGACATTAATTCGAGTGCGTTTACAATAACGGCCAAGAGGAAAAGGACCAGATTTGGAAATGTTATTCTGCATGAGACGCTTAACCATAAAAGCGGGAGATTTGTGCAACAGGAATTAACAGGTAGGCCCACCTGCGAATCATACCTTGTCAATCTATCTGTCCGCATGTCTACATTTGTGTGTGCATGCAATTCATATTGTTGTTGTTTTTAATTAAACGTGTGACTGAAGTCAATTACCATAAGCCTAACGCATCT
This sequence comes from Pollachius pollachius, assembly GCF_949987615.1. Taxonomy (NCBI): domain Eukaryota; kingdom Metazoa; phylum Chordata; class Actinopteri; order Gadiformes; family Gadidae; genus Pollachius; species Pollachius pollachius. Next base: position 22,602,953 of record NC_136944.1, on the reverse strand, counting down.
CTGGGAAAGGCTGTTTTAAAAGTTGTGCAGTATGCCCGAGTTGGATGTGCGTCGCCTGTGCGTTACCTAGGACACACGCATTATTTCTGCTTCTTACTCACCTGATAATAAACGAGATCTATCTCTAACCGCGTCGCAAGTGCATTGCCCCAATTTCGCTTTTAACTTTTAAAGTGAATTAAGTCTTACCTTCCGATGCTTTCTTTATGAACAGTCCTTTTAATGAACATTCGTTAAAATACACGTATTTGTTTTAATATAAATAAAGCGTGAGGTGTGTTCTCTAGGTCATAACGGATATTATCAATGAGTTATCGATTGATCTCATGTGAAATAGAGCACCGTTATGCAACCAGTTTCCATCTCTCCTATTGAGCACACATGCAAACGAGCAATGACAGCTTCTGTTGCTCCTGCTGCAGACTGACAAACCGACAGCCCTACGTCACTGGATACGGTCTCACTGATTAATTGCGCCCCTAATTAGTTTATTTGTGATTGGGTCCAGTTGCTCTTACACTGACTGAATGTTATACATTGAACATATTTAGAACTCTTGCAGCCTAATTGCACATCTTTTTTAGTCACCCTGTGGTGAGGGACAGGGAACCCCTGGTGTATACATTGGGAGGGCTATCATTTCTCCCTAAGTAGGCCTGTAGGCTCATGCTTCAGCTGAGTCCGTACCAGGACCGAGCCTTTAGTAAGTGACTCCTGCAGAGGCGCCGTCCCTGCTTGCTGAACTCCGCGCCTCCATATGTCAGTTGCTACCTAGCAGTGACATCATTAGTCGGGAAAAACAGATGATGCAGAGGGATTTAGCCGGGCGGTGCGCATCTCGTCCCAAATGACCTGTAATCACTTTCCCCGGGTATAAATAGCCCTGACAGTTGACGGACAGGAAAATGACGAAATGATGCTATACCGTGAAACGTCAAATAACGGTTCGATCACCGCACTCTCTCGACCTCTTTCAACGCGTCTTCCCCTGACCCTCCTCCCTTCCCCTCTCTGAACAACAACCCCAGCGCCAACAGGATTCTCTGAGCCCGCTGCTGAGACCCACAATAGCTATTCTGACCTTCACTCTGTGACAGTGGAGCTCGCGCTGATGGACTGGAGTTTCGGGTGACAGGCAGTTGTTTCGGCAGTAATAAAACATGTCTGCCGTCCCCTGTGTGCCCAGTGTAGACCGCGGTGTCGCATTTTAACGGAGCCCACTGCACTGTACTCTCAGACCAAGTCAACCCCCGTCCCTCCATGCTGCCCCCATCGGACGGCGATAGGACCCCTGTGGAGTGACCGACCCGTCCTCTCTGATGGCCTAGCCCCCTTACTTCATTAGCAGCCTGTGTCATGTATTCAATCAGATTTTGGCAGCGTGGTCCGTGACATCAGAACCGGTGCTAGGACAGAACACAGGGGAACATAGGCCCCGCTCGTCTGAGAGGCTTTAGAGAGCACTGTCTGTGTTACTACTCAGCAGACTCCATTTTGACGCAGCGTTTTACCTCTCCAGTTGAGGCCTTGGCTAAACAATGTGTGGTTTACTTCAACCCTGGTTACAGCTCATCTCTACTGGCTGCTACTGTGTTATGACTGTGTAATGTCAACAGAGGAGAATGAAGCTCACAGGATGTGTGCTACTGTACCAGGTGGTTCTGCTGGCGTCAGATAATCAAACAGGATAATCAATGCATGAAGTATTTACTGGAGAGCGACTGTAGTAACCCCATTGTTTACCTTGATGCTTTGCACCCGGTTGTAATGTGTTTCCTCTCTTTCCTGCACTTAAGGTACGAACTGAGTTGACATGAACTTGATCTGTAATTTGATTCACCGCTCGGCGAACCGACCTACTAATTCATACTTAAATAAATAATAAATGCACAATTCCCTGCTTTGTCGGCCAATGACATGCTTGCATTTGATGCTTCGGTGGAAAGTGTCACAGATGCTGATGCTTAATTTCTGAATTCAAACACAGAGACACTTTATACTGTCCATAATTGCGTCCATACAATAGAGTCTTGGTTTCATAAATGCATTATTCAAACATCGGGTAACCACACACCGACAGACAATGATCTTTGCTCTGGTTTCTGCCACTTAGCCTAACACCATTTTCTTCTGTCTGTATTTTCCACAGCACACTTAACTGATGAGGCCCAAAGCCCCCAGGAAGGAGGACTGACCCGCCCTCGCCAAGAGTGCACACTCCAGGACTAGTGCAAGAACAGCACCGCACACCCCCCCTTCCCCCCCCCCCCTCCCCCCCCTCCCTCCTCCCCACCATCAGGATCCCCGGGGTCCCGTCCTCCATGTTTCCAGCTTGAGTTAGTCCCGGCCAAACGTTCAAACCTGTTTCTCCAACGCTTCTTCCAGAAGCTCAGACTGTTCTCGGCAGCGGAGGCGGTGCCGGAGACCCCCGCCCCGACGGCGGCCATGGGGAGTGTGCGAAGCCACCGCTACAGCATCGTGTCCTCGGAGGAGGACGGCATGAAGCTGGCCGCCATCGCCGCCTTGCCCAACGGCTTCGGCAACGGCAACGCCAAGAAGTTGCAGACGCAGCGGCTTCACCAGAGCCGCTTCGTCAAGAAGGACGGCCACTGCAACGTACAGTTCATCAACATGAGCGAGAAGGGCCAGCGCTACCTGGCCGACATCTTCACCACCTGCGTGGACATCCGCTGGCGCTGGATGCTGCTGGTCTTCTGCTTCTCCTTCCTCATGTCCTGGCTGTTCTTCGGCTTCGTCTTCTGGCTGGTGGCGTTCTGCTACGGCGACCTGCAGAGCGAAACACAGATGTGTGTCTCCAACGTCAACAGCTTCACCGCCGCCTTCCTCTTCTCCGTGGAGACGCAGACCACCATCGGCTACGGCTACCGCTACGTCACCGAGGAGTGCCCCGTCGCCGTCTTCGTGGTGGTCTTCCAGAGCATTGTGGGCTGCATCATCGACGCCTTCATCATCGGCGCCGTCATGGCCAAGATGGCCAAGCCCAAGAAGAGGAACGAGACGCTGGTGTTCAGCCACTACGCCACGGTGGCCATGCGGGACAGCAAGCTGTGTCTGATGTGGCGCGTGGGGAACCTGAGGAAGAGTCACCTGGTGGAGGCCCACGTGCGCGCGCAGCTCCTCAAGTCGCGCACCACGGCCGAGGGCGAGTTCATCCCGCTGGACCAGGCGGACATCGACGTGGGTTTCGACAGCGGCGTGGACCGCATCTTCCTGGTGTCGCCCATCACCATCGTGCACCAGATCGACGAGGACAGCCCCTTCTACGAGCTGAGCAAGCAGGACCTCGAGACGGCCGACTTTGAGATCGTGGTCATCCTGGAGGGCATGGTGGAGGCCACGGCCATGACCACGCAGTGCCGCAGCTCCTATGTGGCCAGCGAGGTGCTGTGGGGCCACCGCTTCGAGCCGGTGCTCTTCGAGGAGAAGAACTACTACAAGGTGGACTACTCCCGCTTCGAGAACACCTACGAGGTGCCCAGCACGCCGCACTGCAGCGCCCGCGAGCTGGCCGAGAGGAAGAGCAGCACCGGCAGCTGCAGGAACTCCTTCTGCTACGAGAACGAGGTGGCCCTGGAGAAGGCGGAGCAGGAGGAGGAGCTGGAGGAGGAGGAGGAGAAGGAGGAGGTGGGGAAGGATAAGGGGGGGGAGACGGCGGAGATCAAGGGGGGCTTTGAGAACGTGGCTCTGGAGGACATGGAGAGGGACGATCCCGCGTCGGACTCTGACGACAATGGGGACTCTGTACCTCCAGAGGCGAGGCCTTTGAGAATAGAGTCGGAGATATGACCGCAGAGGGGGTTGATACTACCACCACAGAGTATGTTACCGGTCGGATGAATGTGGCTCCTAATTGCTGACTGCAGTCGAGTGTTCACGGACAAAGCTGGTGTGTTTGTACGTTTTGCTCGCCAGTATCCCCCAACGAAACCAATACCCCCCATGATTGAGTCAACGACGACAGCTAGACGGTTCTATACTTTGGTGCCATTCGCTTCCGCGTTGTTCCAAAAGTACGTTGTACATTGACTTAACACACCGTTCCGGTTACTTTAGTTTGTGATATCCACGCTACGCTTTCATTTTAAAACAGATTTTAAGACACTGGCTGAGAAGTTATTAAACTCTACTTGTAAGCCGTTTCTTAACCAAACCGGCCTTCATGTTCAAAACATTTGATATCTTAATGAACTGCGAGGACGGACCAAAGTAACAGAACAACAGTCAATGTTGTTTGGGCCTCCGGTTGAAGTCTGTGGCACCAGAGAAAGGAAAGGCTCGTGTCTAAAAGGACACCGAGAGGTCCGTGTAGGGTTGGGCGAGGACTGGAGCCCCACCGGTCATGTCCTCTGGGGTTAGCGCTGAACGGCTGAGTCACCAGAGCATGCGTTCTTTTATTTATGGAGAGGAATTGGTGAGATGAATCAAGGAGGCCGTGGATCCCCTTTCACCGCGGGTGGAAATGAGGGGCGCCCGTCCGTGTCGGTGCATGTTGTTGTCCTCTTGAGAGTTAGTCTCTGCCGTAGAATAGATGAAGGCATTGATTTAAACCCAAAGCCTCTATTTAAATCCAAAGTCTCAACTGGCCCTTGATAGAATATCAACATAGCAGTCCACTCGTGTTGTTTTATTGATCCCATAATGTCCTTTGACGAAACCTTTAAAATGTTCACCTGAGCTTCCTGGTGGTAATGGCGTATTTAAAAAAGAAACAAACTAAACTCCCAAAAAAAAGAACTAAACCATTGAATTAAAACAAAATGAGGAGACCGATAATTACCATCCAAACTCAATGTACTTGCATCTTGTGCTCTGAAAGAGTCTTAGGTCAGTTAAGAACCCACTCACAGGAAGAACCTCCATGAGAAGGTCTGAAAGCAAGGTTACGAGCCCATTCCCATGAATCCACTGGTTTATTCTGTTCTATAGATCGTTCTTACTCTCAATGTGTTCATCGTGCATGCATGGGCATGTGTTTGTGTGTTGCGAGCGCATCCCTGCGCAGGCGTGAACGTGTGTGTGACTGAGCATGCATGCATGCATGCGTGAGCAAATCTGTGTTTGTGTACGTGTGCACACGTAGACACACTTTATCTGTCTTTGTAAAGAGAGAGCGGGACGGACAGGGACAGTGGTTGGTGGAGGGGGGGGGGGGGGGGGGGGGGGGGGGGTCGTTGCACATCATGCTCCTCAATGCATGCTCTCCTGGTCTAAGTATAGCGACACTCGCCATGTGAGCCTTAACATGCCGTCCCGCCAGCGGACTGCAGTGGGGAGCTTTTGCATTGACACAGTTCAGGACAGTGACAATGGGACCAGAAGCGCTACAGAGGGATGTACGGCCGGCCGCCCGGACAGCTCCTGCAAAACCTGACAAGACACACGTGCAATACAGCTCAGAGTCAGAGGCAGGACACTGTGGAACCCAGCCACACCCCGAAGCTGGAAGTGACTGGAGCGAATGTCGACCTTTATGATGAGCGCTGCTGATTTACATATTGTTTGGTTAGGAAGTAACTTAGGAGCCAAAATGTATTATTTGTCTTTTGAAGTCTGCGTTTTGAATAGGACAGCGGTCACAGTCTGCTCTGTTTGTGTATTTGGGGGAGCAGAGAGTTTACCCTCAGAGCATCACAAGAGATGATCTCCCCTCGTGCTAGAGATTGCTTCCTTTGTTAGCTGAAGCCAAATGTATAGAAATTGGACACCTGTACCCCCGCCCCCCCCCCCCCCCAGTCATGGACGATTGAGACAATAAACCTAGCAGAGAGTTAGCATGCATTATCTGACCGGGTGTGGAGTTCATTCGGGGCAGTGTTGGATCCCCACTTTGACGGCCCCTATTTTGAGCGCGTTCCCTGACTGCAGAGGGTCTGGTAAAGAGCACAGACATGTCATTTCTGAATGGACCCTTTTGTTTTTAACCATTTTAAATGTGTTATGTTTTGAAACAGGGACAGCTTCACTAAGGCACATTTCCTTTTATATTCAGGCCCTCGAACTCCGGACACAAAATCGACGCAAACGCAAAACAACTGAACCCGGCCCAGTTAAAAGAGACATCCCCGGTTTTAGATCATGAAACAATCCTGCTATGACGACTGGTTTGATCAATTCAATGGAAGCACCCCCCTCCCTCCACTCCTCTCAGCGTTAATGGGACATCCTCCTTATAGCATCTCTCTACTCCCCCAGGTGTTTTTATGTTCCGCCGTGGGTCTGTCTGCTTCCCGGGGGGCCGCAGGGACTGGGCAGGGGTTCATTCTGTTGTTCGGTGACGGTATGCAGACTCTGTACATTAATATATTGTGCAGTTGTTCAAAACTGTAACACATCCTGTTTTCAAATAAAAAAAAAGAGAAAATATCTGAAAAATTATTGAGCCGTTCAATTCCCTCAACGATCGCGGGTTCGATTCCCACTGGAGTCACAATAAAAAAAATCAACTCAGTGTATGTAATGCACTCAAATAAGCTGTGTAGGGATTAATAAGCTTTGAGGTCCTGCGGCCGGTTATAGAGCCACACAGCTAGCAATCTGGGAGCTGTGATGATGAGGAAGGATGTGTTTGGTTGTCGTAGCGACAGCCGCACACACACACAGGGCCTCAGGTGTAAATCTTAGCAGTCCGCGCCCCAATAGCTCCAAGTGCTCAGGGCATCGTTTACTGTACTCATGGACACTCAACGTTTGTTTATGTGGACACACAGAGACTAGACATTACATCTGCTGATGCTGGAGGTTGTGAACCCGAAGCTGATCTATTTTGGTAAACTGCGGATAAGTAGAGGGCCTCGTATAGTTTGGCACATTATTGTTGCCAGGCGTTGTTGAATCGAAAGTAAATTGCATGTTGTCTGAGTCTTAAGGAGCAGAATGCAATGATGTGTCGTGGTCACACTGCAACACTGTGCAGTGTTGCAGTGTGAAATGAATGTTTAAGTTAAAATTGTGTTCTTCATTAGAAATGTGTGCAATTAGCATCCGTGCAGCCTAAAGGAGACTCAGTCTCAATGGGCTGCACGGAGGCTGGCTGTCCAGGCAGGAACAAAGGTACTGCATCGATAGACAGACAGACTGACAGGGCCAATAACAGTACGACACCAAACACAACACACACATCTCTTTTTTCATGTATTCATTCATTGATGTATGTTTTCTATACAATGTCCTGAATGTGGAACATGAATTTACACCATTTTGAAACATTTGCCGGCAAATGCAGTCGCCGTGATTATGGAGTTGTTGGAATCGGAATGTTGTAGATTTTATTGATCAGACTTCAGCAGAGAGACAGCCGGATGATTGGATTTGATTCTACTCTTGCAGCGCTGGAAGCCTGAGGCCTTTTTCCGCATTTGCCAATGAAACGGCATCAACGCTCAAAAATGAAATAGGTGACCATCACACAGGACTAAATCAGTTATCGTCAAAAGTCTTGCAATTCGTTTTTGTTTGATGTTTTTTTTTATCTTCTGATCGGAAGAATCAAGTAGAACCAGGGAGTCTCTGAATCCAGCAGATCGTTCATGATCCAACGTCTGTAGGTCTGCGGTTGGGTGTCTGTGTTGATGTTCTGGTGCTCAGACCAAACCAACAGAACACTGTCCGCCAGCACAGGATCGATAGTGGAACCGACGTGACTCTGACGAGCCAGCCGGCCAATCAGTAGCCTCAGAACTGGTCACGACCTTGAGGTTAAATGCAGGATGCCAACAGCAACAAGAGAAACGTGTCGACTCATTCTGTGATCCCTGTGAAGAAAAGTGGTGTTTTGTGAATAATTTTTACAATGGATGAGACAGCATTGAGACGTGACTTTCTACATTCTGTGTGTGTGTGTGTGTGTGTGTGTGTGTGTGTGTGTGTGTGTGTGTGTGTGTGTGTGTGTGTGTGTGTGTTTCTGTGTGTGATTGTCACTTTTGTTTGTGTGTGTATGTGTCTCTTGTTGCTCTTTGCGTGTGTATTTGTCTGTGTGATTGTTGTTTTGTGTGTGTCTGTGTGTGATTTTGTGGGTCTGTGTTTGGGTGTCTTCTTCCTCTTCTTCTCCTTCTGTTGAAGCGTAAGGTAATCTTAACTTTTGGCCGGGCTGAAAGGTCGGCTGAGCGTCACAATTCCAGAAGCTTCCGCACACCGTTTATATCAGTCTGTATGTGTACGTGTGTATGCGTATGTGTGTGTGTGTGTGTGTCTGTTTATGCACTCACACTCTCTCTGGCTGCTGGGTTGCTCTTCAGGCACACACACACACACACACACCCTCAAACACACACACATTCTGGCAGCATCCTCGACAGCTGAGCACGTCATGAAACTCAAACAGGTACAATGTGTTGGACGCAGCGCAGCTTTTCCACTGCAAGGCCTCTGCCAGGGCGGCACTACGCCTGTTTATTAACAGAGGGCCTCGGGGGGGGGCCTAGGGGGGCAACCGGATTGGATTCAAGCCCTCCTTCCTGGCCCCTCCATCGTCTCATTCCTCGAGTCGAACCAACTTACAGTCCCACTTACAGTCTCCCGTTTGAGCTCACTCACAGCGTCTCCCTGGCCTGGGAGTCTGTCTCCGTGCCCGCCGTCACTCTGTTGAAGGATAGGGTTCCGTTTGGTTTCCGGCGGTGCGGCAGACAGCTCCTCGGCGAGCCAGCGAGTACCAGGCGAGCCCGTTTGGCGCCGCGCCGCGCCTGCCTTTGGCCGCCCCTCCAGCGCAGCCTTTCACTGGAGAGCGGCCCGCTTCCGCCGCTCACACGGGGTGACAGTGGCCCGGGGGGGGGGGGGGGGGGGGAAAGAGCGGGTCGGGTGGTAACCGGAAGGTCGCCGGTTCGATCCCCGGCTCCTCGAGCGTGGAGTTGTCCCCGAGCGAGACGCCTCAGCCCAGCTGCCCCCCGACGAGCCAGCCTTGCGTGGTCGACTCCGCCGTCGGTGAGTGGACGTGTGTAAAAACGTCAGCTAGATCCCCAACATGTGATTGTTAACGGACGCTGCCCAGAACGGAGATCCTCGGGCCCCTAGGGGCCCCGGCGGACACCCTGACCCCCGCTCTGTGCTCATCCGCTCCTGGGTAATGTCGTATATGACCTATAGGCAGCTGTACAGCCCTCCAACATCTACCTGAGGAGGGGAGGCTTATTGATCAGCAGACATGATCCCAGTTATCTCGCTGTCTGTTCGCAGAGCACACATGCACATACACAAACACACACACACACACACACACAGACACACACACAGTAACACAAACACACACACACACACACAGCCGTAAGTCCCAGCAGCCCTACATTGCCGCTACACTCTCTCTCCTCACAAGTCGGTCACACGCCCAGACAATATCTTTCCACCGAAGGCGTGACGCCGCAGCCTCCGGAGAGAATGGCCCGGGGAGAGGATGCTCGCTAAGGTTACCATGACGCTGCCGTGGCAACCAGAGCCGCCATCCTCAGCTTAGTTCAGAACCCTTTGGGAGGAAAGGATGGAGGGAGGAGAACAGTCAGGCCGCCGCTGGAACTCAGGAGAAGACAGTCAGAGTCAAGGGCTGATTATGGTCCCTCATTCCCGCAGCGCAGGGGGGGTTACGGACCCCTCACGTCCTTGCGGACCCTTCTTGCGTCAAGGGCTGTGATTGGTCCGCTTACCGAAACCCGACGCGGAACCAAAGAGGGTCACGACTGCGTCGAAGCGTCTGCGCGGCCATTGGGTTGCGTGAACGTGGGGACCATAATCAGCCCTTTAGTGTGTGTGTCAGTGTGGTCTCTGTGTGTGTTCAGTCCACTGGGTCGATCGCTGGGTCTGTAACGCCATCGACGCGCTACCGGGGGTTGATCTGATTAGGGATTGCAGGGGATTGTGGGACGGGAGCGAGACTGTTCACTAAGGGCTGCTGCATCTGGTACGCACCGAATAAGAGGAGGGATCAGGAAACACTTTACAACAACCGTTGTAAACCGTTATTTCATATTGGTTAATGCAGTAATAAGCCTTAACTTAGTTAATTAACAGTTGATTTATGGTCTCGTAAAAGGGGTCAGGGGTTAACCTTAACCATAACCTACACCGCTACGTATCTATGTGTGTGTGCTGTACACACACACACACACACACGTACACACAGACACACATATTCCTAACCCTGACACTCCCTCTGATTACTGCAATAATTAACGCTGATTAGCGGTTAATTATTGTACCCTTATCCTTTAAATCGTTCCCGTGTAAATGGAGACCTGGAGACGGAGGACTTTATCGGTGAGTCCAAGTTCTCGGTTACACTTTTACCTGCAGCTCTGGCTAATGGATGAGGCAGACACAAGACAGGCACGCACACACACACACACACACACACACACACACACGCATGCACACAGAGAGGAGCATGCACAAACACATACACACACACACACACAAACCCCCACACAGGGAGGGGGAAGAGGACCAGGATCCCCCCCCCCCCCCCATCAGATTTAATAGTACCAGATTACAGGATCCAATCAGCGGTGACATTAAGCCCAGGGGCCGTGTTGAACGGGACACCGGTGAGCAGTAATCGCCTCCTCCTCCTCCTCCTCCTCCCGCTCCTCCCCCTCCTCCCCCTCCCCCTCCTCCTCCTCCTCCTTCTCCTCCTCCTCCTCCTCCCCCTCCTCCTCCTCTTCCTGCTCCTGCCCCTCCTTCTCCTCCTCCTCCTCCTCCTCGTCCCGCTCCCCCTCCTTCTCCTCCTCCTCCTCCTCCCCCTCCCTCCTCCTCCTTCTCCTCCTCCTCCTCCTCCTCCTCCCCCTCCTCCCCCCCCCCTCCTCCTCCTCCTCCTCCTCCTCCTCCTCCTCCTCGTCCCCGCTCCCCCTCCTTCTCCTCCTCCTCCTCCTTCTCCTCCTCCTCCTCCTCCCCCTCCTCCTCCTCCTCCTTCTCCTCCTCCTCCTCCTCCTCCTCCTCTTCCTCCCGTCCCCTCCCCTAGCCTGATTACCAAATGATTACTAGCCCATTAGTTAACCGTTAATTAACTGTTAGTTAATTGTTCGTTTATGGTTATTACTGCATTAATCAATGTTAATTGATTTATCGTTAATGCAAAGTATCGTTAATGCAAGTGTTATCGTTCTGATTTCTGTAAAAAATGTCACCTTCCGGATCATACCATTAAAAAATAGACGTATTCTCCCAACATTGCTGATCTCAGATTAAATTAACCGTGGAACCACTCATCGTTAGATCATTGCCTTCCACCTGATAATGGTTTTAAAGAACGATTCTATGTTTTTAAACGTCAGCATCATGCCGGTCTCTAAAGGGCGATCAGACCTCATCCTTAATGTTGTGAGACGTCTTAATGTGTCTGGCTCTTGTCAAACGTTTATGAACATAAACTCTGCAGCTCTGAGAGGAGGGGGAACGTCTTCGGTCTCCACACGCATTCCTCTCATTAAGGAGATTAATCCTCCCGTCTCAAAACACAATTTGCCCGCCCTGTTCTGCCTAAGATTACAGAGCTGGCTTAAGGCAGGCTTAGCAGGAGTCCCTTAAGGACAACAATGTAGCTCTACATCCACGACGAGGACGAGGAGGAGGAGGAGGAGGAGGAGGAGGACAGGGTGAGGCCAGCCTGGCCTATCAGAGCAAAGAGACAGGGAGAGAGAGCGAGAGAGAGAGAGAGAGAGAGAGGGAGGGAGAGAGAAAGAGAGACAGAGAGAGGGAGGGAGAGAGCGAGACAGAGAGACAAAGAGAGAGAGAGAGAGAGAGAGAAAGATGGGAGCAAAGAGAGTGGGAGAGAGATAGAAGGAGGGAGAGAGACGAGACACACAGCTGAGAGACAATCACATCTGAAGCATCCTCAGACATCGTCTCAAACCTCGACTCTGGAGGCAAACCCCAAACCAGGCTGAATCCGTATTTCGTCTCCCCCAAACCCCAGAAAACCAGAAGCCGTCTGACTCTGGCTCCCGGCGGTGAACAATGCACCGGTGCCGGCGCGCGGCTCCGACGGCGCCGGCTGATTTAATTAAAGTGCCGTACGGCCGGCCGTGTGCTCCGGTACGGCACTTAGAGCAGGGCAAGTTTTCCATGTTCGAACACAAGAGGCGGTAACAGGAGCCGCGAGGGCCCTCGCCGGGGCCCGGACGCCCGGGCCGGGCCCCTGAGCTTTGTGTTACACAGCGAGCAGCACTGGGCCGCTCAGGTCACCCAGAGGTCCGCTCTCTCCCCTCTCTCTCCCCTCTCTCTCCCCTCTCTCTCCCCTCTCTCTCTCCTCTCTCCCCTCTTCTCCCCTCTCTCTCTCCCCTCTCTCTCTCCTCTCTCTCTCCAGGTTAGGGTTAGGTTAGGGCTGGGTTTAGGGTTGGGGTTTGGGTCTCTCCTCTCACTCTCCTCTCTCTCTCCTTGCTCTCTCTCTCTCTCTCTCCTCTCTCTCTCTCTCTCTCTCTCTCTCTCCTCTCTCTCTCTCCCCCGCTCTCTCCCTCCTCTATCCCTCCTGCCATGATACAGAACCAGAGGGAGTGAGTGGTGAATGATACAAGCAGACTGTGCTCCAGACCTGGCAGCACGGGGCTCGTACTACAGAGCCCCCTCCCCCTACACCGTGGACCAGACCCAGGTGTTTACCCATCGGCAGCAGGGTGCTGTGCGGTTTGAGGTCACGCCAGTGGAAACTGTTTCATCCCCCCTCGTCCTTTTCCAGCGTGGAACCCAATCCGCCTCCGTACTGTAGCGCCTCCGTCACCCGTCACCCAATAGGCCTCCCTGGGCGCCCAGCAGGCCTCTCGTCTCCGTCGCCCTCGACCGCCCGTCAGCCTCCGCGGCTCCGCCCCCTCCTCTTGATCGCCATGGTAACGCCGCGCGGCCTTGAAAGACCGCGTTTAAAAACCCACGTTTAAGACCACGTTTAAAATCCACGTTTAAGACCATGTTCAAAAACCACGTTTAATGCCATGTTTTAAATCCAAGTTTAAGACCACGTTTAAAATCCACATTTAGGACCACGTTTAAAATCCTTCCCTTTTAATTGAGTTTATTAACTTAGCGTCTTCTCGAAAAAAACAGTAACTTATCCATTTTTTATGAGGGAGTTTTTGGATAGGGAAGATGGACTCACGGTCACTTTAAAGTTGAGGTGTGCATGATGGAGCCCCTCTGTGTCAGTCATTCATAAAACACAATACCAGTGTTCTCTCCACTCTGGCTGGCTGTGCAACTGAGTGACGTGACCTTGCGTAGCTCAGCTGGCTGGATGGGAGGGGTTTGGGGTGAGTTGGAGGGGCTTAGGAGCGTCGGTAGTACACTTTTTGTAAACAAAGAGAGATGTGCGGGCTGGCTAGCATTTCTTATCAGTACAATACAGTACAAAGTTTTATCGATAACATTATTGAAATCGCTCTCCACCAGCGTTGACCACAGATACGCCCGGGCTATTTTAAGCTAGGAGCTTGCTGAAATTTCACATACTGTAGCTTTAAATATTTAATGTCAGCTGTATAAATAAAAGCAAGCCAATGTTAAACGTCTGCGCCGTGGGAAGGGAAGGGCCTTGAGCCTGGGTCTGAGTGGAGAGTGGGACGGTCAGGGGTCGGCTAATGTCGCGGCGGGGTGGGGCCCCGGCGGTGTAGTCTTACCGACCGGCCCCAACGGGGCCCTTGCGTCTCCCCGCGCCTCGCCCTGCCAGGGACCAACGGATGTGTCCGTGAAAACCGTCTGCCATTTGCTGCACCGCATCCCGGTGGAGGGGCGGGGGAGGGCTGATGGGGGGGTGAGGGTACTAATCCGGGCTTCACCTGTTATTTCCTGCCAGCCAACGGTCGGCGCAGGGTGGCACTCGCCCCGCCTCCCCCCCCCCCCCCCCCCCCCCCCCCTCGGAACCCCCCCCTTCCCGGTTAATGGGAAAGAAAAGAAAATAGCCCGGTGGTGTGGTGGCAACATGGGGGGAAAAACTCGGGGTCCACACCCCCCCAACCCTCACCCCTCACCCTCTACCAACCCCATCAACACCTTCCCCCCAACCCTCACTCCCCCCCCCACGGTAGTGTCAACAGCAGCAGGTGCACCGCGGCCGGTGGGACGCGGCCAGACCCCGACGTGAATACATTAACCCGCTGTAGCGGAGGGCCGCTTCACGGGGACGTGCAGACGGACGGACGTGCAGACGGACGGACGGCCGGCCGCTCGGCGCAGCTCAACACGTCTGGTCTGTGTTCAGGGGTTCAGGGGGGACAGGTCCCCCGGCTCACAGAGCTACGGCTTCAGCCGCGGCCGGTTCACCTCTCTGAGTCAGGGTGCTGTGGCATGTGACTGAGTGTATGCGTGTGTGTGTGTGTGTGTGTGTGTGTGTGTGTGTGTGTGTGTGTGTGTATGTGCTGTTAAAATTGTGTGTTTGCGAATGAGAGTGTGTGTGTGATTTTGTGTGCGTGTGCGATTGTGTGTAAGTGTAATTGTGTGTGTGAGTGTGTTCTTGCGCCGATTTGTTTTGGTGGGATCATCGAAGCCTTCGTGCCCAGCGCTCCGGGCCCGAGCGGTTCATTCACAGCGTTCCAGAGCATTCCAGTGGTTTCCCCGAATGCGTGTGCGTGTGTGTGTGTGTGTGTGTGTGTGTGTCTGTATCTGTGTGTGTCTGTGTGTGTGTGTGCGTGTCTTTTTGTGTGCCTCTGTGTGCCTGCCTTTGTCCACATGTATGTGTCTGCGTGTATGTGTCTGCGTGTATGTGTGTGTGTGTGTGTGTGTGTGTGTCTGTGTGTGTGTGCGTGTGTCCGTGGTGTGTCCTCACATTTCCCTGGCGGCCCCAGAGCGACCGATCTGCCGGTCGATGCGGCGTCGCGCTCAGGGGGTCGATGGAAACACAGAACACCGTTACGCAACCAATGGGAGCGGGGACATTAATATACACACAACATTCCTCACTATCAACGAAACACACATAACGAAACACATGATACCCGACATGAATCGCTATAGAAACCTACTGATAGCAACCGATTCCGTAGGTTCATTGATTGTTATGTTGGGCCGTACATGGTGGTTGGTCCGTCAGCCTAGATTAGAAAAGGGAGGGGCGGATTCCGCTTTGTGGCAGCTGACCCCTCCTCTCCCCCCTCCTCCCCCCCCCCCCCCCCCTGTCTCCCCCCCTCCTTGTGTTGACATCGGCTCATAGTTCTCCCGCCCAGATATTACGTTTCACCTTCCTCCTCTTCTAAAACAGTCCTCCAATGTTCGGGGCCGCGTTGTAAACACATACCTAGGCTGTCTGTCCTCCACACCTCCCAGGAAATGCGCATCGACACACTTTACTGCCGCGTCCGTTTCGGGGGTCCGGGAATACCTTGGGGGGGGGGTTGCTTGTTGCTGTAATCTCCAGCGGGGGGGGAAGAGAGTCACCGCAGGACAAATACAACATCTGCAGGGGCTGCACCGGTCGGGACCGGTTTCAGCCACTCTCCTGTTGCCATACCGCTATGGATGCTAGCTAGTGGCTAGCTAGTAGCCACTAGCTAGCCCTTCACTGGCGTGTGTTCCCGGTGGCCGAGGTCAGCCTCATCCGGCTGAGGCCCGGACGCCGCCGCTGACCTGCGTGAAAGGTCAAAGCGGGGTCACGCGTCTTACTGTCATGCTAGATTCGATTAGCGTTGACCTTGTGCTTAAGTCAAGGTCAACGCTGACATGATAAAGGCAGTCAGTTCATATTATGAACCGACTACTTCATATTATGAGTTCATATTGTGAACTGACTACTTCTGGTCAGGCCGACATAAAGAATAACAAATTATAAGTGCTTGGTTTTTTGATGTGTAGTATGATAGTATGATGTAGTATGTATCAACTGCCCTCGCAGTGTGCACATGAAAACTTTCTCTAACACACATGTACACATACACACATGTACACAAACAAACACACAAACGCACACGCACTTGCACTCAGAAACACACACACAAACACACACACACACAAACGGAAACACACACACACACACAAACAGAAACACACACACACACTGATTAAGGGGCATCACGGTGGCTGATCTACGGTTTCCCGAGGCTTGGCAGGGCACGGGGCGAGGGCCGGGAGCCAGCTGCCTCTAGGGGTGTAATTACGGCGTACTTTAGCCCTGGATCACCTATCAAATCCATCTAATCCAGGCTATCACCTTCACAGTCACACTGCCGCAGACACGGGACAATCACCACATCCACCGCCGCTCTCAGGCCTGGGGAGGTCGTATATATAGAAGGAAAAGTAATAATCATCTCCCATCGCGGATTAATAAAGCGCATACATCGTATTTTGTCTGATGTAATAGCGACGCAATGCGTATTTTTTTTTTATCAAGGTTGGACCATAGGACAGATAGTGGTGGATTAGTCTAGGGTTGGTAGCTGTTAATGAGACAATAAGGAAACTAAACCAAAAGGCTGACCTTTCAAAATGTAAGTGAAACTTAACGGCAAGTACGACCGATGCTCTGTTTGGTGATTGATTGTCAGCCCGAGAATCTCGTCATACCTGTTAAGAGGACAGAGAACAGAGCTGAAGAGTGTGATGAAGATGAAGGGACTGTCAAACAGCCCTGGCTCCCACACCCAGATGGAACCGGTGCGATAACACTTTGGGTTTGAAGCACTTCTTGGTTATGTTCAATGAAATGCCATTTAAGCATCTTGCTGGTACCATCCATCCACCGGACCCCACGTGGGGGAGGGTGGTTGCTGATCTCCGGGCCCTAAATGTTGAGGCGCACAGTGTAACTAGGTCACTCTCGTCTCTCACCCCCAGCTGAGCAGCCGTGCCCGTCCGCGCGGCCCCTCGCCCCCTCCCTCGCCGGGGACAACAGTCCGGCTTTTCCAGGCGCGTTACGCAACGTCTCGGGACTTCTTCTTCCACACTACAAATCTAAAAAGGGTGTCCGTCCGTCCGTCCGTCCGTCCGTCGGGCCGGCTGCTCCGTCCGTCATTCCGCCCGCGAGGGCCCCGGCCCTTTGAGTTCCTCCACACTGGCGTGAAGGGGCAGGGCGGAGAGCCCGCAAGGGCCTTTTGTCTCATGGAGGGCCCCGGTCGACACTCACCGCGCTGAGGGCACTCAGGCGGCGCCGGGACAGGAACACGCTGCTCTATTGACAGAACCGCACGCAGGAGGGGCTCTGGGCCCCGAGGGCAGGGCCCGGTTCTGCTCAGACAACGCCTCAAATGGCGCAGAATGGTTCCAGTCATGCGGTGTCAAAGCGTAACGTTATTAATAAAAAATAAAAAAACTCTGCTCGGCAGAGTGCCCGTGGTGTTCACTCATGCGTGACCGCGGATTTTTGAGTTGTTTGGATTATTTTAGTGGCGTCGTTAAGGGTTAGTGGTCGAGTTAAGTACCACTGTGTGTGTGACCTTCCCCTTTCATTACTGAATTCATCTTTTGACACGAACACTGCAGCCACGTGTTCAGCCGGATGGAACCGGTCGGCACTGCTGGATTGCGTGAGTGTGTGAGACCGAGACATGGCAAGGTAGAAAATGCTCAATGCAAGTCCCAGCTGGAGCCATCAGTGGTGCAGGAATCCCACCAGGTCCGCTAACCCTAACATCTCCAGAGTTTGCCGAGACACATGTTTGCCTCCGGAGGCCTAATCAAAAGGTCAGCTGTCCACCACACAGATTCCACCTGCAGAGACTGAAAAGAATTCCACACAGTGTTGTTTTTTATTGAAGAATAAAGCCTTTATTTTTGTACTTTTTAGTATTTTTTTTACGTCTTCCAATAGTTCAAGTTTGCTGATCCCACCGGAGAGGGGGGAGGGAGAGAGAGGAGGGGGGGGGGATCAGCATTAAAAACATCCTGCGGACGCGACCACAGAAAGGGGCCGGCCAAGGAGAGCAGAGGGGGGAGGGAAAAAAGGAACGATACAAAACCGAAAAAATAAAATAAAGAAAATAACAACAAGACACAAAATTAAATGAGAGCAGCTTCTTTGTGGCTTCCTCTGCGTTTCCCTTCTTATTGGTCGATCCAATGTGCTCCTAATTCCCAGACTTGTTTTTGTGTTTCGATTGGCTGCTGATGGGGGGGAGGGCCGCACTACAGTGTAAACAAAAGAGAGAGAGTTTCTCTCTCTCTCTCTATCTCCCTCCCCCCCCAGGGCCAGAGCTCTGGCCCTGGGGGGGGAGGGAGAGAGAGAGAGAGAGAGAGAGAGAGGGGCCCGACCATAACAAACCACCATCACAGCTTTGAACACTGGGGGGGGGAGGGGGGGCGCTTTAAAAAGAAATGCCACAGGTCGAATGCCTCTCGAGGTTGGAGGGGGGGGGGCAGTGATATGGTGCATAGTATGGTCACAGAGGAATAGGTGAGGGTGCCCCCCCCAGCTTCCCCCCACACTCACTCTCCTCCCCTTCATCCACTGACTCTTCCTAGAGATGCTAAAAACGAACACGCAGAATGAGATTGCGGTGGGGGGTTGAGGGGCGGAGCTTGATGGGACACAGCACTCCCCCCCCCCCCCCAGAGAGTTAGTTTCCCAGGTAACGCAACAGCGCCTGGTGACAGCGGGGTGAAAGAGAGAAAAAACGAGAAATCTGGTATTTACATCTTCAACACATAAATTATATCCAACGTCCTGAACGCACACTAAGGCATGAAGATATCTCTGAACATAACTATCTCTGAAACTAACGAGCGCCCTGGGGTTAAACGACGGCACTGACTCCAGCGCGAGGCAGGCAGGCAGGCCAGGAGGCGCGGGAGAAGACGACGACGGCGAGAGGCGCCCGAGGAACGCGTCGGGGAACACACATCAGTTCATGAGACGACAACAGAACTACTGAAGTTGGCACAGAATACGGAGATATATAAAGTCGCGAGTTGAATAATGCCGATCAGGCTGATTGCTGATTTGCTTATTTATCGGCTACAAAAACACGAACAAAATGAATGGAGAAAAAAAGGGAGAATTGGGTCAACGGCTTAGAAGAGGGTCGAATCGGTTGGACAGGATGGTTTGTCTACCTGGGGATGACCTCTGACCTCAGAGGGGATGACCCCTGAGGGATATCTCCCCCCCTGACCCCCCCCAAAACAATGAACACATCCCCTTCTGGCCATCATGCAACCAGGGGTCAGAACCGAGAACCTCCTGAACGGGTGTGTGTGTCTGTGTGTGACACGCAACCCAACACAACAGGAGCAAATAAAAATACACACAGAAGATATAGCTTTCATTGCACAACATGAACAAAAACAACAACAACCACTTTCTCTGTTGCAAGTGAAACTCAAAGCATAGCAGAGAAAAAAGGGCGAACAAACATTGTATAATAAGGTCCATTCATAAAAAGGGGGGGGGGGGTATCAGAGTTCAGTACATGTTGGTGTGGTAGTATAAATGGGAGTGAATTAACCTGTCGGCCGTACGGACTAAAGCAGCTCACTAACCACCTCCCGGTTCAGTGCCGCTGGGGTGGTTCAAGTCTTTGCGTCCTCCCTCCCAGCATAGTGTGTGTGTCTATGTGTGTGTGTGTGTGTGTGTGTGTGTGTGTGTGTGTGTGTGTGTGTGTGTGTAAGTATATGTCTATGTGAGTGTGAGTGTGAGTGTGTGTGTGTGTGTGGAGGTGCAACCAAGTCCAAGTATGTCATTCCAGTGAGCTTGGAGAGGAAAAAAAAAAAAAAAGAGGGTAGGCCATTGGTGCATTGCTGAGAAGGTCCCGCCTACCCTGGGGGTGGGGGTGTGGCCCCGTGGGGCTGTCAGTCATCCAGGATGACCTTGACAAAAGAGGCCACGTCCGTGTCTTTGGAGTCGTGCACGGTGAAAAACGGATGTTGCTGAGACACACGACAAAACAGAGGAAGCAAATTGTTAAAAAAAATAACAATCCTTTATTGTGGTCGCGACTCGCAGCGATAGTTTAAACCAGCCAAGCCATAGTCGTCGTTATGTTGTTGAAAACGCTAGGCGAGCCTGCCCTCTAGTGGCCAAAATGAGGAAATGAAAATGCAGGCTGAGATTGACTTGTTACGAACACTTACTGGCTACTAGGCCAGTGGCCCCGAAATTTGGGGTCGGACCCCCACTCTGGGCCCCCCTATTTGCATAGGGGTCCCAGGGGACCGCAGACAACAGCTATGGATATTTAATGATGCATTTGAGCGAGCCATATCTTTTTCTGAAGGTCTCGTTGGAGGTCCTGTATATACGAACGGCCTCAGGATTCATAGCCACGGGCAAACCACTTAGTGTGGTAGAGTGATTCCGTGGAATGCACACCTTGTAACCCCTAATATAGATTACTAGATTACGGATTACTGCTGTCCATCATGTTAAGTATACTCCTGTACAATTAAAGGACTATATTGAGAAGTGGGTGGGGGGAGGGTACTCACCATTAATTCTGTGTAGGCTGGTCTCTCACCCGGTTTTTTTCTTAAGCTGCAATGTCAAAACATTGGAAATCAAAATCACATTCAAGCGAATGAACAAAGGAATGAATATAGCGAGGTGCTGAGGGCAGGTCCAGCTGATGACAGCGATGACCAGCAAAATAAAACAGGGGCCTAGAAATGCTGCCCTAGAACTGCAGCCTCAGGTACATGATATTACTGCGGTGCCTCCATTTGGTGAAAACAAGCCGTAGAGCGACCCCTGGGGACGCCGGCTGCAACTGCTTACGCACTTAATGTTAACTTTTGTACGTCCTGGCACTGAAAAAATTGTAATTAGCATTGTGTAGCGTCTTATCCTATCTATCGTTGTTGTATACGGGGAATGGGTTAACATGGCGGTTGTTAGTGCTTCGCATTTGGTTCTGTCCATGTTTCTCGGACAAATGTCCGGATTGCATTTACATTACATTTACATTTACATTTAGGGCATTTAGCAGACGCTTTTATCCAAAGCGACTTACAATAAGTGCATTTGTTACAATAAGTACATTTGTCATAAGAAGTGAAACAATATATCGCTGTCGGTACAGTAAAGACGTTCATAGAACCAAGTGCAAGTATTACAATCGCTAGGCTAACCCATTCCCCGTGTAAAGCAGCGATAGCAGCTACTGTAGATGCTACACAATTAAGTACCTTGAATAAGTGCAATGTACAAGTGCCAGGACGTACAACATTCAATGGCGGCTGTGCATTGGTTGCATTGGATTGACTGCAAATCGCTTCGGATAAAAGCGTTAAAACTGCTAAACACCCTGAATGTCGATGTCAATGTAAACTTGTGCGGTGGGGAGGGGAGGGAGGGTCTTTGGTCTGTAGGGGTGTGTGGTAGTGGGGAGGGAGGGGGGTCGGTCAGGCTCACCACTGGGAGCTGAAGTCTACGAACTCCGGGGAGAAGGTGTCTGCGGGCAGCGTGGGGGACGGCTCGTCCACCACCTGCTTCAGCTGCTGGAAGGGCGTGCCCCACGACTCGTAGGGGAACTTCAGGATGGCCAGCTCGATCTGGGGGGGGGGAGACCGCCGTCAGACCACAGCGAGGGACGACCACTAGGCGAACATGGGCTGCTACTAGTACTAGTACTACTGCTGCTGCTGCTAGTACTGCTGCTGCTGCTAGTACTGCTGCTGCTGCTAGTACTACTACTGCTAGTACTACTGCTGCTAGTACTACTGCTGCTGCTGCTACTAGTACTACTGCTGCTAGTACTACTGCTGCTGCTGCTGCTAGTACTACTGCTGCTGCTGCTACTAGTACTGCTGCTGCTGCTACTAGTACTACTGCTGCTGCTGCTACTAGTACTACTGCTGCTAGTACTACTGCTGCTGCTGCTACTAGTACTACTGCTGCTGCTGCTGCTAGTACTACTGCTGCTGCTAGTACTACTGCTACTGCTGCTACTACTACTGCTGCTGCTGCTAGTACTACTACTGCTGCTGCTACTAGTACTACTGCTGCTACTAGTACTACTGCTGCTAGTACTACTGCTGCTGCTGCTAGTACTGCTGCTGCTGCTAGTACTACTGCTGCTGCTGCTAGTACTACTGCTACTGCTGCTACTACTACTGCTGCTGCTAGTACTACTGCTGCTGCTGCTACTAGTACTACTGCTGCTAGTACTACTGCTACTGCTGCTACTACTACTGCTGCTGCTGCTACTAGTACTACTGCTGCTAGTACTACTGCTGCTGCTGCTACTAGTACTACTGCTGCTAGTACTACTGCTGCTGCTGCTGCTACTAGTACTACTGCTGCTAGTACTACTGCTGCTGCTGCTGCTAGTACTACTGCTGCTGCTAGTACTCCTGCTGCTGCTAGTACTACTACTACTGCTGCTGCTGCTGCTAGTACTACTACTGCTACTGCTGCTAGTACTACTGCTGCTACTAGTAATGCTGCTACCACTACTACTGCTTCTACGTCTGCTACTGTTGCTGCTGCTAGTACTTCTGATACAAGTATTAATGCGGCTACTAGTGCTAATGCTGCAACTAGTGCTAATTCTGCTACTGCTAAAGCTACTAGTTCTGCTAGCGCTACTAGTACTGCTACTGCTACTGCTACTGCTACTGCTACTGCTAGCACTACTGCTACTCGTGATGCTAGGGCTGCTGCTACTGCTAATGTTACTGCTACTGCACTACTATGATAGTCACAGAGAGCAGATAAAAGACTGAAGTGCTCCCAGCGATACCAGTGCAAAACTTATCCTGTAATACGATTAGTAGGACTCAGTAAGATAACGATGGGCTTGTATTTTGCTTTCGGCATTAGCACAACAAACGTGGTTCCACCTTCGATCAAAGATAGCAGAGCGAAGAGTATCACAAAGTTCCCGTGGGTTGTAACCATGGGGATGACACGTCCCCCGCGTTGTGGGTGGAGCTGGAGCAGGGGTTCACTGGCTCTTTGAGGGGTACGGTTTAAAAGGCTCACCATGGTGATGCCCAGGCTCCAGATGTCTGACTTCACGCTGTAACCCTTCTGGTTCAGGTCAGGGTTGATCCGCTCGGGCTGGAAAGAGAGCGGGGAACAGAATCATTAATCACCTCTTTTTTTTCCTTTTTCAAACTATGGCCAAGAATGTGTAGCTTGTGTATGTGTATTTATTAGTTAAAGCTGCACTATGTTAGCTTTCCCATTAGCAGCTGTTCGTTTTCACTCACTAATTTGAGCTAGAGTTAGAGCTGAATGACCCATAGATAGATGTGTTTTATTCCGCAGGAACAATCTAGTTTGTCTATCTGTTGACTGAATGAATAACGTCAGTTGAAAAAGTGGCATAGTGCAGCTTTCAGTTTATCTGATGTGTTTGTCAAACTACACAGATTCTGTAGTTTGTATATTCTCCAGAGAGTGATGGTAATCGGGACAGCTTAGCCTAGAACTTAGCTCGAACTTTATCCGGTTGCCAAGCGTTTCCTGGGTGTACTTACTGCCATGTAGGGCTTACAGCCGGCGTCCATCGTCTTGGCGACTGAATCCACCAGGTGGCCACTGATGCCAAAGTCGCACATCTTCACCTGGCCCTGGGTGTTGATGAGGACGTTGGACGGCTTCACGTCTGAAGACACATCAACCATCATCATCATCACATCAATCATATGTATCAGAATTGATTTAACACTGTGAAGAGTTTATTTCGGTGTAACAATGACAAAACAATTATTCATTTCCATAACCGAGAAAGTAGTTGGTTTTGTCTTTATCCGTGCAACCATACTTGATGACATATGATTCACATTACCTTTACCGCATTAACAAAAAACTGGTTTAAATAACATCACCCTTACCTCTGTGGATGACGGACAGGTTGTTGTGCAGGTGTTCCAACGCCTTAACGATCTGTAGAGGAAACACAGTCAACGTAAGGAACTGAGCAAAGCCCTCTGGGAAGCACGCCGTCGAACCGCCCATCAAACGACCTCGACGCCACACAAAGAGAGTCCTTAACAACGCCCATCAGCCCCGTTTCCACGACAACCTCCACAGGAAGACTCACCGCCACGGTGATCTTGCCCAGGATGTCCTCGGGGATGGTCATGCCCTTCTCGATCACCTTCTTGTAGAACTTGTCCAGAGACGTGTCCATGAGCTCCATGCAGATCCACACGTCCCCCTGGGAAACAGACCCAGCGCAGAAGGGCCGCGAGCGTTCACATTTACATTTAGCTTCCATCCAGAAATCGACCCACACTTCCACACGCCGACGGCGGAGTCGACCACGCAGGGCCGACAGCCAGCCCGTCGGGAGCAGTCAGGGTGAGGCGTCTCGCTCAGGGACGCCTCCACACTCGACGCTACGAGGGGCCGGGGATCGAGCTAGTAACCTTCCGGTTACAAGCCAACATGCTCTAACCCGCTACGCCAACCCCAATAAGCAGGGTTACAAAACAAAGCTTCTTCTGAAGGGAACAGAATCTACTTCATATGAGGGGTTGAATGGTATTCAACACCCTGACCATGGATGGATAAAAAACATGGCCATTTTACACACATTAACATATTCAGACAGATGGAACCTCAGATGATATGATGTTCCATTGAAGAGCTGACTGATTCATCCCTGTGATGATTTATATCACAGGGATGTATGTATAACAGTATGATATGATTCATATCACAGTGATGAATCAGTCTGAACTTCAATATTCACTCTCTTTGCATCCTCGTCTCTAAAGATCACTGAGAGACGATTCATTCCAGATCAGTCTTGTTTACACAAGTCCTTGATATAAGGAAGAGAAACCTGTTGAGAATCGATACCGGTGACCTAATGTGTTAAATATGTTAAATATTGTTCGATGTCCAACCTTAGAACCTGTCTAATCTGAAAGAAACCTGCCCTTTCTCAACAAGCTAATTTGTTAAGCAAGGGGACATCAGCAAACAAAAATCACAGCTGTGCGCTTCTATCCAAACCCTGAATAACAGCCAGTTGTGTTCAGCAACGAAACAAAACCATCGCACACCAAAACGCTAACTTCACAGACAAGCTACAATAAATAGCTGCATCGCCATGACGACGTCCACAGCGGGACCGGCGGTGAGTTTGCCCGCGGCCGGTCGCTGAACCCAGGTGTTGCTAAGGAACCCAGCATTCCTCCGTCGGGGGTGGGCTGTAAAACGCTTCACAGGTCCCCAGCACAACAGACAACGCACCGCGTCATGTGATCGGGACGTCTCGCAGCACAGAGGCCAGCTGAACCCAGCGTCTGGGAGGGGGTTTAAGGAACGGGGGGACGTGAGCTAGAGTCGTTCCGATACTGGTATCGGAAATCCTTCCGATACGGCCTAAAATGCAGCATTGGGTATCGGCCAGTACTCAAGTCTATGCGCCGATCTGATACCACAACACGACACTGAACACATAACGTACACATAATGTACACATGGTGTTACGGTGCGTTTGTTAACGGTCGGAGATGGAAAGTCGGAATGGGAAACGTGTCGTCTCCTATCCAAGTCGTTAGAGATACGAAGTCGGAAGGACGTGGATGCTCAAGCAAATGCATTATTAAAGATAAGAAATGTAAATGATTTACTTCCGAAAATGAATTGTCGTCCGTGGGTGAACGGACTGTACATTGCCGTCATCGTAAGAGAACCCTTAAACAAGAACATGTGCTGCAAGCAGTTACAAGTGGTATCCGTTTGTACTCGGTATCGGCCGAAACTCGAGGTTAGGAAATCGGAATCAGGGAGGAAGCAATGGAATCGGGTCGCCTCTAGCGTTCACCTCCCCAGGGCCACCCACCTCTCTGAAGAGGGCCCCGTAGAAGGTGACGGTGAAGAAGCAGTCCACGGTCCTCATGGAGATGTCCAGGTCCATCAGCAGTCTCTTCTGCTCCAGGGTGTTGACCGTCGCTCGGATCCTCTGGGGGGGGGGGGGGAGGGGGGGGACATTTAGAATTATTGTTGTACTTATATGGGCATGCTTGTCCTCTCATCTCCATGTATATTGCAGGTCTGTCTTTCCATGTGTGTTTTCCTTCGGTCAGTCTGTCTGAGTATGTACCTGTCTGTCGTTCTGTCTGGCTGGCTGTCTGAGTATGTATGTACCTGTCTGTCTGTCTGTCTGAGTATGTACCTGTCTGTCTGTCTGGCTGTCTGAGTATGCGTCTGTCTGAGTATGTACCTGTCGGTCTGTCTGGCTGGCTGGCTGTCTGAGTACGTACCTGTCTGTCTGTCTGTCTGTCTGAGTGTGTACCCGTCTGTCTGTGCCTATTCTACCCCCAGAGAACCTCTCCCCCATACTGAACCCTCCCAGGGAACATAACCTCCAGTACCTCTGAAACACTCAGAGGACCCCCTCAGGCCAAACGCGCTCCGCGCCGCACACGACGGGTCAGAGGAGCCGCGGCGTGGCCGTGACCCACGGAGCGGTTTCAGACGCCTCCAGCGTCCCGGGGGGGCCAGGTAACCCGAGCAGCAGAGGGACCCACCTTCACAGCCATGATCACGCCGCTGGGGACGTGCCTCATCTTGTCCACCACGCCGTACGCCCCCCGCCCCAGCTCCTCGATCTGCTCCAGGTCGTCCGCCTTCACCACAAAGTTCTGGAGGACGGGGGGGACGGAGGGGACGGATCAATAAGGGAGGAGGTGTGTAGTGGGTTGTAGAAGGAGACAGGTATGGAGCAGGGGGGGACGTGTGGGTGTGTGTGTATGTGTGTGTGTATGTATATGTGTGTATATGTGTGTGTGTGTGTGTGTGTGTGTGTGTGTGTGTGTGTGTGTGTGTGTGTGTGTGTGTGTGTGTGTGTGTGTGTGTGTGTGTGTGTGTGTGTGTGTGTGTGTGTGTTTACCTTGTCTCCGATGGTGACGCAGGCCTTGGAGTCCAGGTCACGAGGGGGTCTGGGGGTGGGGGGGGGGGGGGTGGGAGACAGTTTGTATTCAAACAGAGACAGAGCGAGCCAAACAGGATGTTGTTGCCAACAGAGCACAGTGTCCACAGTGCACCTCTTGTGCAGCAGGTATGCAACAACATGTTCGCACCTAGCTGACTTATTAGAAACACAAAGCGATGCCAGGCATACTTCCTGTGTGTATATGGGCGGGGGGGGGGGGGGGGGGGGGGGGGGGTGACTTACGCAGCAACGGCCGGTGCGGTCGGGACAAAGACCTCAGTGGGGAGCCTCAGCCGTGGGTTCTTCTTCCCTGGGGGGAGAGAGCGCCGGTCAGAAACCAAACATAGAATTCACACTCCTTTGCTTTAAAAGGGGGCGGCATGTGGCTCAGGAGGTAGAGTGTGTTGACTGGTAACCGGGAGGTTGCTAGTTCGATCCCCGGCGCCTCCTAGCTAGAGTGTCGAGGTGTCCCTGAGCGAGGCGCCTCACCCTGACTGCTCCCGACGAGCTGGCTGTCGCCCTGCGGGGCTGACTCCGCCGTCGGTGTGTGAATGTGTGCATGAATGGGTGAATGTCAGGCAGTATTGTAAAGCTTTGAGTGGCCACTGGTTAGAAAAGCGCTGGATAAATGCGGGTACCGTTTAAAAACCCCAACGGCCGCTTAACCAACGCCGCGGCCGACCTTAAAACGAACCGTGAGTGAGCGGGTTTTAACACCTGACTCCGGTGCCAAGGAGGGCCCGGACGCGGCCGCCTGCAGCTGCGTTTGATTGACGCTGAACACTTCTGCTGATCTGTAATCCGACGGGAGAAGAGCGGAGCACGAGCCATCAGCGGCCGCCAAGCAGTGGGCCAAAGGTGGCTGACTAATCGTGACTCAGACGCTGCGAGGAGGAAGTGGGTTAGGAGGGGAGGCCGGCGTCTTCCTGCCCGTCCAGGCTGGTTCCCTTCCTGCACGCCTCGGTTAATCAATGCCAAAGAGCCCCCCCCCCCCCCCCCCCCCGTACCACCACCAGCCGTTGCTACGTTCACTTCACATCCTTTTTTTTCGCAATACCTGGCAGCGGGACAAGGAGAAGTTATGTTCCCTGCAGTCAGCGGTGACAGCACCCCCATTCAGGGACTCTTTGCGGTAGCGAGGCCAGGGACTTTCCCGTAGAACGGCAGGAACGTCCGGCCAGAGTCATATGGACACTCGCCTGATAAGACCCGGGGAAATATGTGAAAATGCTATTTATTTGTTTAAGAACTCCGGCGTTTCTGTCCCTGTGACGTCTTCGGCTGGAGATAAACTCTCCCCCTGACCTGGGCTGTGCACGGTTAGGGCAGGCTGTGTCGCTTTGTCCTGTTGGGCTGTTTTGGAAGGCTACCTCAAGGCAAACAGACATTCAAGAAAGTTGCACACAGAACAGTTTGTGTTTTTTAACTTGTTGCAATCTTGCCAATCTCGTAAACATCATAAATGCTGGGCAAGAATGTTTAGTGCAAGCTTGGTCCAATGCAATTTGCATAAAGGGTCATTTTGTGCAGAAAAATGCAGAAAAAGCCATGCAGAAAAAGCCATGCACACTCTCTGCATTTCCTCAATTCACCAGGTATTACCAATACTGCACGTCCTCAAACAGGTCTGCCTGGAATCCCCGTGAGGAGACAGTGAGATTAAAGCAGGCCAAATGTGCTTTCCATTTAGAGAGAGAGAGAGAGAGAGAGATATCATTAGTGTGCTCTAAACATACAAGCCGAGACTGAAAAAAGAATAGAAGTGTGCGTTTCCTCCGTGCAAGCTAAATTAAGAGCAAATCTCCTACTGTGACATAACAACTGAAACAGCCTTTTGTTCTTGCAGGGGAGGGGCCGGGTTTGGAGAGGCGACCTGCAGCCTGGCAGGCAGTCCCCTGCACTCACGCTATGGAATATAGGACATGAAGAAGGCTGCATGCCTGAGCGCATAGCAGTCAGGTTAGCTCATGCAGACTGTGGATCCATTTTTAGAATGCTAAGAAACCCTCTCGCGTCCCTCAAAACAACGCAGCCCTCTGCTTCTGATGCACAGCTTATCGTTGTGCATGCAGAGACTCTTTAGCATGAATCATGTAGCCTACACACGTCATGACTAATAGCACATGTCCATCACGGTGTAACCCGAGCCTGGTGATAGCATATGCTGCCTTTGATTGCCGACAGGCAGCCAACAAAACCAAACATGATCCGTTTCCAGGATGAGGTTAGCAACCAAATATTTGCATTTCTGAAAAGGAGCAAATGTTGTGCATTTTTCACGGAATCATCGACTCGAAACAAACGACAGATTCCCTGCAGACCCACGGATGGACAGACGTTTGTCTGCAGAACCAACCGTCACAAACCAAACACAACCACATGTTGACCATCACTTATGGATCTGCATGTGTGAGGGTCTGTGTGCGTGAGTGAGGGTCTTTGTGCATGCATGTGCATCTGCGCGTGTGTGCGTCTGTCTGTCTGTCTGTCAGTCTGAGCGTGTACGTGCGTCGACCACCGCCAGGCCTGTGGTCTGTGCAGGATGATTCATCATCAGTCATTCAAGACTGGACAGATCCTCAAACCCCGGCAGCTGTCATTACCCCGGTGCAATTATTACATCAGGTTCCTTGGCCTGACCGCTGGCTTTCCTCGTTCTGGACGTGATCGGACCCATCCCCCCCTTACCCCCTCACACTTATGTTTACTGTGGTTGGCACCGGCCCTCATAAGTCCTCATATAAATAATGACATTGAAACTAACTGTGGGTGAACTGAAAGTGAATCTGGTACACAGGGGAGCTATGTAGGGAGTTGGGAGTGTGAATCTGGTACACAGGGGAGCTATGTAGGGAGATGGGAGCGTGAATCAGGATATTATTCAAGCTGTAGGACAATTGAAGAGGAGAAATTCTGGACTTTCCATTCTATCAAAGCGTCAATAGCTGAGTAAGACGTCACCGACAACAAGCCAGATTTGCTCCATATATGGACTACGATGAGTCATGCACAGATTATCTCACATAACACCCAATCTGAGCGGGGGATACTTGGGTCTCTCCAAACATGCGTAAGCACTACTAGGAACGGCATTTCAATGCACTTGAGCCTGCCCAAGCCTTTAAGCGATCCCTAACTATTTAAAAAAAATCTTCCGGAAACCTTTGGGTGGTGTTAAGGGAACCAAAAAGCCCGCACAGACCTCGTGGAGAGAGAGCTATGCAAGATTGCTTTCAGCTAGTGAACTGTCAACAAAGAACTTCACTCCACTGGTGAACGCCGCTGCGAGTCACAACATGCCAGGGTAGGTCGAGGGCCACTCCGCACAGCCCTCTGAAACAATGTGTACTCCCACCATGGTAACGCTAGTATGATTGTGTAACAGCACGCGGTGAACTTGAAATGTAAATTGACATCATCACCGTGTCTCTCTCGCGCAGGAAAAGTAGCTTGATTTTCCACGATGGGTTTGTTTCCCCCCCCCCCCCCCCCAATGCGGTTGTTGTTCCAGAAAAAGAACGTCAGCATGAACCCGGGGTCAGAAAATACTCCTCACCATCGTCATGATATTAGTTGTAGTTAGGATATATATTTATATATGAACGTCGTGCAGGTTAGAAGTATCACGTTCGGCTTGAATGCAAAACCAAACCACCCACACGACATGTCACTGCAGGAGAACAACAACCTGGCTGCTGCTGCTGCTGCTGGTTTCGACCCACAGCAGCGGGTTTGTCACCAGTGCAGGCTGGGAGACCACTAGTCCGCCACTCACACACTGCTGGTTGTGAAATAGTTTTTAGAAAACGCACACGCAAACACGCACACGCACACACACGACATCCAAACACTGGTGTAAGGTCACCCCCGCTCGATAAACGGAGGCTGTTGTTAAAAGAGTCCAGCAGAAGTTTCTTGAGGCACCGAGTCTTTCCTCCCCCCCACCCCCCTCCCACCGCCGAATTTGCGTAATGATATAAGCAGGAAAGACGCTCGGCTGGCGTTTTCTACCCACCATGCAGCTCCTCATCTGCTAACTTAATGCACCCCCCCCCCCCCCCCCCCCGGTTCCATCCCGGAACCGGGAAGCCAGACACGTTATGGAACAAGCTCAGGTCAATCCTTACCTCCTTTGGAGACAGACATTTCCCCTCCGCTTTGATGAGGGGGGAAGGGAAGCACAAAGACTTTTGCCTTTTTCACTCCCTCCCTCCCGACATCTACCCTCCAACCGCTCAGGATCTGCGGCGGCTTGTCGTGCAAAAAACCAGCAGCGATGTTCGGATCGCGCGTCCTTTTTCGTGCAGCCCGTCCGTGCGTTACGCACCGAGTCTGCGCGTTACCGACCGATCGCGCGAAGTCTGCACGGGTTCCGACCGCAAAGAGACGTCCGAAAGATCCCCACGGAGGAACCCAAACTGCACTTTAGGGTGGCCAAAGTCTGACAGCTGAGGGAGCCAAAGACGCGTGTGCGTAATGACGTGTTTCCGGCCCGGGGTTTGTGGACAGTGTAGTTTTGTGTCGGAGAAAATGTTAAATAAAGGATTTACGTTTTTAGAGTTTTAGATTTTAGATACTCTACGTTTTTGTAGAGTATCTAAAAAATATATTATATATGTAATTTAATATAATATATAGAATATTTGATATGATATATTATAATAATATATGTTGTTATTATATATTATATTATTATTATATATTATATTATTATTATTATTATTATTATTATTATTATTATTATTATATAGCCTATATATACATTATAATGATATATATTTTATATTATTTTTATATTATGTGTTATATTATATATATATTATATACATTATATAATATCTAAAAGTTATTACATGTAGGTTGAATACTTATTTTAACATTTATTCGCTTAATTGTTGACATGTAAGTAGACAATTCAAGATAGCCAAGATGTTTTCAATTCTTTTTATTTTGGTGGAAAATTACATTCAAACAAATTGTCACTGAAAACGTCGTATTATATGGAAAATAAAAGGAATATTATTTTACTAGTAGGTCTATGTGCGATCTCAACAATGATGTGTGCCCTTAAAGTAACTAAATAGCACACTATATTTTATAAAATGACAAGGAGATTATTATTTGGCTCCTTGAATAGCATCCATATGCAAGCCATTACATATAGCCTATGTGCCTACATGTAATAGCATGTATTCTAAAGAAACAGAATTAGTGTCTAAATATGATTGTAGGCCTATTAATCTAATAATATGTTGTAAAGAAATACAGTGTAATCTAAGAATTAATTTCCATTCTCTGTGGTGGTAACATGAAATTAAAGCAAAGCAACTCATTTCATATCCAAAATGTAAGCAGAAAACATGTTTTTTTTTTATTTGGGAAGTCAGATGGGAAAGTCAAAGGGTTAAGAAATAGGATCGTACTTTCTGACTACGAATCTCAC
Source organism: Pollachius pollachius (assembly GCF_949987615.1). Classification (NCBI taxonomy): domain Eukaryota; kingdom Metazoa; phylum Chordata; class Actinopteri; order Gadiformes; family Gadidae; genus Pollachius; species Pollachius pollachius. The sequence goes on along the minus strand of NC_136944.1, from coordinate 22,570,766 downwards.
TCCAAAACCCCAATCATCCCCTGATCGACTTCGTGACGTTGTCACTGAACCGTCGATCGAATCACAGTCGAAAACCACACCGCGTCACTCTCACTCTAAACGGCTGGAAGACCAAACAGCTCACCGGTTTCAAACAAAAAGAGCCGTTCAAAAAGACATGTCAAAAACAAGCGTTGTGATATGAGCGCCGTTGTTACGGTAAGTGACTGCTTGTGTGCGGAGCCTCCGTTCACTTCTTGGCCACAATCAGCGTGTGGTACACCGGCTTCACCACCACGTGCAGGTAGAGGGCGCTGTCGATCAAGTACTCCGACACCCGGCGCTGCAGGTCCGCCTCGGCCAGGAAGTCCCCGGCCTCCTCCGTGCTCTGGTGGAAGTTATAGACGTGGCGCACCACCACCTTCCCCTGCTGCCGCGCCATCACCATCACCGTCTTCTGGAAGCTCACGCCCGCAAAGTCCGGGCTGGAGGTGGCGGGCGTGACGATGATGCGCGGCCGGCCGCCGTCGGTCAGCGAGGGCGCCATGGCGCCCGGCTCGGCGTACGACGCCCGGGCGCCCAGCGGGAACCAGCGGGGCGAGAACAGGGCGTTCCAGGTCACCTTCTTGCTGGCGTCGTGGCCGCTGGGTCCCAGCTGCGTCTGGAAGCTGAAGCTGCGGTCGTCGCGCGTGGGGCTGCTGATGACCCAGGGTGCGCCCCAGGCCGGCGACAGGTAGTTGCGCGGGGTGAAGATGCTGCAGTTCACCTCGAAGTACTTGGCGAGCTGGACGGGCGAGGCGGCGTGGAACTGGAAGGCGAGGTAGAGCAGGTCCCGCACGGCGCCGTAGTGTTTCTGCATCAGCGGCGAGCTCTTCTGCAGGCGGAAGAGCTTCTGCGGCGGGATCATCCCGTAGCGGATGGCCTCCAGGGCGCGCTCCGCCGTGGGGCTGCCTGGACGGTTGCGGGCCGCCCAGGTCTCCAGGCCGTCGTAGAGCTCCAGCTCGCTCTGCACCACCAGGTCGGAGCGGCGCAGGAGGGACAGCAGCAGGTCGGCGCTGACGGAGGTCCACTCGGCGCTCTGCAGCACAGAGGACAGGTTCCAGGAGAGGTAGCGCAGGCAGCTGTCCTGCAGCGGGGCGTCGCCGATGCGCTGGGCGTACTGGTACCAGCCCACCACGTGGCCGGACGGAGACTCGCTGGAGAGGTGCTGGCTCATGAACTGAGTGAGGCCTAGTTGCAGACCCTCCACACGGTACTTGGTGGCCAGCTGGTGAAGAGGGATGGCCTGGTCCAGGCGGACGGAGATGTCCCCGCAGTACAGATACCTGCGGACCACAGGGAACAACTCAATGGATGGTCGGTCAGCGTCTGAGGAAACTGGATTAAGAGTACTAATCTGGATGAGGAAGGTTTTGCGTGTCAGTTTTGAACTCGAATCGCACTGAACCCTCAAAGATAATATGGAAAGTAGTTCTATTAAAATTAAAATTATTTGTTTAGAATTTTGAGTTCGGTACTTTGGCTGGTGTGATCAAAACCTCAGCATTCGGCAAGGTTTGGCTTCTGAAAAGGTCAGATCAGGTCGGCTGTCAGCTCCTCCGTCCGTCTCCCCCCCCCCCTCCCCCCTCCCTCCCCCATCCTCTTCCTCCCCTCACCTGAGGAACTTGTCGAAGACGGCGGCGCACTCGGCGGTCTCGCTGAGCACCAGGGCGCTGCCGTTGCGTGTGAGCAGCAGGTCCCGGAAGACGTCGCTCTGCAGGCTCAGCACCAGCGAGTGGGCCGGCAGCACCTTCACCTCCTCCGTGTTCAGGGTCTGCACCCGCAGGGACACGTCGCTGGCGTTGCCCAGGGCCATCAGGTTCTCCATGCGCTGCACCAGAGCCATGGAGTGGTTCAGCACTGTGGCCCCAGCCTCCGGCGGGGCCTCCATCTTTAGGGCCGCTGCGTAGGAGGACATGAGGACAGGTCACGAGACAGGTGGATGGGGGATGGAGACCTGGGTGTAGGTGGGGAGGGTGGCCACTTTCATCAGGCTTTAAAGAGGGAGAGTTGAGCTTTGCAGACTTCCAGGAGTTCCCTATCTACCCTGCTAGTAAATGGAATAGTTGATGGACTAGATCTCTACAGCACTTTTCTTACCAGTGGCTGCTAAAAGTACTTTACAATATTGCCCAGTATTCACCCATTCATGCACAGATTCACACACTGATGGCGGTGTCAATCACGCAAGGCGACAGCCAGCTCATCTGGAGCAGTTAGGGTGAGGTCACAGGGGCCACACACTCACCTACCCACGACCCGGGGCCACATAGAAACCAACGATACAGAAACACACTCATGTTCATGGCGGCCGACTGAAAGAACGTGAGATGTCTAGTCTTTGAGGGTGCACCAGCGTTTCAGATGGCTGCTTTGTGGAGCATTTCTCCTCTCAGGGTTGAGGCAAGCGGCACCCTGAATAATTCCACATGAAGCCTGCGGAGCCTCAGCAATCAGCCGCCTCATTGGTCTGCTGCTGAAGCTTTAATGAGGCTGAACTCAGTGAGGTCCCAGCGGTGCATCCTCATCCATCATGTGCCTCCACTTCAGAGGAGCTGGTTTGATGTGAGCCGGTGTCCCCAAGCAAGATAGAATAAGGCTTCTCAGAACCATCGATTGGTTACAGTTGAACCAATTTCCTCTCGAAATCTCTCGTTGTCAGATTTGCACTTTGCCTTTCTGGCTTTCTGTACAAAATAAAGTGATCACTTAATCATTCTCTCTCAGAAAGGAGTCATAAAGTGAATGCATTAAGAATGAAAGGTTTAAGCATGAGAGGGATCGATGCTCAAAATCAGCTGATCTTAAAACGGAAAGAAAATAAGAATTTTGCACACACTATCAAACAATGCAGCAATCGTATATTTTCTTAAATGAAAAGTACAACAATGATATCCTTAGATCAGACAGGAATGAACTCTGGAGACGGCGGATCCAGTATTACGGCAACGTCTTTCCCCGGAATCAAACAGACGGAGCGAGAGACTGGGACTGAAGATGAATGAAGAAGATCTGCCAGACCCCCAGGGGTGGGATGAGAGACACACTGCTGTGATGACGGTCAGACGCACCGGGAACACAGAACAGATTCAACTACCGCTCTGCCAATGGGGACACTGGGTGGGAACGGAAAAGGGTCCAGATGTGCTTACCTCCTCCGACGGAGACCGGGGAGGAGTGGAAGGAGAGAACCAGGACCCCCAGCACATAACCCAACAGGAGGTGCCCTCTTTCGCACGACAGAGCCATCTCTTCTGATCCGATTCCCGCTTCTCTTCTTCCGTGGTGGCTTCGGTCGGCAGGGGTGCGGTGGATTGGGGAGGAGCGGTGTAGGTTGGTGTGATGTAGGGTGGTGTAGGGTGCCTCGCCCTGTGTGTTGTGGGTCTCCCTGTGCCCACTTTTTATGTAGGATGCTGGCCCCCATCTCTGATTGGTAGAATCTGGCGGGGGTGTGGCCACGGCTTCAGCTTTGATTTGGGATTCCTCCTTTTTTTTCCGAAGCGGCATTGACCACGAGCCAGACAGACACCGGGCTTAAATGTTTGGTGGAGCTTAAAAATAGGGTCAGTTAGTTACTATTACAAATCAATCGCTGTTTGTGTTGAGCTTTTAACAGCGCTGTTAATAGAGCAGAACCTAAATAGATCTATAGTTGGATAAGCCTTTCCATATACTGTCGGCTCAATTTGTTTTTGAGGATTTTCCGAATCGCACCTTCGTTTTAAATAAATGTTTTTGCACAAGACAACGGTTGTTGTGATGGAGTTGCGCTAAGCCTCTTAGTTCTGGTTGTTGTTTTTGATGCAAATATCTAAATGTAATCTGGATTAATATAGTCTATAGTGAGGTAAACATCCACTCAAACAACACACTGACCTTATTATTGACTATATGCAAAGCAACTGTGCACATATATATATATATATATATATATATATATATATATATATATATATATATATATATATATATATGTACAGTGTATATATATATTATAGATAATTTATATTTTTATTGTTTAAATATACATTTGTATATATATATTTGTAGTGTATGTAAAATATACATATACAAAGATTACGTTTTTACGTCATTTGTGTCTGTTTTAATGTTGAAGAGATGAATAAACAATAAATCAAAATCACACATCGAGGTAAGTCATTTGCTTTATCTTATGGACACAATATCAAAATGAAATATTAGTTTTAAATTGATTTTACAAGATGTCTGGGCAGTTATGATTTGATGACGAATGCACTCTTTAGTTCACAGGGGAATGGACGTTTGGAACAGGAGGAACAAGTGAGGCTCATTTGCAGGACAAACTGTCTCCCGTGAGAGTTTCTCACCACAGCTGAGAATAATGGGTCATATCCCCGGAAGAGCCCAGCTGAGATCCTCTAATGAAACCACTTTCATTAGGGGATGGACAACACGTTTAAAACTCCCCATCCCACAGATGTAACATAATGAAGCTTGTGTAACGATAGTTATGTAAATCTGTGCAAAAAACAGGGAATTTATTTCAATCCGACACACGGGCTAAACGCAGAGTGTGTAGGCCTACCATAGTGTAAAGAAATGGAAGCTAAACTAAAGTACGACACGTCGATAGGACTGAATGAGGCGAGAAGCCCTAACAGATGTGAGTGCACTTCCAATCCATATCCTAATCTGGTTTCTTCCTGACCTTCCCCTTCGTACCATTGTTCTCTCCGCTGCTAACGGGGCTCAGGATCGCTGGCGGGGCCGCGGTCTGGACGGAACGGATCGACACGAGGCTAAATTCATGAAAGCCCCCAAACGGATACTTTCCGTTGGTGGATCGATGGTCCAACCTTGCCGCGCAAACCCTGCAGCTCAGCACTGAACTAAATGCCCGCCCAGCCATCACTGAGGTGTCCTGGCTGCCCTTGATTGATACTGATACCCCCAGGCATGTAAAGAATAACTGGGTATTTTTTTAATACACTAGACCAGTTGTTCTCAAATAGTGGTACGCGAACGCCCACCCCCAAAAGAAAATACTATTATTATATTAGATATTAGATATTATATTAGATATTTAGCCAATTAAAATTGAACATTGGCTTCAACTTTTTTTTTCTTCAAAAACCATTAAGCCACAACATTGTCTCTGAATTAAAAGGTGAGATACGGATGACCCCACTGTCTGAAAGTTTCTAATCGATTCCTCCAATTGCCACCAGATGGCGCTCGACCAAAAGACTAACATAAAAAGTACAAGCACCGTCTATTCGGATGAAATAGCACTTTAATTTAACACAAGCCCATATTATTTAACTTATGTTTATACTTTTCTGAATTTGTTTTTTAAATATAATTCGTTTGTAAATTAATTAACCCCAGCGTGTCAAAGAAAACATCAACTGAGAGTTTTGTGTGTGCACATAACTTGAATTAGAAGTGACTTTTTTTTGTTGCGACACAACAATAATAGCGCCATTGTGTGTAACCTGATTACGAGATAACGAGGACTGCACTGAGCTGAGTGATTGCCGTAACATGCAAAGCTGAGCAGGCAGCAGCGTCCAGCGGGAAGCAGCAGGTAAACAGCCTGGTTTTAGACCTCCTACGCGGAGCTCACTTCTGATGGACGTGGATATAACTACCATAGGGTAACTTTGATCCTTTTTAATTTCTTAACAGAAATTAGAAATATAGAGCATAACCAACAGTTCAGTAAGTTGTGTGTGAGGCTGGTGCCGATTGGACAACCACCTACCATCTAGTCTCAGAGGCGATTCTGTCATTCAACATGAATTCGATTTAGATGTTTGACATCAGGAGGTCTTCTGCGGTCTTTTCTCTCCGTCTGTGGACCACCTGTGGCGACCTGTGGCTCCTCATCTATAGGTACAAAGGGCATCCTCCATCCTTCGTACAGTCTGGGTCTGACACCGGCAATTTAAAGCAGCCTCCTTCATGTTATTGTGTTAATTGTGTTGGAGCGATGTCAGTGTTTTCTTCTTGTTTCCTGATGATTGTGAAATTCTTAGGTCGAATCGGTGTTGGGCTACTTTTAGTCACATGACATGGAAAGATTTAATTTTGCAGACTAATCGTCGACCTCGGTTTATTCCCTGCATTGATGGAAGTAATCGAAAGTACTTTCCTTGTTCTGAACTGGTTGGCAATAGAGCAGACTAATGTGTTTAAAATACACTGTGAACCTTTTCACAGCAAAACGACAGTACGGTACAGTTTATTTGCAGTAATCTACTGTATCACGTAAATACACTAGATGCCTGTCAGAATCTCGCTGTAAATTTACATCAAAGGGTTACAGTGTAGGTAATACACCATAACAAATAAAAATGTCGCTACCCCCGCTAAAGTTTCGTTTGGACACTGCTATACAGTCTTGTCTTGTATACCCCCGTTATTTCGTTATTCCCCCCCCCCCCCCCCACTGTGTATCAGGCCTAACCGTGTGTTCCTGTTGACTCTAACCCCCTCCTCTGATGTGCAGCCATGTCCTCCGGCGTGCCCAGAGGCTGCGGCGCCGCCGTCAAACCGCTCTACTTCAACCTGTGTGACCTGGACGCCGCCTGGGGCGTGGCGGTGGAGGCGGTGGCCGCCGCCGGCGCGCTGACCTCCTTCGTCCTGCTCGTCTTCCTCGTGGGCATCCGGCCCCTCGTGAGCGACCGGCAGCGGCGCCGCACGCTGCCCCTGCTGGCCACCTTCACCGTGTGCACCCTGGGGCTCTTCGGCCTGGCGCTGGCCTTCGTCGCGGGCCGGGACTTCACCACCTGCGCCGCGCGGCGGTTCGTCTTCGGCGTGCTGTTCGCCGGGTGCCTGGCCTGCCTGGTGACGCAGGGCCTGTGGCTGGCGCTGCTGGGCAGGGGGTCCGCGGGGGACCCGGGCCCCCGGGGCTGGCTGCTCTACCTGGGAGGCCTGGCCCTCTGGCTGGTGGAGGTGATGGTGAACACCGAGTGGCTGATCCTCACCGTACTGCGCTCCCCCCTCTCGCCCCCCGCCGTCACCCCCGACCTGTCCTGCAGCATCGCCAACCAGGACTTTGTGATGGCGCTGATCTACGTGATGGCGCTGCTGCTGGCCGCCGTGGCGACGGCCGTGGCGGCGCTGGTGCGGAAGGACGGGCGGTGGCGTCGGGACGGGGCCCTGCTCCTGTCGACGGGGCTCCTCACCGCGGCCCTCTGGGCGGCCTGGATCGGGATGTACGTCTACGGGAACCGGGCGCTGGGCCGGGGCGACTGGGACGACCCCACCATGGCCGTCGCCCTGGTGGCCAACGGCTGGGCGTTCCTGCTGCTCTACGTGGTGCCGGAGACCTGGCTGCTGGGCCCGAGGCAGGGGGGCAGCGAGGAGGAGGGCTCGGACGCGGAGCACGCCGTGTACCCGGCCCGCAGCGCTCTGGACTACGGACCCGAAAGGACCCCCGCCGTCCACAACCTGTACCTGGACAACGCCGCCTTCTCCATGGAGGAGCCCAAAGGGGACGGTGAGGCAAAACAATACGCCCTGGCTCTTAAAAATAGTACTCAGCATTGTGTGGCGTCTTATCCTAGCTGTCTCTATTGTGTACAGGGAATGGGTTAACCTAGTGATGGTTAGTGGTTAGTACTTCCATCCTTACTGTACCGACAGCGATATATTGTTGTTTCTCTTTCTTCTGACAAATGGACTTATTGTACATCGCTTTGTATACAAGCGTCTGCTCAGTTCTCTAAATGTAAATGTCAATGTCATAGTTAGCATTTTGTTCATAAACAGCATTTCCAACCACAGCTAAAAGCCTAAATGTAAATGTAATTGTTCTTTTCCGAACCCCATTCTGTGGTTCAGCTCCAGAGCCACTCCCAGAGGAGCCTGTGACCCCGGAGTGTCCCAGACCGGGGCCCCTGCGCCGTGGGGTGTACCAGCCCACGGAGATGGCCCTGATCCACAAGGGCCTGACCTATGTGAGTGCTCTGATGTTCACTCTACGGTCCAACCCTCAGCGTGTTTCAGCCTCACGCTTGGAAAAGGAAGCATAGTAATAACAGAACGAATCCAAGTACTGTTCTGATTCAGATTGTAATGTGTGTGTGTGTGTGTGTGTGTGCGTGTGTTTACGTGTGTGTGTGTGTGTGTCTGTGTGTTTACATTTGTACGTGTGTGTGTGTGTGTGTGTGTTTGTGTGTGTGTCTGTGTGTGTGTGTGTGTTTGTGTTTGTTTATGTGTGTCTGTGTGTGTGTGTCTGTGTGTGTTTACATTTGTACGTGTGTGTGTGTGTGTGTGTGTGTGTGTCTGTGTGTGTGTGTGTGTTTGTTTATGTGTGTCTGTGTGTGTGTGTGTGTGTTTGTTTATGTGTGTCTGTGTGTGTTTACATTTGTACGTGTGTGTTTGTGTGTGTGTGTGTGTGTCTGTGTGTGTGTGTGTTTATGTGTGTCTGTGTGTGTGTTTGTTTGTGTGTCTGTGCTTGTGTGTGTGTGTGTGTTTATGTGTGTCTGTGTGTGTGTGTGTGTGTGTGTGTGTGTGTGTGTGTGTTATTCCCCAAAGACCGACTTTCACAAGAACGCCGCAACGAAGGCCTCCGTCCCCGCTATGAACAAGGAGACCCCCAGTCCGAGCTTAGCTTGGCCCCTCCCTCCTCCTTCTGTGCTGCGGCATGCTGACACCGTGAGTACCCCCCCCCCCCCCCTATCGACCGTATGCACCTGATTCGCTGGTGGCAATCAGTAGAGATTATTGGTAATCTGTCTTCTGTTTGTCCCCCTTCTACAGGGTTTGAACAGGAAGCCGTTGTGGTGATTTCTCTCTTACTGTGCAGAGATCCCTTTCTACCTGGTAGATGCAACAAACCTCTCCTATTTATTTGTTGCGTTGATGTTGTTGATGTTGTAAGTGTCTTGAGGGCTGAAAGGGGGAGGGGGGGGGGAGGGGGGGGCTGGACTGAAGGGGTCCCCCTAACTGAAGGGATGGGGGGGACTGCAGCCCCACCTCAGACCCACACCATTCTGTACGTCTCCACAGCATGGAGGACACACATGAATGAATGTGTGTATGTGTGTGTTTATGTGTGTGTGTGTGTGTGTGTTTGTGTTCGTATTTGTGTATGTGTGTGCGTGTGTGTGTGTTCGTATTTGTGCGTGTGTGTGTGTGTGTCTGTGTGTGTGTTTGGGGGGGTGTGCGTCTGTTGAGGAATCCAAGAGTTTTCGTCGTGTTAGGATTAGGCGTCAGTGCCGTGAGAATGCTAAATAGAAAATGCGACAAGGAACCGAAGCAAAGCGGATATATAATTTGTACAGTCTGTTAATCTGCCTGCCTGGGTAATACTGGTGGGAACGTGTTTTTAAAATGCTAGTCGCTACAGGAGACTGAGAGATTGACTCAGAGAGTGCTCGGACCTCTAAGAAAGTCCAAACCAGTCTGTAATTTCACTTTTTTGTATGGTTTTAATTAACAGAAATACTTGCCATGAAGTCTGTGTATTCCCAGTGTATTTTCCATACACTGGCTATCTTTGAACTATTGTATTTTATTTTTGTTCTGCTGGCTTTTTAAGTGTGTAAATGCGAGGAGTTGTCTGATAAAAAAGATTCAAAATGACGTTCTCTGTCACACTTTGTCCTCAGATGTTTGGTGCATTACATTCAAACAAGATGTTATGTGACGACTGGACCTCGTGATCTGGTCGGTCGGATCAACCTGAAGGGGATAAGCATTAAAGATGCATAGGACATCAACCAGGCTGGAATGAACCAGGAGATCAAGTCCTATGAGGTTCAAAGTGAAAGACTTCCAGCGCATATCTCAGACATGTTCTGCATGCACTTTGATATCGTAGTCCGATTGATCCGTATCTCAGTGGAATAGACTGACACTGGGAGTGCGATGGTTTAGAGGGGCCCTACTTTTTCATGGTCAAACATCATGGATGACCTCTTCAATGCTTGAACGATAGAAGCCTGGATTTCAATCCCACATCAATTCAATTATCGTCATTCAAAACGCGACTGGCACAATTCATAGATATGATTGAAAGATATTCACTTCAATCCTATAGAGTGGCACTATTTTCCGCTGCTTTGATATGAACTGATAGCCAAACACTAGTCGCCCATTGTGAGGCTGAGTGTACCTTCATGGTGACGTCACGCCTTTAGTAGGGCATGCAAATGAATGGTTCCATCCCAAAAGAAATAAAACTTTGTCACAAAACATGATCAAACTGTAAAAAACAAAACCGGTGCTGTAATAAGGAACATCCGTGTTCTTCACAGACAGTGTGGTTCCAGCTGCAAAATGTGTGTTGGTTCATAAAAATAAGATGGTAAAATAATTATTTACATGTGGTTTATCTTTGCACACGCGGACAATCAAATCCCAGGGCTAAGGGCGGCTGCCTAGCAGCAAGAGCAAACTCTGTTCGCCTCTCTGTCCCTTTCTCCCTCTTCCCCTCTCTATCTCTTCACCTATTCCTCTATCTCTTTCTCTCTCTCTCTCTCTTCCCCCGTCCCTCTCTTCCCTTCTCCTTGTATCTCTGTCTCTGTCTCTATCCTCCTCTCTCTTTCGCTCTTTCCCTATCTCTGCATCTCTTTTTTTTTCTCTCTGTCTTTCCCCCTCTCTCTCTCTCTCTCTCTCTCTCTCTCTCTTCCCCTCCCTCCCTCTCTACCACCTTGCCCCATTACATCTTCCGAGATGGGTTGTGTTGATCGCGGGGCTCTAGGAGACAACCATCGCCAGCCATCTGTAAACATTCATCATGTCTTTTTTGTACCGATGGACGTGTAGACAGAGGACCATCACTGTGCACTTGGATGTAAATTCATTTCAGGGAAATTCATTTACATCCATAAAATCAAAACCACAAAGGTTAAATAAAGGTTAGCGTTAATGATTCTCCTGCTTCCCGCTCATGACTCTAGGGGCAGATATGCAAAGAGATGATGTAAGTTTTGAGGTGAACGCAATTTAAAGGAGTGACAACAAATGTTTGAAGTTTTATTGTTTTTCTAGTACTTTATATTTTGTGCTCCCAACAGTGGCTCATTGGATGATGTTCATCCCGTACCACCCGATGGGGACCTTTAACCTAAGCAGATTCTACGTCAAGCTGTGACCCCTGTCATTAATGACATGTTCATAGAGTATCATGAACTGTTATTAAAGTTAGTAACTTTAATAACAGTTCAACATCTCAAATGTTGAACTTAGATGTTCCCATGCCATTTCTTCCTTCCAGAAACCAATTCCTATAGTATTGGCCAATACAGAGTACTAGGTAGTTCGACCTACATGTAGGTCGGAGATGACACGTTACCCATTCCTATGCAAATACTTCAATCCCTACGTAATGTATTTTCCGTGTTTTCTCGGTTCCCAAAGCCAATAATCAAAGACCTCATTCAATAAGAAGGAAGTTGGCAGAGGGTTATTTAAGAGATTTGCATGATAACCACTGTAACAAAGTGTTTGTGCTTTGAAAAGCTAGTAATTCGCGTTCGAAACATTATGTCATAGTTCAACGCGATTGTCCGTTGCCAGGCAGTCTTCAAAAAACATTCGTGCTCTTTTTTACTTTATATTTGTATTGTATTGAATTTAGCTAGTAAACTGAGTGTTTAAAGTGTATAGCTAGCTAGCTTGTGTTAATACACTCAGTTTACTAGCTAAATGCGATTGAACAATTACATACAATACAAATATAAAGTTAGCAACGCTAATAAATGTCATTTGTAAAAATAATTAAAAAAAAGTGTTATCTGTTTAACGTTATTTCGTCTTGTGGCGCTCAATGAATGAGCGCGAATGTTCGCGACTGTTCGTGAACCTTCCTACGTCATCGTTCGACGCGATCGTCCGTTGCCAGGCAGGTTTGGAATTTTCGAACGCAAATAACGTAGGCGGTACAATTTTCGCCCCCCGGTACAATTTTGGTGTGACAGAACCGTCCAAGAGAACATATTTAATAAGACGATTTGGAAGATGGTTCCACAATAAAGTCAGTCGATTTGTGCTATGTTGCAGCGTTTAATAACCATTTCATATTAACAAAAAAAGGCAGGTTTATCATATCAACAGGTTAGAAACAATTATTTAAAACCAAACGGTGTGAACAGCAACAGGTGTGTCACTTAACACCCAACAAGTCACACAAAGCCAGTTCAATCGATGAAAAAGCTCTCACTCAAACAGCGTAATAGGAGTTCTACTCTGTCGAGTTTACTGCCACCTTGTGGGGAAACCACGACACAAACCCTACACCTTCAGAGTCGAAGACAGCTGTCACGTTGACACTGCAGATGATTAGTCAGTACAGCACACACGGTTTTGTACTGATAATGTTATAAAAAGGACCAACATAATATAATATGATAAGTTTAGCTGGTGGTCTTTGACCTCGTACAAGTCATGTTCAGCCTGAAGATTGGCAAGACGGCTGCTGTCGGCTGGGTACGGAACTAGGAGCCCCCATCGGACGTTCCCAGAGGGTACGTTCCAGTAAGCCCATCAGTTCGAATGACCAGGTCCCACGTCCACATTCCACGGTAGAATAGAGAAATAATGTTTACGTCGCAGTTCTCCAACACGCCACGCCATGGCACGAGCAGAGCGCTGACTTGAAACCGAGGAGGTCGAACGGGGCTGCTCCAAGTGTGTGTGTGTGTGTGTGTCTCTCCCCCCCCTCTCTCCCTCTCCCTCCCCCTCTCTCTCTCCCTCTCTCTCTCCCTCTCCCCTTCTCTCTCCCTCTCTCCCCCCCTCTCTCTCTCTCCCTCTCTCTCTCTCCCCCCCCTCTCTCTCTCTCTCTCCCTCTCTCTCTCTCCCTCCCTCCCTCTCCCTCTCCCCCCCCCTCCCTCTCTCTCCCTCTCCCTCCCTCCCTCCCTCCCCCTCTCTCTCCCTGTGTGCTACAGGTTCTTCAGGGTCTTTAGCGAGGCGTCCCTGAGCTCCTGCTTGTGCTGCTTCTGCTTCTTGAGGTGGCGGTACGCCTCCACCACGCGGACGCGCTCCTCCTCCATGATCCTCTTCCGGGCCATGGAGGGCGAGGCGGTGGACACCACGGCCTGGCCCAGCAGCGAGTTCAGCAGCAGACCCTTGGAAACCGCGTTCTGGGGGGGGGGGGGGGGGGGGGGGGGCGGGGGGGGCAGGGGGAAGGGTTATGGGGTTGGCTCCCAGCCAACACATCAAACCATTGTCTACCCGTAGGTAGACGTGAGTGAGATGCACAAACAGCTACCTGCCTGGTATAAAATAGGTGCTGTAGGCAATGTTTGAGAGAGAGAGCGAGAGAGAGAGAGAGAGAGACAGACAGAGAGAGAGACACGGACAAACAGCCAGACAGACAGAGAGAGAGGAACCAGAACGCCTGCCCATTGACAAGAATACAATTCAGACACCTCACCTAAACCCTAGCAGTTCACTACATCACAACCATGTGCTTACCTTGGCCGCTGGAGCCTTTCGGGGTTGGGCGGTGAAAGTGGGGGGTTCCATCGCAACCTCACCGAACTTCACCTTGTCTAGAGAAGAGATGGGGGCGACAGGGGAGACTCTTTAGTAAATGGGAAACAGACTATTTATAGGGCGCTTTTCGAACCAGTGTCCATTCAAAGCACTTTAGAATATTGCCTTACATACATTCATGCACACATTCACTTCAACCCCGCAGGGCGACAGCCATCTCTTCAGGAGCAGTCAGGGTGAGGCGTCTCGCTCAGGTACACCTCCACACTCGAGGAGCCGGGGATTACTAGCAACTAGCAACCTCCCGGTTAGCAGACAACCCGCTCTACCTCCTGAGACACTTGCCTCCTGGTTCAGTGAAGACACGCCACGCTCACGATGGTCTGGTTAAAACACAAACACCAGTAATACCTATGAACATGTTCTTCTCCATCTCCTTCTCTGTCGGTTGAGCTTTTTCTGATGCAGTCGGTTCAATCGGGATTGGTTGTACCTGGAAAAATACAGGGGGGGGGTTGAGTACATGGGGAGAATACACACACACACACACACACACACACACACACCAGGCAGCATTTAACTTCACTTCTATAAACAGAAAATAAAACTTTTGGTACCTTATGTCTAATTATATATTGTCGCATTCATCCCGAAACGAACGATACATCCTAAGTGAAAGCATAACCGAAACCCTACAGTGTGTGAACATATTAAACAGTGTTACAGTAATGATGCAATCCAACACACACACACGCACACACACACACACACACACAAACACACCTTTGACGGCCAATGAAGTTTGGATCAACGAGTCACTATTGTGCTTTGTTTTTGTTTTCTCAGACAGCAGCGCAACGAGTCACTATTGTGCTTTGTTTTTGTTTTCTCAGACAGCAGCGCGTGACGTTACTCACTCCATCTTCTTCTCAGACTTGACCTTGGCTGCGGGCTTCTCCGTCGTCTCCTCCACCAGCTCCGGTTTCCTCTCCACCTGGTTCTTGGTGAGGAACATGACGTGGTCTGTCTCTCTGTTCATGCGGCCCAGGTACGCCTTCTTACTCTCATCCTTCTTCCTCTTGAAGTGCGGGACAGGGATCTCTTCGGTTAGAGATTCCTCTGTCGTGGCTAAGGGAACGGCAGCTGTAAGGAAAAGAGCTTAATGGTAAATAGACATTTAGACAAATTTATATAGCGCTTTTCTAACCAGTGGCCACTCAAAGCACTTTACAACATCGCCTAAAATTCAGCCATTCACACAGCGACGGCGACGTCAAACACGCAAGGCGACAGCCAGCTCGGCAGGAACAGTTAGGGTGAGGTGTCTTGCTCAAGGGCACCGCAACACAACGCTAGGAGGAGCCGGGATCGAACTAGCAATCTTCCTATTACCAGTCAACCCGCTCTACCTGCTTAGCCGGGTGGACGGTGACTGTGGGCAGTTATCTGACTGTGACACGCAACACATGAAATGAATAATAATTAGTGACCCCATTTAAGATAACCATAGGACATATGCTTCTGAATACCCCTTACCTTTAATTTTCTTAGCTCTCGGTTTCCCCTTCTTCATCAACTCTTTGCTCTTGATGATCTCGCGGAGCCGGAAGGGGATCTGGTTGAAGTGTTCGTCCTGGTCCCCAGCGGGGGTCCCAACTGGCTTCTCCTCACCACTGAGACCACACGGGGGGACATGGAGGGGACAGAGAGGAGACATGGCGGACAGAGACGAGAGATGGAGACAGAGAGGAGACAGGGCGTTGGTCTACAGGGCGTTTGTCTGCAGGGTGGACGGGTCCATGTTACTCGACAAAGCAACACTAACACACTGTACGTTTCGCATCTTATGCATGGGAAGTTAGCCCCGTTAGCCTGACTATGATGAAAAGAGGATCAGAATCCGGCTCCATTTTCTAAAGTTACCTCTTAGAAGGTCGGGGCTTCCCGGGCGGATCCGCCCCATCGTGAGCCTTTCCACGTCGCTTCTTTCCCATTGTTATGACTTTAAATCCGATGTATTTACAATCACATGTGGGTGAAGTGTGTGCGCAGCTCAAAAGGTAACCTCTGAACCCTAAGCGCCGCCCACCACTTTGTTTCCATTGGCTGACGGTACATCCGCACTACCTCCCTATTGGTCAGATAGGAGCGCTTGTTGTTTGTGCCGGCTTCCGCTAGAGGGCGTTATTGTGCAGATAGTTCACACAGGCCTCTTCATATGATAAGGACATATCATCACAGTATGCATCATGGGCATACTTACCAACAGGTTTCATACTTTGTGGAATAAAAGATAACGTTTCTTAATCTTCATAGCCTAACCCAATAACTATATATCTGCCTGGCTGTTAGAGGCCATATCAGTACAATATGCAAGTCTATTTCTGTATTGACTTGCATTACTCATGTTGTTGATAGTTAAATCGCCTCCTTTGGTGTAGAACAAAGCTATTGTGGTTGTTCTGTCGGATTGTGATCCGATCTACTCCTGCACAACTCAAACCGAAGCCAGAGTCAACAGCGCTCCGCACGTACTCTGACAGCCAGCCAATGGAAACCTGCCAAACACGTTTTTACCATTGAGCATCTATTATGAGATTTACCGCCGTGTGTCAGATACCTGCTGAAATCAGTTGACTTTTGGTTCCTCCAAGACGAAACATTATTCACGATGGAAAACGTACAAACAACAATGGAAATCTAAGATTTACACACCTGCATTTATGCAATTTACAATATTTAATTCCTATTATTTATTTAGTGTGTGCCTATGTGCGTTTGGGGGAGTGTGTACGTGTAAGCGTGTGTGTGTGTGTGTGTGTGTGTGTGTGTGTGTGTGTGTGTGTGTGTGTGTGTGTGTGTGTGTGTGTGTGTGCGTGTGTTTGTGTGTTCGTGTGTGTGTTTGCGTGCGCGCATGCATGTTTATTGTTTATATGTATGAGCGTGGGTGCGTATCTAAGTACCTGTAGGTTTTGAGTTTGCACACATCCATGTGAAGATACTGAATTAGATTAGGGAGGCGAGATACTGCAGTAAACTCTTAGTCAAATGGTCCAGGCAGCGGCGGATTTGCACCGAATGCAGGAGCTGAGTCTTAGAGAGCACTGAGGACTGGACAATTCTGCAGTCACCAGAGTGATTAGAAAGAGTATACGATTAGATAAGATAAAAATACACTTTATTACCGTCACATTCAGGGACATTCAGAAAGAGCAGCAAACGTTGACAATATAGACAACATAAACATTTTTGGATTTGTATGATGATCTCCTATATATATATATAAATATAGCCCAGGTTTGGCTGGTGTCGAAGTGTCGATGTAATTCTCTTGCTGTAATCGTAAAGGTAATAAAATACAACAACTAAGGAAAAGAGATGAGTTGATCTGCACAAGCTAAGAGGACGTTCATGAAGTACGTCTTCATATCCTCAAACTGTGGGAGTATATAAGAGTCATCCATTCAACACCCCCCCCCCCCCCCCCCCCCACACACACACACACACACACACACACACACACACACACACGCACACACACCCTGACAGCTGTGCTGGAACACAGCCTGTGAGCAGCCATCTGTGAGGGCTATAGGAAATTAAATATGACAGCACAGAGGCCTATATTTAATATCTGGTTCTGCATAATGATTCCATAGCTCACATTTAGAGTGTATTTAACATTGGATTTGTGTTACATGAATCTGTTGCGCTGAGTCATTTGGGTTATTTAAAGCTTTCGTAAAATGTGTTTAAAACACAGACACACACTCACACACATACACACACACACACACACACACACACACACACACACACACACACACACACACACACACACACACACACAATGCACAAATACATCGGTAGGAAGGAGTTTACACATGCAAACATCGTTTGCATGTGTAAACAATGCTCTCAGTCGGCGGTAAACCGTCGATTTATTTCGGACTTGGCTGTAGCTTTTACAGGGAGCCTGGCCGAGGCCGCTGGCCTTCACGCATCGGTAACTTGGAGGAATGCGCAAGTTTAACAGGGAAAATTCCACAGAGAGTCCGTTTTTATACAGAACTCTTGAAGTCATTATTTGCACCTCAACGTTAAGCCTGTGTATGTTCTCTTACCACCTTACTATTTACCACTTGAACACTTTACTTTTTTAAATTTTTTTATTATTAATATTAATTATTGTGATCTATTGATGCTACTTATTTTTACATATTTTTATTTTTACATTCTTTTTATTTACTTTATCTTGTATTGTTGCTGAGAACAATCAGCCTTCTACTGAATTCTAGGGTACTTCTACCCTAGAATTCTACTGTGTTGTACTTGTACAATAAGATGTAATAAAAATAACTGATTCTGTTTATCTTATCTTTTGCCTTCTCGGAAACACGGTAGATTTGAAGAAAGCACCATCAAAAAAAAACAAGTTGGCTTTCCCTTTTCCAAAATATGGCAGGTGATCACAAACCATTTAAATAAAACCTGAAGCAACAATGGGACTTTAATTAATGACACATTAAAACAATACCTTGCAGCCCACACATGCTGCATGCTGAGCCGTGCTCACAGTGTGAGGTCAGGTCGATGATGTCATCCGTCCAAACAAACAGAGATAGTGAGGTGTCACTCAAACCAGGTTTATTGGAGCAGCTCTGGGCCAAAGGCAGTCAGTCTGCAAGGGGCAGCATCACCATCATCAGCTTTTGACCTCTTCCAAATCGTCTCCATCCCCCTCCTCCACCTCCTCCTCCTCCCCCTCCTCCACCTCCTCCTCTTCCTCCTCCTCCTCCTCCTCCTCCTCCAGGTCCTCCCTCTCCTCCTCCTCCTCCTCCCCCTCCCCCTCCACCTCCTCCTCCTCCCTCTCCTCCTCCTCCTCCTCCTCCTCAACCTCCTCCCTCTCCTCCTCCTCCTCCTCCTCACCCTCCCTCTCCTCCCCCTCCTCCTCTTCCTCCTCCTCCTCCTCCAGGCCCTCCCTCTCCTCCTCCTCCCCCTCCTCCTCCTCCCTCTCCTCCTCCCTCTCCTCCTCCTCCTCCTCCTCCTCCCCCTCCTCCTCCTCCCCCCCTCCTCCCTCTCCTCCTCCTCCTCCTCCCCCTCAACCTCCTCCCCTCCTCCTCCTCCTCCTCCTCCCCCTCCTCCTCCCTCTCCTCCTCCTAAGCTGGGGAGCCCCCGGCTGTAGGCCTTGTGCCACTGGATGGTGTCGAGGCCACCTCCTCCTCCTCCTCCTCCTCCCCCTCCCAGTTCTCCCCCTCCTCCTCCTCCCTCTCCTCCCCCACCTCCTCCTCCTCCTCCTCCTCCCCCCCCCCCCCCTAGCGGGGGAGCCCCCGGCTGTAGGCCTTGTGCCACTGGATGGTGTCGAGGAGGCGGGCGGTGGCCGACAGCGTGAGGATCTGGACCCCCAGCACCACGATGCCCGCCGCGCCGATGGCGGCCGAGTGGCGCTCCACCCAGCGGGCCACGCCCCCCAGGCAGCCCCCCAGGAAGACCGCGCTCTGGGCCGAGAACACGTCCAGCGCCTGGGCGCCCACGCCGCACTGGGAGTTCCACACCGTGCCGTTCTCCAGGGGGGCCACGCAGCAGGTGGCCGGGACCCCGCAGGCCAGCACCCCCGGGGCCGAGCAGTTGTAGTATCTGTGGGGGTGGGGGGGGGGGGGGGGGTATAATAATAATAGAACCAAGTGCCAAGCACTAACCATCACTAGGTTAACCCATTCCCCGTACAACACAGATAGTTGGGACTCACTTGTTGACCTCCCAGGCTCTCCCAGTCTCTCCCAGTCTCTGCCAGTCCCTCCCAGTCTCTCCCAGTCTCTGCCAGTCCCTCCCAGTCCTCCCAGTCTCTGCCAGTCCCTCCCAGTCTCTGCCAGTCCCTCCCAGTCCCCCCGTCCCACTCACATGTTGACCTCCCAGTCGCGGTAGTCGTCGGCGCCGCAGCACTCCAGGCCGGTCTGGATCTCGTCCACGATGAACCTGAGGTCCAGGTCGTCCTGGTAACGCGCCATGGCGACGAGCAGGCCGGAGCGCAGGTAGCCCTCCGCCGCCCCCTGCAGGCTGAAGGCCGCGATGGCGGCCAGCACCTGGGCGGCGATCAGCGCCAGCACGGCGGCCGCGAAGCACCTCAGCAGGCAGCCGTTCTCCCGCAGCGCGCCCACGCAGCCCGACAGGCACAGGGCGCTCAGCAGGGTGCCCAGCGCCACGAACACCAGCATGGGGTCCGTGCCGATGCCTCCGATGCGCTCCTGGGCAAAGGACTCCTTGGTGATGAGGCCCCACAGCCCAAGGCAGAGCACCACCATGCCCAGCACGGAGAACAGCAGGTTGCTGGAGAGCACCAGCAGCTTCAGGCAGTGGTCGCCGGAGGAGTGGCCAGAGCGGGGCGTGAAGGTCTCGGGGTCGCTCTGGCTCTCCTCGCCGTCGTCGTACCGGGGCTCTGGGTCGCCGACGGGGCCGTACAGAGGCCCCCCGACAGCTGCCTGGCCCTCCTGCGTTTGATAACATTTACATTGAGGGTGTTTAGCACACGCTTTTATACAAAGCGGCAAAGCGGGGTCGCGTTGCAGGGCTGTCTCCATTTTGGAAGAACGGGGGGGGGGTTTGAATGTTTGTTACGAGTTGGAAAACATTGTTGTGTTCGAAACACACCGCCACGGCGTTAGTCATTCCTCGATTGCGTTGTATTTATGATGATTTACGACCTATCCTTAATCTGTCAGTCCCTTGAGTCCTCTCAGAATGCAGTGCTCACCGACAAAACAACCCATGATGCAATCCCATTGCCTCACGGGATGTTTTGATGGCGAGCACTCCATTTTAAGAGAGGTGCATGATACAATCCCATTACATCATGGGATGTCTTGCTGGTGAGCTCTCCATTTCGATGCACAAGCCCTGTTCAGGCCCTGTTCCAGCCCCTCTGGTCACCACTCTGCTGGGTAGTCATTAGCTGGCGAGTGGAGGAGCAGGCTAGTGTCGTGGTTAGGGTGTTCGAAGCCCGGCTAAAAAGGTTTGGGTTTCTCACCCCCCAACGCCAGCAGCCTACATGGGTGTACTTAGAGCAAGAAGCCAAAGGCTGCCTGCTCATAAGCGACACATGTTGCTCATTGAAACGATAATGTTAACACCAGAAGGTTCGCGCTACGTCCCTTTGGATCAAAGGCACAGACACTTAATAAAGTAACACAGACTTCTGAGCGGACTGTGCTGCTCCTTACCTTGGGGATGAGAGGCCTGCTCTCAGTCTGGGTCGCGTCCCCCCTGGACCAGGACCAGAAGGGACGTCCGGAGGCCCGGAATCCACTCATCGTCCCAGGAGACAGAGAGACCGGCCTGTCCCTCTGAGAGGGTCTGAGTGAATCGATCTACGGCGAGAACACCCACACACACACACACACTGACACCGCATGAAGACCATTCGCCGAACAGTGTAGAGCAAAGCATGTGAGAGGGGTGTTGTAAAAGGCCGTGAGTAGCCCCTGGTTACAGCCGGGGGGGGGGGGCTCAGGGTTCCACCATCATGTGAGAGTCACAGTGCAGGGATTATATGGTCGAGAGAGAGAGAGAGAGAGAGAGACAGAGACAGAGACAGAGAGAGAGAGAGAGAGAGAGAGAGACAGAGAGAGAGAGGGAGAGAGCCAGAGAGAGAGAGACAGAGAGAGAGACAGAGAGAGAGAGAGACAGAGAGAGAGAGAGAGAGAGATCAAAGACACAAGGGAAAAGCAAAGAGGGAATGCGATGGGTAAAACAGTGTGAAAGAGACCTGACGTCAACCCAGAGTGATATGCCAGCACATCGTTATGACATCAGTCAGTCAGAAGTGAGGTAGGTAGGAAGGTAGATATAAAACGGTCCATTTGTGGTCCAGGTCCCTTAATGTTACAATATACCACACCAGGTACTACTAGTTTAACTACTGCTTTTTATTATTTGGTACTGCTCTTCTCCTTCTCCTTCAACATTCAGATAACATCATTAAAATATATTGTCTTCTGGTATATCCATTACAACTATGAGAAAAACAGAGAGAGAGAGAGAGGGGGGGGGGTGAGAGAGAGAGAGAGAGAGAGAATGAGAGAGAACGAGAGAGGGAGAGAGCGATAGAGGGAGAGAGAGCGAGAGCGTGCGCGAGAGCATGAGAGAGAGAGAGCCAGAGAGAGAGAGCCAGAGAGACAGAGAGAGCAATGGGCCAGGATATAAACCTGGCCCATCATGTGTTCTGATGTCACTCTTTCCCTCTGAGCCGAAGCTGTCGGGGGTTAAGTGAAAAAGTGTATCTCGGTAGGACCTGCACCACAGTGGTCGATAATCGTAATCGGGTTCAAAACAGGAACTGCCCTTTATGGCCAAATGGTTTGGCACTGGTCCCATGGTGTGTTCCCTTTAAGAATTGCAGTTTTATTTATTTGTTAAAGTTTAGACCCATTTGTTTTTCTATTCCATAACGTCCAATGAAGTGGCTCTGCCAGGGAAATCCATTAGCGGCCCGTGTCAACGTCGCTGCTCAATTCATTAGGAAAATATGCCCAACTATATTGCAAAATACAATACTGATGTTGCTAAGGATATTCTTTTCTATTAAAAACAGGGACATGGAGCCCCTCCCCGCCCCACAAACACACAACAGACACGCACAAACACACAACAGACACACACAAACACACAACAGACACACACAAACAAACAACAGACACACAACACCACATGTCGTCTTTCAGTGCAATGCTAACGAAACAATCTGTCCGCAGCTTGAACTCAGATGTTTGCCACCATGGATACAGATTGTTTTGCTTTAGTCTTTCTAATTTCGTTCTCCTTTTAACTACAAAACACATTGATGACCGGCCAATGATAACACACCGACGACAACACCTAATCCCATGATTAATTGTTGATACAAGGAGTCCGGTTATCGTCTTGCAGGCAGACATCATCCCCGCGGGCGGTCTCTAAACGACCCGTCTCTGGGCCCCAGGCGCCCGGGAGCAAACGGATCTCCACGAGATCCTGACCCCGGCCCGACCCTTGAACCGCTCAGCGTGCGGGGCCGGTCGAAGGCCATATGCCGAGCAGACTCTATTACGGAGGGACGGAGGAATGCTGCGCTGGAGAAGAGACAGTCCCGCCGCTACATCAAACACCTCCTCTGGACGCCTGCCCTGGCAGAGCCCAGCGGGGTGCGAGGTGGCCCGGGACCTGCCTCAGCTCCCAGGGGAGAGGAGGACCACCGCCTGCCCCAGATACCAGGAAAGAGGACCGCCCATCCCAGGCCCTGTGGCTAGGGGTCGGATGCATGTCGCTCCACCTTGCTTTGGAGAGAGGCGGATGGCATCACTATGGTTCTGCATAGCTAGGGTTCGACCTGGCATAGGCTTCTACACGTCTGTCTGCCTGTCTGTCTGTCTGTCTGTCTGTCTGTCTGTCTGTCTGTCTGTCTGTCTGTCTGTCTGTCTGTCTGTCTGTCTGTCTGTCTGTCTGTCTGTCTGTGTGTGTGTGTGTGTGTGTGTGTGTCTGTGCGTGCATGCGTGTGTTTTTACGTCGCTCTGGTGTGCACGTGTGAAACTTTGGCGTTATACGTCTGCGTCACAAATGCTCGTGTAGCATGCGTGAGTGCGGTGATGTGAACACACACACGCATGGGAGTGCAGCTCTCGGTGAAGCCGAAGGGGGCGGGCGGAGAGGGGGAGGAGGTTATATAAATGCTGTTCAGGGTCACGGTTCCAACAAGTGTCTTTGCTGAAGGATTAATGCACACAAGCTGAGCTGTCAAGCTGATCCGGCCCAAAACAAAAGCATTTTCGCCAACCTCCCAGACAGGTGAGGTCGTTTTGGATATTGAATATTGTTCGACTTTCACTCTTGGTTCAAAATGTATTAATTTAATTGAATTCATGTGTTTTTTACTGAGTTGAGTTATCAAGCCCCGTGTGATGGACAAAGTGCTAATCATTTAAATTGAAAAGATAGATAAATCTTTGCCAAACAATAGTGACTGTTACCACAACATCTGTGATCTCTCAACGGAGGAACAACACCGCACCAGAATGGAGGTTTACTGTAATTATGAGTAATGAGTGTGTCTTGTCTCCAGGATGGGGAGAGTGCTGGCTCTTCTCTGCATGCTCTCAGTGTGTGGTGCCCAGAAGTGGAAACAGAAGACCATCATGGAACATGAAGGTTAGGAGCAGAAAGCACTATTTTAGATTGTAAGTTTTAACCATTGTAAAAAATGAAATGACTGAAAAATGGACTGCATTTGCAGCGCTTTTTCTAACCAGTGGCCCCTCAAAGCACAATATTTCTTAACATTCACCCATTCACACACACATTCACACACACACACACGGCGACAGCCAGTTCGTCAGGAGCAGTTAGGATGAGGGTTTCTCGCTCAGGAACACCTCGACACTCGGCAAGATGGAGGAGCCGGGGATCAACTATCAACCTTCCGGTTACAAATTAATTTGTATACATAAATTAAAAAAGCATCCAGATTGTAGAAAATACATTTCACGTCGTTCTTGGCAGACCACCGCCATGAGAAGACCTGTTCCAACCTGACCCAGGTGTTGGACAACTGGAAGTTCGCCATCATTGCCCAGGTGAAGGACTCGCTGGCCAACGACCATGTCTCTCTGCTCCCTGACTACAGCAGGTAGGTGGGAATCGACCGCAGTGTAAAGTGTTGACGCCGTGGGATCATGTCAAGGCGTCTGGCTGAAAACATGTGATAATCACTCTCATATTTAC
The DNA here is from genome assembly GCF_949987615.1 of Pollachius pollachius. Classification (NCBI taxonomy): domain Eukaryota; kingdom Metazoa; phylum Chordata; class Actinopteri; order Gadiformes; family Gadidae; genus Pollachius; species Pollachius pollachius. The sequence continues at coordinate 22,546,568 of NC_136944.1, read as the reverse complement.
TCACTGATTTGAACAGCTGGATGTCGTTAAGTAGGCCCACTCAGCCTGAAAATCTTGTTCACATTCAAAATACACGCAAACAAGGTTTTTGTGTTTGCTATTGCTTATTTTAACATTTACATTTAGGGCATTTAGAAGGTGCTTTTATCCAAAGAGGCAGCCAATATATGGCTGTCGGTACAGTAAGGATGTTCATAGAACCAAGTGCCAAGCACTAACAATCGCTAGGTCAACCCATTCCCTTTATACAACAAAGATAGCTGTACAGCAAAGATAAGATGCTACACGATGCTGAGTATTATTTTTAAGTGGAATTTTACACATTGTAATTATATATTTTCCTTTTGAAGGATCCAGCCCCTCTCTGAAGCCCTCGCTGACCTCTACAATCAGTTCAACTCTCTGAAGAACGAGCTTGCCGGTCTCACCGCGAGGTTTGACGGCGTGGAGGGCTTCGTCGACGACCTGCAGACCCGCAAGTTCTCCCCTCCGCCCCAGAAGCCGGTAGAGGCGACGCCCCCCCGTTCCGGTCTGGTGGCGTCCTCCCGGCCCGGGCTGCGGCAGGCTCTGCGCTCCAGGACCGGGAAGTACAGGAGCGACGGGTCGCCGGTGATATACTCCAGAAGACGGGCGAGGAAAGTCTCCCTGCGACCTTAGGATATAATTGTATCATTTTAATATATTATATTAGAATATAAATTTGATATAAATATACTCCCGTTATAATTGTGTGTTATTCGTTTATTGTCACGGACAGGGGCCATTTTATTTCTTTTTGATACATATACGATGGTGAATTATCTTAAAAGAAAAAAATATTATGTTTCATAATATAAAAAGTTGAAGCTTCCTTTTTTCTATGAGTGTGTGCTTAGTGGCAACAATTTGTTAATTTTAATGATTTCTATTGAATCAGCTTTGCCAACAACATAATTACAGAAATGTTCATAACTTTAATCATTGGAACATATTGGCTTTTCTCATGATATCTTCCAGTGCACAAACAGCAAGCACCAAGGGCATCAATCTTTGTTTGTGAGACTTAACAGTTTTGCATTCAGACCTGCTGATCGTTTCATCAGAGGGATTTGAACCCGCGGCCACTATGAACGTGTAGGTCCTCTCTTCACTTTAGTGACGTGGCCGAAGGGGCAGACTGATTTGGAACATTGCTGAACCGCGGTGCTGGTCGTTGTCCCAACGATGACCGGACTCACGTTTACAAGCCAGCGAACATCTGCTAACACTCCGTCTGTCTGTCACTGGGCCAGACAGACGGACAGGCCTGGCTGGACGACAGCAGATTGGCGGACGGTGGAACGACCGGAGGACACGGGGCCATGAACATGAACAGTTCAGACAACAACATTAATTAAATGTTCAACAATTTCCGGATTCATATTTGGACAGAAATTAATAACAATGTATGGCTTTAAATTTGTATTTTGGTGTGTGTAGTGTATTTCCTGATTACACCAAAAAGAAAATTGTAATAAATAATTAGCAATAAATAATGTTTATTATAAAAATAATAATAATCATATAAACATGTCGTTAATATATTATACAAAATCCATTATGCTACTGAAATTCAAGTGAATTAATTTTAGTAGGTGTACTGCCTGCCCCCCACAGTCCATTCTCAGCTACTACAACTCCATTTAAACTTCACCACTCTACGTTAGTGAACTGATTGGTTGTTTAGCCATATTTATGTGATGAATTATATGGAATGCCATTTGACTAAAAAGTAATTAAATAGATAAATATGGCTATGAAATAAATCAGTCAATGTATGGAAATAAATACATTTGTTTTAAAAAGGACAACATTTATTTCATGCCACATTTCCAGCTGGTAAATTCAAATGAGGGGGCATGGTGTCTCAGACCAAAGCAACAGCACCGAATCACTGAATATATTATCGATAATAAAATAAAGCAGCTCTGAACATATTATTAATAATAATATAGCCTATAGCAGGGCTGAAACACTGAACATATTATTAATAATGCTTTTTTTGTGTTCGCTGTTAATATCCAATCCCGCGCTTCCATCAACTTGATTGGGCAAAACCAATATTAAAATAGAACATGCATTTCCTGCAGAAAACGTGGTGAGGGCTGCAGTGCAAAGTGAGGTTGAAAATATTTTTTAATAAAGTCACATAGATTAAGACATAAAGAAACATTAAATAGCTTAAATCCAGTGAAGGGATTTGAACAGAGTTCAAAAGTCTAAATGGAGTAAACGATGCAAACATGCACACCATTTAAAAGAATGTAAATGGTTGGAAAACAAATAAAGTGACAGCTGAAAGAAAAGTGCTAAGCATTGTGTGGGGGGACGTGCGGCGTCTGGCCAGCAGGGGGAGTATGGACAGGTTGGGAGCGCACGGGATTGGCCGGGGGGGGGGATTGAACCTGGTGACGAGCAGGTGTCTGCACTCAGGTCAATCAGGGAGGCTGTACTTATGTGCCTGTTTTCTGTTATAGTAGGAGACCCGGGAGCGAACGGACCAGGGAGGTCCGGAGCGAGCGTGACGCTGAGCCAGATTCACCGAGAGACGGCTAAATGGACCTTTTTGTTACCTTTTGAGATTTCTGTTCAGTTTGTATCGCAAAATAAACCGATCTCCTGCGGAGAGAACGACAACCCCGCCTGCTCTCATTCATCGAACCCGTTACACTGGAGCCCAAACTGGGGCCCCGAGAGCAGATAAATGGACCAGTCCCCGTTGGGAAATGTACTCGGGCACCTGGCCCAGATGGCCGAGAGGCAAGGCCAGCTCCACCAGGCACAGAACGAGGTGCTCACGGAGCTGGCCCAGTCCTTTGCCGCCGATCGGGCCATGCTCCATGAGCTCCTCGCCTCCGGCGGACGCGGAGGAGGACCCCGAGGGCCGGGACCCGCAGCCCAGATTCACGTCCCGAAGATGGGGGAGGCCGACGACGCGGAAGCCTTCCTCGAAACCTTCCAGGGGGTGGCCGAGGTCTCGGGGTGGCCTCGACCGTAGTGGGCGCACCGGCTCCTACCGCTCCTGACCGGAGAGGCGCAGCTCACGGCCCACAGCCTGCCGGCCGGGGCCCAGCGGGACTACGACGCGATCACCAGGGCCATCCGGGACCGGCTGGGTCTCTACCCCGAGGAACATCAACGGCGATTCCGGGAGCTGGCCTTCAGCGAGGGGGACCGACCCCTTCGCCTTCGCCCAGCAGCTGAGGGACCAGGCCAAGAGGTGGCTGGTCCCAGACCGGAACACGGCGGAGGACGTGGTCGAGCACGTGGTCTTGGAAAGATTCGTGGAGGGGCTGCCGGCTCGGACCTCCGCCTGGGTCCGGTACCACCGGCCCGAGAGCCTCGCTGCTGCGGTCGACCTGGCGGAGAGCCACCTGCAGCCACCACCGGCGAGCCAGCGACCGCCGACACCGGGCCCACGTACCGGGGCGGCTGCCCCACGGCGGGAGATGCCAACCATCATGGGGCACTCCGGCGGGAGTGCCCCATGATGGAGGTGGGTCAGGTCGTCCGCGTCACCGGGGCCCCGTCTCCTCCCCACGGTCCCGGCGAGGCGTACCGTATCCCGGTGAGGATACAGCGGGGGACGCACCAGGCGCTGTTGGACTCGGGCTGCATGCAGACCATGATCCACCAGCGCCTGGTGCGGTCCGAGGCATTGGTGGAGGCGTTGAACGTTTCGGTGAGGTGTATACACGGGGATGTGCACGAGTATCCTTTGGTCCCCATCGAAATTCGTTGTGGGGGTAGAAAATATAGGGTGAAGGCGGCGGTTAGTTCGAGCCTCTCGCATCCCCTGATTCTTGGGTTGGATTGGGCGGGGTTCCCACAGGCAGTTAGGGGGACTATGGGGATGCGGACACGACAGGTAGGGATATGTAAGTCATGTGCGGTATTCTGCGCCGAGGCGGGGGCGCCCGACGCTGCTCAGGAATCGGGGGAAGGGGGGGGGTCCTCACCCCGAGGTCCCAGCTCCGAGATTCCCACCGGTGGAGGATTTCCCCCTCGAGCAGTCTCGTGACGCCACATTGAGCTCAGCCTACGACCAGGTGATAAGTATTGATGGGAGTCGGGTCCGGCCAGACGCGGCGCTGACTTACCCACACTTCATGGTGGTTAGGGACAGGCTATTTCGAGTGAGTCGTGACACCCAGAGTGAGGAGGTGATCACCCAGTTGCTGGTGCCAAGGAGCCGCCGGGAAATGGTCTTCCAGGCGGCGCATTACAACCCAATGGCGGGCCATTTGGGGTACGAGAAAACACTCAACCGGATAATGGCCCGGTTCTATTGGCCGGGGATTCGGGCGGAAGTGCGCAGGTGGTGCGCATCCTGCCCCGAATGCCAGCTGGTGAATCCCCCGGCCGTCCCCAGGGCTCCCTTACGGCCCCTCCCCCTGGTGGAAGCCCCCTTCGACCGCGTTGGCATGGACATTATCGGGCCATTAGAACGTTCCGCACAAGGGTATCGATTTGTGTTAGTCCTGATCGACTACGCAACCCGATACCCGGAAGCAATTCCGTTGCGCAACATCTCCGCGAAGAGTGCTGCGCAGGCGTTGTTTCATGTCGTATCGCGGGTGGGAATCCCGAAAGAGATTCTCACTGACCAGGGCACCAATTTCATGTCACGCACGATTAGAGAACTTTACGGGTTGTTGAAGGTCAAGGCCGTCCGCACAAGCGTCTATCACCCAGCCACGGACGGCTTGTGTGAGAGGTTTAACCGGACGTTAAAGTCCATGATCCGCAAGTTCGTACATGAAGATGCTCGAAATTGGCATCAATGGCTAGACCCTCTGTTGTTTGCAGTGCGGGAAGTGCCCCAGGCTTCCACGGGGTTTTCCCCATTTGAGTTACTCTATGGGCGCAAGCCCAGGGGCGTCCTGGACCTCATTAAAGAAAACTGGGAGGAGGGGTCCAGTGACAGCAAAAACGAAATCCAGTACGTCATGGACCTGCGTGCAAAGCTTCACTCACTAGGGGTATTGTCACGTGAGCATTTGCACCGCGCCCAGGAGAGTCAGAGACGCCTGTACGACAGAGGGACTAGATTACGCGATCTCACCCCGGGGGACAAGGTCCTGGTACTGCTGCCCACCTCTAACACCAAATTACTCGCGAAGTGGCAAGGGCCCTTCGGGGTCACGCGGCGAGTCAGGGACGTGGATTACGAGGTAGCGCGTTCGGACAGGGGCGAAAACAAACAGGTGTACCACATCAACCTCCTGAAGAGGTGGAACGACGTGGTCCCTGTCGCGTTTGAGTCGACGCTGCCGGAGGGAGAAGAGCTCGGGCCGGAAGTCCCGGGCCCAGGTCCCACCCCTCCGGTAGGTCAGGGCGAGGACCTCTCGCGGAGTCAGGCGCGGGACGTTGCCGGCCTGCAACTCCAGTTCGCTGACGTCTTTTCGCCCCTGCCCGGTCGCACCCCGCTAATTACTCACGACATCGAGACGCAGCCCGGGTTAACGGTGCGGACACGCCCCTATAGGCTGCCCGTCCACAAACAAGATGTGGTACGGCGCGAATTAGCAACCATGTTAGAGTTGGGCGTGGTCGAGGAGTCCCACAGCGACTGGTGCAGTCCCGTCGTGCTTGTGGGGAAGCCGGACGGGTCGGTCCGATTCTGTGTGGACTATCGTAGGGTGAACGCGGTCTCAAAGTTTGACGCCTACCCAATGCCTCGGATCGACGAGCTCGTGGACCGGCTTGGCATGGCCACCTATTATACGACTCTGGACTGCACGAAGGGCTACTGGCAGATTCCGCTGTCTCCAGCAGCCCGGGAAAAAACGGCGTTCTCCACTCCGCTCGGTTTATACCAGTTCAAGGTGCTTCCGTTCGGGTTGTTCGGGGCCCCGGCCACGTTTCAGCAACTGATAGACCGGGTGTTACGGCCACACGCCGCATATGCTGCTGCCTACATTGATGACGTGGTCATCTATAGTGGAACGTGGGAGCAGCATGTGCGGCAGGTGGCGGCCGTCCTTCAGTCGCTGAGACGAGCGGGGCTCACGGCCAACCCGAAGAAGTGCGTGATCGGGCGGAGGGAGATCCAGTATCTGGGGTACCACCTGGGGGGGGGGGGGAGGTCCGGCCACAGGTCGCTAAAACCACGGCGGTGGCCGCCTCCGCTCGGCCCAGAACCAAGAAGGAGGTGAGGCGGTTCTTGGGGCTGGCAGGGTACTACCGGCAGTTCGTGCCACACTTCTCGGACCTGGCCAGCCCCTTGACCGACCTCACCCGTAAGAGGGCCCCAGATACAGTCCAGTGGTCGGAGCCGTGCCAGGTGTCGTTTGAGGCTATTAAAACAGCCCTCTGTGGAGAGTCGGTCCTATGCGCCCCTAACTTTGATCTCCCTTTCTCCCTGCAGACGGACGCGTCGGATAGGGGGCTGGGCGCGGTCCTGACCCAGCAGGTGGAGGGGGTCGACCGCCCGGTGCTGTACCTGAGCCGGAAACTATCGGACCGGGAGGGTCGGTACAGCACGGTGGAGAAGGAGTGTCTCGCCATCCGGTGGGCGGTCGGCGCCCTTCGCTACTACCTGTTGGGGCGCGCATTCACCCTCTACTCCGACCACGCCCCCCTCCAGTGGCTCCACCGCATGAAGGACGCCAACGCGAGGATCACCCGGTGGTACCTCGCGTTGCAGCCCTTTAACTTTCGGGTCGTGCACAGGCCTGGGGCACAAATGGCCGTGGCAGACTTCCTCTCCCGCTCCGGGGGGGGGGAGTGAGTCGGCGGCCGGATGTGACCCCGGCCGGTGTCGGGCGGTGGGGGCGTGTGGGGGGACGTGCGACGTCTGGCCAGCAGGGGGAGTATGGACAGGTTGGGAGCGCACGGGATTGGCCGGGGGGGGGGATTGAACCTGGTGACGAGCAGGTGTCTGCACTCAGGTCAATCAGGGAGGCTGTACTTATGTGCCTGTTTTCTGTTATAGTAGGAGACCCGGGAGCGAACGGACCAGGGAGGTCCGGAGCGAGCGTGACGCTGAGCCAGATTCACCGAGAGACAGCTAAATGGACCTTTTTGTTACCTTTTGAGATTTCTGTTCAGTTTGTATCGCAAAATAAACCGATCTCCTGCGGAGAGAACGACAACCCCGCCTGCTCTCATTCATCGAACCCATTACACATTGCTAAAAATGCAGAAATGTAAAAGGAATTGAACCGAAAAATCTGAAAGGTCAAATGTATTGCAGTGCACTACTAAAAAACCTGGAAGCTGAAATCGAAAACTGACAGACGCTAAATTGCATTATCTGAAGAAGCAAAGTGCTGAAATTCATTGTTACAAAAGCTGGAAGCTAAACTGTAATACTGTCAAAGCTGGAAGATAGTAGTAGTAGTCAGTGTTGTGCCTGAACGCGTTCATTGAACGATAGTTCATGAACTCGTTCATATTTTGGGCGAACTGAACGTACTGTATTACTGCCTGATGAACGTTACTGTGAACTCGTTCATTCTGGTGTCTGTGAATGGCACGCTCACTCGGTTTAACTTGGTTCAATAGGGGGGTTATTTGTTTATCAACACGGCGGATGCGAGCGCAGATCGCCGTGTTGTTTGACCGGTTGCCATGGTTATCTCTGTGTGGTTAATTTGCGGTTGCGGTGTTGCCAGCTTACTGTTACATTAAACTGTAATCAGAAAAGGCGGTTATATGCTATAGACCCTATAGTATCTGTCGTATGAAGGCTGGGACGAATTTTGGATTATAAATATGTACAATCCATAACATAAGCTCTCATAGCTTATGTTTCTCGCTCACGCGTGTGAGCGAGAAACAGCAGGCCTCTGTATCTGACTGCCGGATGTTTCTGATTGTGTTGGGTCCAGGCTCATAGCTCAGCGGACTAGAACACCTCATAGAATCATTATTTGTTGGCCGGAAACGGAAAGGGGGGGGGGGGGGGGGCTGTTTAGTTTGGTTGTAGTCTTTTCGCTCGGTTCTCCGTCTCAACAGTAGGGCTAGAACCGAGCGAAAAGACTACAACCAAACGTGAACACCCCCCCTTTTCCATTTCCGGCCAACGAGCAATGAGTCTTCCAACAGAAATCAATTAAATTTACAAAATGCGCTAAATGTGCAATAAAACACGATAGAAACTGTATTTCGCTACGATACTTGATTCAACCGCTCTATTTCATCCTAGACAAACCACAAAGGGGGCTTAATGTTCAAAATACCGAAAAAAAATAATAGCTCACGGCAACATATTGAAAAAAAGAACTATGAACTAGTTCATTTTTTGGAACTGTGAACTTAGTTCAAAATTGTGAATTATGAACGTTTAACTGAACTAGTTCATTTAAAAACTTGTGAACTGAACTTTGAACTAGTTCACGTAGAAAGTGATCTTTCCCAACACTGGTAGTAGTAGTCGCTGAAGTAGTAGTAGTAGTAGTAGTAGTAGTAGTCGCTGAAGTAGTAGTAGTAGTCGCTGAAGCAATAGTGGTACTAGCTGCACAAACAATATGCCTTATGAAAGGTATGGTATTGATTGATATATATGATATATATTGATTGATATATATGATTGAATATAACCGCAAGTGGTGATTAACCAACCAAGTCTCACGGAAATACGTGACACTGTCACGTCATTTAATCTATTTATTTGTGATCTGGGACACGTAATTTCCATTTTTTTCGTGCCAAAAGCACACATTTCTAACAATATGACAGCTTCTGGCCACCCGTTTCTACGTTCACTTTTGATTCTGAGAAATTGTGACAATTCACAGATATATTTAATGCAGGTGCGCTGCTCTGTAGGCAAACCGCGACGGAATAAAGGTAGCTGCTTCATCCCTTCTTTTTAGAATAAGTTTGAAATTTGTGCTTTTGGCACGAAAGAATTGAAATTACGTGTCCCAGATCACGAATGAATAGATTAAATGACGTGACGTGACAGTGTCACGTATTTCCGTAAGACTGGGTTGGATTAACAGGGTTCGAGCAAAATTAAAAGTCAAAAACACACTAATGGAAGATGTATAGCTGACATATAATTATGAAGGAAAGATGTTCCACTTAATGCAATACTGTGCATCAGCTTGCAGGTGAGCTGCAGAGCAATGGCCGAATGTCATGTTCATCTTATTCATAATGCTCTAATCGGGATTCGAACTCTCAACCTAAGGATCACTTGTACAAGGCATTATCCCATTGAGACCCTTCTAAACCTGGGGCCGTATTCACAAAGGATCTCAGGGCTAAAAGTAGGTCCTAACTGGCGAATTTAGGAGTAACTCCTAAAAATAATGGGCGTGTCACTCTTAAATTTAGGACTCCTAACTCAGTAAGACCTATTCAAAAAGAATCGTAAAGTGGCTGCGAGACGAAATGTTTTGGAGACAATGGAAGACTGAGTTAATGAAGAGATATAGGCTAAATCGTGAGGGTATTAAACTTGTTGTGGAGTTAGTGCGGGATGCAATAACATCCCAGACTAACAGGAATAATCTGATTAGTCCCGAAATAAAATGTTTGGCAACACTACGTTACTCAGCAACAAGGAAAATGCAACTTTGCAATGCCGATGACTTAGAAATAACCATCCGTGCCATTCCATAAACCAAACTATCAACGCGCTCTCTAGACCACATATCATCCAACAGTTTATCCGGTTTCCTTTGGACAGTCAACAATTACACAGGATCAAAGCCAACTTCATGGCAATTGCAGGTATGCCCGGAGTGGTCGGTGCTATTGACGGGACGCACATAAAAATAATTGCGCCATCAAAAGATGAGGACGTGGTCGTCAATAGGAAGAAAGTGCATTCCATCAACACGTTGTTTTTGATTCAAATTTTAACATACTGGATGTTGTTGCAAAGTGGCCTGGAGCTACCCATGATTCGCGCATTTTAATGGAGAGCGGTCCGAGGCATCTTTTTGAGAGGCACCATGTACCAGTTGGGTGTCACTTGCTGGGTGACAGTGGCTATCCCTGCAAGACGTGGCTCGTGACAACCTACCTTAATCCACAACCGGGAGCACAGTTAAAGTATAACATGTAAGTGATTACGCAGATTACGCTTAGTCCTATGCGTAAAACACATCGTATTGGCTCTTTGACGCCTTTTATTTGTTGAATCCATATTTATTATTGTTTACTGGTTTTCCACACACAAACATACACGAAATGTTATGGAGAGAGGAATTGGGCAGATGAAACGTCGGTTTCATGTCCTCCACGGCGAAATACGCCTCACCCCAGAGAGGGCAAGCACAGTCATCACTGTATGTGCCATTCTACACAACCTCTGCAAGCGGAGGAAAATTCCACGGCCAGACGATGATGATGAAGAGGACGATGACCACGATGATGATGATGATGATGGCGATCAACATGACAATGAATTTGGCCGTGTGGAACCGAGTGGACTGGCATTTAGGGATCACTTTGTGAATACACATTTTAGGTAAACACCTTGGCACAAATCAGTCAACACACATTTGTGTAGTTCATAACATTTATTTTCTTTCAATTTTTCTATCTTAAGACTGATATTTTTTCTTCATTTTTATTAGCCACTGTTTCGCTTTGAGGACCTTTCTTTGCCTTTTTAAAACCCTCATTTCCATCCTCAATTTCTTCTCCAACAGTGAACTGGCACCAGCAGCAAGAGGGAGAGGAGAGGCAGTGGGTGCACCAAGAGGGAGAGTTGGAAGAGGAAGAGCAGGGAGAGGAAGAGCTGTGAGAGGAGGTGCAGCTGGAAGAGGAAGAGCTGGCAGAGGAAGGGCTAGGAGGGGGAGAAGAGGAAGAGCTGTGTGATGTGATGCTGCAGCTGCAGCTGGACTTTGATCTTCATTTCTCCTGTGGGGAATACATATATATATATAATTTGTAACACATTTTTGGGAAGTGGGTTGACCAGTTGCACATTGTAATTCTTCTGTAAATATTAAACAGAAAGGTTTTTCATGTAGCCTATTGTAATCATTGCATGCGTACCCCTCAATCTCCTTTAGCAACTCGACTGCAGGATCAGCTGCACCCTGAAGGCCAGTTATGCTTGTGTCCGAGCCTAGGACGGCCTACACCACCAATGCGACCGGGGACAACGGCTTTGGTGCAGATCCTCCTCCAACAAATTCAATTTCAGTTTCATTCACGTTTCATATCACTGTAGCCTTTGTTAATTGTAAAATTAAGACATGCAAATGCATTTCCCAATTGAATACAAGCAATGTTAATAATGGACTTACCTGTAGCCGCGACAGCTCTTTTATAGTCGGCAATCTCCAACCTACACTGATTGCAGGGCATACCAACGTTTTTCGCAATCGTCGGTAGAGCGACACACAGCAGGGAAGGAAGCATTTAGGTTCACGCGTATTTCTACCCATGCCTCCCGCTTCTTCTTACTGGTCACTCCAGCCCCGAATCTACCCTTTATTACCCCCCTCCGCTCCAGCACAAACTGGGCAAGTAGTGTTGCGTTCTTGAAGAAAGTAGTCTAATCCGGATCACTTTTAACTCACTTTATTTGTTAAAGTATTTCGGTATGGTAACTATGAAGCAAAAGGAGAGGAATTGTATGGACACGCGTGTGAGCGAGAAACAGCAGGCCTCTGTATCTAACTCCCTAGTTTGGACTGCCGGATGTTTCTGATTGTGTTGGGTCCAGGCCCTGCTTTAATACCGAGTAGGCGTGGCTTATGTGTCGTATTGGCTCCGCCCTCCTCACCTGTCTAAAGGTGCTGCCTTCTGTGGCTGGAATAGTTATTGCAGCTTATATGACGGGTCCTGCCCCCCTTGTGGCTATATATAGTAATTACAGCTTATGTGTTCGATCCTACATCCTAGTGGCTATGTATGGTAATTACGGCTTATGTGTTCGATCCTACTTCCTAGTGGCATGTATGGTAGCCCATGTACTTAAAATACGTAACAACTGCCTATCTTTGGACGCACACCTGGTCTCTATCCACGACGTCAGCGAAATGAACTTCATTACCACGCCGATAGAGAACTTTGACCCAACCAAAGGGTTCAACTGGATAGGATTCAGTGATGTGCATAAAGAAGGCTCCTGGATGTGGAGCGAAGGGTCCAAAGTAGACGTGGCTTTTTGGTACCAGAAAGAGCCAAACAACAAGAATGCAGGGGAACATTGTGCCCACATAACATTTTGGGTGCAGATGGAAGATGATTGGAATGATGAGGCTTGCACAATGGTTGCTTCTTCTGTTTGTAAACTTCGTAAAACCTGTCCATAGGGTCTATGAACCATAACCATAAAAATATGACCAATCAAAAGACTATCTTTTCATGTTTGATTTACTGAGATTGCTTTACAAACATGACATTTTACATTTACATTTAGGGCATTTAGCAGACGCTTCTATCCAAAGCGACTTACAATAAGTGCATTTGTTACAATAAGTACATTTGTCACAAGAAGTGAAACAATATATCGCTGTCGGTACAGTAAAGATGTTCATAGAACCAACCAACATGAGGTGGATGAAACTGAATGTTTTCATTAATTGTTTATAATATTATACAATTGATTTCGAACATTATTAACTTATAGTTAACTTTGACTGGGGGGCTTACAATAGATTACTAAGGTAGTATTTTAGCCGGCGGAAATGTCAATTCCCTTATGTGTGAATGAGGAGTAAAAAGTCTGCATTTCAGACCATTTGAGTGGGCGTGTTGATGACGCTTCGGTCTGCATTTGTATGTCATTGAGTGGCACCCTAAAAATCAGCCTGTTGCCTTTTGTTCACTGAATGGTTAAAACATTAAAATGCTGGCACTGCTTTTCAGAGTCATTCAGGGTGAACACTAAATGATAGGTCTTATCACCACAGGAAGTCATTACTGCCTGTGGCCATTAAACTCTAACTGTTGGGAAAAACAGTCTGCCTAGTTACTTGAACAGATAAACTGAGACGGAGAGGAGATAAAATTGTCAGCACGAGGGCCTTGGATTTATTTAGTAAGGTGAAAAAGGTTATACTGAGCTATAGAGCGTAAGAGATCGATCGAGTGAAAATGTCCAAGTCCCTAACAGCGCTGAGGTTGTCCGGAGCTTCGCCTCCGTAGAGGTTCTGCTTCAAATGAGCGTAATGTCCTTCAGAGTGTATCAGTCTTATGTGTTTTCTTCTAGCGAATTGTGTGTTGCGAGTTGTGGGAGTCAAGGCTGGTGTGGGGGTATCTCGAGAACACCTGCCTGGCCTTGAGCACCCCGGGCTGCGGCCGAGTGTTATCAGCAGATAGATTCGGATGAGTGTGTCCATTGTGTGAGCATTTGACGGCTTCTATTGTTGGGACATGTCTTTACCATGGGCCTTAACGTGTGCCTATATCTGTACTGTATATGTGGTGTGTTTGTTGAGGTTGAGGTTATTTTGGCCATCATAACTCCTCCCTCTGATAATCTGACAAATTACTATTTAAATAAACAAACTATAATTTATTTATTCACTCTTCATTTTCATTGCTATTTGCACATAAAACAGAATGTAAATATATCTTATCTTCTACGCTTGTAATTTCTATTTGTATGGAGCACCTGGAACAAAACAATTTCCCCCCGGGGATCAATAAAGTTTTGATTCTGTTGCGTTCTTGAAGAAAGTAGTCTAATCCGGATCGCTTTGAACTCACTTTATTTGTTAAAGTATTTCGGTATGGTAACTATGAAGCAAAAGGAGGAGAATTGTATGGACACGCGTGTGAGCGACAAACAGCAGGCCTCTCTACCTAACTCCCTAGTATGGACTGCCAGATGTTTCTGATCTCGTTGGCTTCAGGTCCTGCTTTAATACCGAGTAGGCGTGGCCTATGTGACGTATTGGTTTCGCCCTCCTCACCTGTCTAAAGGTGCTGCCCTCTGTGGCTGGAATAGTTATTGCAGCTTAAAATGTCGGGTCCTACTTCCTTGTGGCTATGTGTGGTAATTCCAGTTTATGTGTTCGATCCTACTTCCTAGTGGCTATGTATGGTAATTACGGCCTATGTGTTCGAGCCTACTTCCTAGTGGCTATGTATGTTACGGCCTATGTGTTCGATCCTACTTCCTAGTGGCTACGTATGTTACGGCCTATGGGCTATGACACTGACCTCCAGAGGTCACTACCTGTCATTACAATCACAATGACTCTTAACCTGTTATATGAAGGTAAATTAAGCCAAAGAAGTTGCATAGTTCCCCTTCAAGAAGTAGGTGTCAGAAAGGGCAGGCGTCTTCAATGAAAACAGCTGAAAACGAAGCAGGTATGAAACTAAAACTGTGACTCTGAAGAAAGTTTAAATGATATCGAAATTCCGTTTAGATATTATTAAAGATACAAGTGTGTAGATTTGATAAATGGTTTGAAAGAAGATAAACGGTTGAACATTTATTTAGTTACGTCTTAAACAGTTGAAGTTTAAGACGTAAACTTCAACTTCAACCGCCGTCCTCCCATTGACTCCCATGTTAAAAGAAAGATAGTATTTTAAAGTAGAATATCTTAAAAAGTATAAAACATTCAAAAATCTCAAAAGAAGCACGCGATTCCAAGCTATTCTGGACTTTTTAAAATTTGAATGGAGTCTCTAGGTGAAATTGAAAATTGAGGTAGGAGATAGGTCCCAAAGTTTGCAGAGAATGAGAAAGGAAGAAAGAAAGAAAGAAAGAAAGAAACTTATGAAGAACTATAGTTAAGCGCTGCATGCAGTACCCACTTAATAAAACTTATGAAGAACAATAGTTGAGCGATGCATGCAGCACTCACCTAATAAAAAAAGGAAACGCACATTCACCTAGAATTGACATTGTTTACAATCTTAGATTAGTAATCTAAAGTCTTGGTGCTTAGGGTTAGGTGCTTTCCATCGGCAGTGGCCCTGATTAAGCAGTCCCACCTGGCCTGAGTCAGACCGATTAGTCCCTGGGGCTGGGTGTGGCGGCACACCTGTGGTGCATAACCCTCACCACACTCAAGGAGAGCTCTGACATGCCGGTGCAACGTAACAGCTATGACCGGTACGATTCTACCAACTCTGCCTTAAACCAGTTTTAACATCAACCCCTTTGTCCTGGTGCCCAGTTAAGATGACCACCAGGTGGTGTGCTGTGGTGTTTTTCACACTCATCTAAACCTTAACAGTTTGTGTCTCATTGACTGTTGGATTAAATATTAACTGTGTCAAAAATATCTGATTTCCTCCCTTTGTTGTGATGTTCCCCCGACCAACATTGCAAACTAACCATTGTTAGTTTACTCATTGTGAACAGATGCCCCCTGTAGGATTATTACAGACTAATCTACGTAGACCCTCGTAATAACTAGACCTAGACCCAGCTGAGACCTACTTTCAAAGAGGCGATGCCCTTCCTTAAGCTGTCAGGCTAAGAAACGCAGACAGTAATCATTTTAAATGACTGAACTATAGATACAATTATTTATTTAATTTACTGCTGCTCATTTTTTCCTTGTTGTTTGAACGTTCAATTCAGCGAGTTCAACAGGATAAAACTTTGAATGAACCAGGCGGGTGCCAGGGAAAGGAGATTAAACATTGACCTGATTGTACATTGACTTGTACAATTTAAATGTTAATAAATTATGTTAAACTTTCCCCTCCTCCCCCTGCACTTAAACATTTGCTTGCTTCTACAAAAGCTGTCCCAGGCCTTAGGTTACTTCTACTTCATAAAGAATGCAGTCATTAAACCTGTAAACCCACTTGCCTGACTTCGTTATTTGTGGACGATCATGGTGCTTCTAGAACTTCTCCATTCGTCCGCTTCAGTCCCCCTGCTGGGGGCTCTTGTAGGTCTGCTGGTCCTCTTCTTCTTCTCCTCCTCCAGGAGGAGAAGTCCAGGCTCGACAGTCGAAATCCAGGCTCCTCTTGAGCCTGGATTTTATGAAACCATACATCACACTCTGGGAGGTGAGGCCACTATTGTTTTTTTTCGGTCCTTCCTGGAAGACATGTTATTCACTTGATTATTAATCTGTTATCCATTTGATTATTGATTGATTGGTACTTGATCATGATTGGTACTGCATGTCTTTCTGCTATCAGTTTTCCAAGAAATATGGAAACGTATTCACAGAGTATTTAGGAACAAAGAAGCCCTGTCAAACAAGCCCTGGTCAACCATGCAGATGCATTTGGAGACAGAGAGTTAACCCCATTAATGCATACAGTTTCTAAAGGGAATGGTATGTTAATGGATACAAATTATTAAGTGACTGGCTCATAAAACTCACAGCATTATTATGAAAAGTAAAAAAGTAACAAAATGTCACATTTGATCTAGGCATTTTGTTTGCTAATGGAGAGTCATGGAAAGAGATGAGACGTTTTACACTGACAACAATGAGAGAGTTTGGGATGGGCAAGAACATGAGTGAAGAGAAAATCATAGAAGAATGCGAAAAGCTCATTGAGGTGTTTGAGCAACATAAAGGTAAGTATTACAGTTCCTCAGTTATTTATTGTCACTGTTGATAATTTGATTATAACAAATCATCCTTTATGTCACAGGAAAAGCTTTTGACACGCAAAAATCCATGAACTACGCCGTCTCCAATATAATCTGAGCCATTATGTATGGCAGTAGGTTTGAATATGATGACCCAGAGTTTAAAGCTATGGTCGATAGAGCCAATGAGACCATTCAAATTGTTGGATCCCCTTCAGCAAAGGTATAATTTACAATTTTATTTTGATTTTCTTAATAAGGTGAGTGCTGCATGCAGTGCTCAACTATTTTTCTTCTTAGATTTTATTCTTTCTTTCTTTCTTATCCTCTACAAACTTTGGGACCTATCTCCTTCCTACATTTTTCACCTAGAGACTCCATTCCAATTTTAAAATGTTCATATTAGTTTGGAATCGCGCGCCTCTTTTCTGATTTTTTAAATATTTTATACTTTTTAAGATATTCTACTTTTAAAATACTATCTTTTTTTTAATATGGGAGTCAATGGGAGATCGGAGGAGACGTCCTCTGGTACTTCAACTGTTTAAGACGTAACCAGTGGTGAAGCTAGACCTCTTTTGGGTGGGCTCAAGCCCACCCAAAACTTGCCTTAGCCTACCCTATCGCTTCGTCCTCAAATCTAATATTCTACCGATTTTTTTACACAAGCAATGGGAGGATGGAAGCAGTGGCGGTTTTAGCAAATTGGGGGCACAAGGCGAGGTATTGTATGGGGCCCACCTCGTCCGATCTTTAAAAGAGAACAGAGAAAAAAAAAATACAGACTGAATGGTGGATAGGCAGGTAAAGCTAATCTACGCGGAAGTAATGGTTGGAGATGAGAAAAAATAACTTCCCCTTTAAACCCTGCATACACTTCTTTAATCCAAAATGAAGATGGAAAGCCGAGAACACACAAAGTGTAGCAATACACAAACTAATAGTCACAATGGAACCCAAAAGAGGATAAGGTTTCAGATAACACCTGTCTTTGCCAAAATGCCAGGAAGATAGCACTGTTTATTCTTTTTTTTAAGATCAAATCAATATCAATATAACCAGCAAGACAAGTAGTTAGGGTAAACCCCCACCAACAGTCATATACTTAGTAAAACATCACAAACAGCCATATACACAAAAATTGCCAAGATGAATAATTTACTTTGTATGTGTGAGTGAGGTTGCAATTTGCATTGCACTTGAGATTGACATTTCAATCATATTGCAAACAAACCCATGTACAAGATACAGGATATTGTAAGTGAATTGACATTACAGTTGAGATTGAACATTTCAAACATTATACAAACAAACCTATGTATGAGAGAGAGAGAGAGAGAGAGAGAGAGAGAGAGAGAGAGAGAAGATAGATTGTTCTCCACATCATATGCTTCTGACACAGAGTCCTACTTATTGACGTCTTCAGCTAGCTGCTGCTGCTGCTGTAACGGCATGTTCAACACTTTGGACGTTGTTGTTCTTGTCTGTATCCCCAACAGTAGCCGTAAAAAGTGTGTCATCTTTGGCAGCGTTGCCAAGTACTTACCTGCGTCTTTTAGCTTTTTTCTTTTATTTGAGCCGCTTGGGTAACTTTATTTCCTAACCCTTTTCCTAACCCTTAACTTTATTTCCGCGTGTATCTGTGTATATTGTAGTAACCCGGCACGGTGAGCGAAAAACCTCCTCCCAAACAGGACACCACTTCGCTGGGCAAAAACCAAAAGGCACGTTTTATTCCAAAATCAAACAAGGTCTCTCACTGAAAAAACACAGAACGGAAAACCTGGGAGGAATCGACGGTTGTATCCCAGTCTCTCCGTGCCCGAGCCACATGGCTAAGAGAGCCCTGAATGAGTGGAGAAGCAGGCTATTCAAGCCCTGCTTCTCCACCTGTTCCTCAGGTGCTCTGCATGTCCTTAATTGGCCCGGGCCGGGTTGCCATAATATAAAAAAATAAAAGATTTTTTTGAGGATGGTTGGGGGACCCCCTACTATGGGGGCCCCAAGCGGCCGCGGCCTATGCCTCTATGGTAAGACCGCCACTGGATGGATGCTGTACACTCTAATTAACAGGCTCAAATGGGCTAGTGAAATCGAGCGCAACCTTTCTGCAGGAATCTCTTACCTGTGATTGGGTGGGCGTCTCCTGTTTGACAAAAACAAAAATGCACACGAGCACACCTAATACAGTTTCTGCTGTTTCTTCTGTCAAAGAGGCTAGCTCATTTTTATCAGAAAATCCACGATTTCCAGCTGTGTTATAACATGACCAGGTAATTAATTTTAAACCTTGACATAATCTGTCAGAAGTCTATTAAATGACAGTTGACCACAAGGCAATATCTATGACTCTTCTTGAATTGCTTCATGTTTTAGTCGGCAGAGGCTTGTAATGGTGCATAGCATGATAAGCATGATAAGGCGCAAGAAGCAGAAAAAGTTGACACGGGTGCTAATTTTCAGTTTAAAAAAAATGCTGGCAGTATTTTATCAGCTGAGGGCGTTTTCATTGCCATAACAACGTGAGCTAATGTAGCGTTAAAACCAATGTGCCAATCCATTTGATTATTCCTTCATCCAAACATTCTTTTTTCCACGGTCTAGAACATGACAGAAACTGTATTTCGCTATGATACTTGATTAGGAACATCAACAAACACCACTAGCCACTTAATGAATTGAATGCCCATAGCCAGCCATCGTGAAGCAGGCAGCGGCAATTCGAAATTAGCCAAATACTCGAGACATGACCAATATTCAAAATGTCGGTGTTAACCACTCTATTTCATCCTAGACAAACCAGAAAGGGGACTCAATGTTCAAAAGACCGGAATTGTCCTTTAAATTCATTTTACATTTCTGCATTTTTAGCAATGCTTTGCGCTTTTCATTCAACTGTCACTTTTTGTTTCCAAACATTTACATTTTCTTAAATGGTCTGCATGGCTACATTGTTTACTCCATTTAGACTTTTGAACTTTGCTTCAAATCTCTTCACTTAATTTAAGCCATTTAACGTTTCTTTATGTCTTAATGTGTGTGGCTTTATTAAAAAATATTTTCAACCTCACTTTGTACAACAGCACTCACTGCATTTTCAATTAACCTGGACCTTTTTTGTAGTTATACGCCATTTCCCCATGGGCAAATGGCTTCGCACCATCCGCATTTACAGGAAGAATGCAAATCAAAATCGAAGACAGCTGCGGACATTGTTCAGAGCTTTACAGGACACCCTTTATCCCCAAGTATGCAGAGGGTTTGTGGATACATTCCTGGTTCGCCAACAGACCCTGAGGGTATGAAACCTAACATGAAGTTTGGTCTGTTATTTCTACTGTGGCCATTCATAAATCTATGTATAGTTTGCATTTATTTTAAGTTTGGGGTGACATTACCTCATGAATTGATCTGTTGGTAGGGTACACTTTTCAGTTGCATTTGTTTGTGTGTCCAGGAATCTGAAAACATAAACCCTCACTACAACAGTAAAAATCTTTTGCAATCTGTTTGCTGCTGGTACTGATACAACGGCAACTACACTGAGATGGGGTCTCCTGCTTATGGCCAAGTATCCAAAAATACAAGGTAAGGTGTGTGTGTGTGTGTGTGTGTGTGTGTGTGTGTGTGTGTGTGTGTGTGTGTGTGTGCAAGGCACCTCTTTGACGGTGGTGCCAGCAAGGACATGGCACACATCACTGGGGATGCAGTACTAATGGTGGCACCTGGTCAGATGGTCACCAGGTGCACAGTACAGGTGGGCAGCTTTGTTCCATGGATTGAACAAGCAGTCAGCTACATCTTTGGGCCAGATCTCGCTTCATCATCAATTATATGACAGCATTGTTCATTTTTTCAGAACTCCTTTTTTGGTGTATTTTCCAGACCAGGTACTGGAGGAGCTGAGCAGCGTGATAGGGAGTCAGCAGGTCAGGGTGGAGGACAGGAAGAACACTGATGCTGTCATCCATGAGACCCAGAGACTGGCCAACGTCGTTCCCATGTCACTCCCTCACACCGCCAGCCAAGACGTCACCTTCCAAGGCTACTTCATTAAGAAGGACTGTCATTAAGAAGGTCTGACAATATTATGGCCACCAGCCATAATATTGTAAGACCGTAATAAATATCCTCACAACTTCCTGAATTGTCCTTTCTCTACAGGGCACCGTAGTGTATCCTCTCCTGACGTCTGTATTGTGGGATGAGACTGAATGGGAGAGTCCACTCAGTTTTAATCCTTCCCACTTCCTGGATGAGGATGGGAAGTTTGCCGAGAGTGACGTCTTCATGCCTTTCTCTGCAGGTTTGCTAGCTCCATCAACAGACCCTGTATCCCTTCTTCTGTGTTCTGCCGAATATTGTGCAGATGACCTCCAGGTGTGACCCTGTTCCCTGTGTCAGGTCGCAGGGCGTGTGTTGGTGAGAGTCTGGCCAGGATGGAGCTCTTTCTCTCCTTCACCAGCCTCCTTCAACACTTCAAACTCAACCGTTTCAGTCCTCCACCTGGAGTGACGGAGGAGGATCTCGATCTGACTCCAACATGGGGCCTCACACTCAATCCTTCCCCCCACCAGTTGTGTGCTCACAGACGGGTCGAGGTAGAAGGTTAATGATTATGTGGCTTAATATGCAACATCTTAGTTTTCTGACACATAATACAGGATTGTTGGGGGGGGGATATATAACACGATGATACCCTTTCGGGTTGCTATTTCTCGGATCACTGTGTATTACGTTGCACCAGGTTGATGAGGGACCATTATGTCTTAAGTTGATTTTATTTTACAGCTTTATTTATAAAGCACTTTTTTGCAAACACGCGCTTACAAAGTGCTTCATATATACACACAAAAATGCAAGTGAATGAATAAACAATGTAAACAAGTTAAAATAAAAACTGATCAAAAACAAAGAAATTGATAATACTGAATATTCATGGGAAGGATTGACTGTAAAGATGGGTTTTTAGAAGTCTCTTAAACAATTCAAATATTCAGAAGTCATTCAGTCGACATATGCTAAGGAGCAGGTCAGTAAACTGCCATTGACCTCATCAATGTGCCTCAGGTTATTCTTGGCTGTGTATGTGTGCAGTACAAAACTGTACTATGAATCCCCTCCAAGAGCCTTAGGCCTTGTTTTGATAAAATAATTAGACAAATATTTGATTACCAAAGGGATCTCAAAGTGCCCCCAGCCACCCTTGATATAAGGATCGTTGCATAAACAAGTAATGAACAGAGGAAACGTTGAGATGATGAGATCTTGCGTGGAGCCCCAGATCGAGGGAGATTATCAGTGGTCTTGTATGTATTCCATTTCCTAATAATTGCTCCCACAGTTGATTTCTTCACACCAAGCTGCTTACCTATTGCAGATTCAGACTTCCCAGCCTGGTGCAGGTCTACAATTGTGTTTCTGGTGTCCTTTGACAGCTCTTTGGTCTTGGTCATAGTGGAGTTTGGAGTGTGACTGTTTGAGGTTGTGGACAGGTGTCTTTTATACTGATAAGGAGTTCAAACAGGTGCCATTAATACAGGTAACAAGTGGAGGACAGAGGAGCCTCTTAAAGAAGAAGTTACAGGTCTGTGACAGACAGAAATCTTGCTGGTTTGTAGGTGACCAAATACTTATTTTCCACCATAATTTGCAAATAAATTCTTAAAAAATCAGACAATGTGATTTTCTGGATTTTTTTTTTTCATTTTGTCTCTCATAGCTGAGGTTTACCAATGATGAAAATTACAGGCCTCTCTCGTCTTTTTAAGTGGGAGAACTTGCACAATTGGTGGCTGACTAAATACTTTTTTGCCCCACTGTACGTCAGCACCACCGGCAGTAGGAGTGTCTAAATGCCTCGAAAGTTCGAAAGCAAAAACCATAGTCGCCAATAAGTCATGCAAGGCAGAACATGGAGGCTTGAAAGGGCAGAAATTATATCTATGACGTTTTTTTGAAAGTAGATAACCCAAAAGTATAAGCTGTTGGGTTTATTACATTTGGATGTAAAATGACAAATGCATACATTTGTAAATAGGTGAATATTTCACTGGGCTTGAAATAAAGAAAAATGCAAATGTTGGTTGGCATAAGTAAGGGGCATGATATGCCTCATGATACAGTAATGATTTAGTCAACTGGGTTAAAACCTACCGTATTTCATAATCTGCTTATCTTGATCTGTAAGCTTTGACACAAATGGGAACTTTGCCAAGGTTTGACTGCGTATGTGTTAAAAGTCACTGGCCTCTGCCAGGTCGGCAGATTCCTGTTTTTCTTTTAAAACTGACACTTTCATGAGTGATATATTAAAGATTTTGAATCTTTGAATGCCATACTTATATTAGTTTAACAAGTATTTGCTTAAAAACTCACTCTTCCAAAATGTAAAATTGTGACACTTTCAAAATCTTTATGGCAGAATTTTACAATAAGGTTACAATAATAAACCATGAATCAAGATTAGTTTGCACTAATAGGCATTAACAAACAATTAACAGTTAACTAATGGTCTAGTAATCATTTACTAATTGTGCTCATGTTTACTACGGTATATATTGATATATATTTGAACCCCCTTAAAAGAGGGGGCTTACCCTAGCCATGTTAAATAATGTATACATTAAAACCTTGGTTAACATTAGTACATGTCATACCCTAATTGTTAAGTGTTACCCACTTTTCTACTGCCCTCTATTCCACATATACAAATTTGAATATCATATCACAATCACAGTGATCCGCAATAATGATAAACCCAATAAAATAGCTAATATAGCCCATAGGCAAATTGAGTCTTGTAGGTGAGAAGTCAACTGAAATGTTTGCCTTGTCATCTTGAAACGCACACACAGGAAATTAAGATACAACAGGGTGATCCTTGCATACCGTTTTCGTTTAGATAAATGTTGTGCTAGGTTTAGTTAAGGCTGAAGGTTTTTCCAGATCAACCAGTGAAATAACCGAATAGATCAAATGTCTTTAGTCTCCTAAATAATGAAAAATGTATTCTATGTTTAAAGAAACATAATTATACACCACACATATAACAAAAATATCACCAAAGGGTCACATATACAGAGAGAGAGAGATTGATATTAGTGCTGTCAAAATTAACGCGATAATCTTTGCTTTGATTTTGAGAGATCTAACTCACTAAAAATAATTAACGCAGCTTGTTTACTTCCTGTGGCGGGTGACCTACTATAATCTGCCGTCGAGAGGAACCGTAGAGTCTAGAATACACACTAACGATGAAGTCGAGAGGCACAGAGGAGGAACATCCAACGCAATATAGTTGGATTCTAAGGAACCAGTCTGAGAGGGGCAGGTTCCAAATAGCCGTCTTAACTCGAATAAGTCACGAGAAACGTCATCCGTTATGATATAACAATCAACCTACACATATAGGATGTTGAATGATCTATTTGTGTTAACTTAGTCTTGGAGGAACTGTTGAGTCTAAACCATACGGCGGGAGCTAAACAAAGAAGATGGATCAACAGCTGCTTGTCATAACTAGGTTGAGCAGGATGTCCTTTTACCATACTCCTTTTACCAACAGCTTATTGTAATTTTTTCTATCTATTTGATTTAAAACCTCACCGATGCACACATCTCCTTGTTTGGGAACCATGATACACCCGATGTTAAGATTTCCTACTTTACCGAAGCTCTCCTAGTGTGCGTTCAACAGTATAAGAAACTCTATTCATTCTGATTTGAACTGATTTATTTAGCATTTTTTAGCTATAAAGGGGAACACATAGGTCTACATATTAATTTCAAGACTTTAGATGACTTTGGATACAGTGAAGATTTGGAGAACCTGGTTCACACAACCTTTCATAATTAAACTTATCTTATCTTTAAACTTTACCACAAGTGGGCTACATGCCATGTTTAGCTGCCTAAGTGTTCGGAAATGTTATTGGACCTCTCCCAGATTATTTTTATCTTTAATTAAAGGCTACAACTACAGATGGCAAGTGATGATACCTAAATTGCCATAAATTAATTAGATCCCATAGTTGTTGGTTGTGCAGAGAGCCTGTGCTCTCTACTGAAGACAGGGATTCATTCTGTACACAGTTCAATACAGAGTCCTCGAGAAACGGTAATTATTAACAGACTCAAATTGCCATGACATTGTAATGTGTGACACCTCGGGGGAGGCGTTTCCCATGCACAGGCTACTACAAAATGTGCAAACACGCTGCCACATCCATCAGTAGGACTTTACTTCCAAAACGAAGATAGGGCGTTTACCGTACTTTTATACTTGTGCTTCGGTAGCTGAAGATCACATTAGCCTAAGGTCATGGCGCTACCAGAGCTTTTCAGTTCGTCCGCTTCAGTCCCCCTGCTGGGGGCTTTTGTAGGTCTGCTGGTCCTCTTCTTCTTCTCCTCCTCCAGGAATAAGGGCCAGGGCAAGGAGCCCCCGGGACCCAGACCACTGCCCCTGATCGGGAACCTCTTGAGCATGGACTTGATGAAACCACACATCACCCTCTGGGAGGTAAGGCTCCTGTTGTTTTTCTTTGTTTATAAATCGTGCGGTCATTTGATCGCCCTATAGGCCTTGGCAGTCATGTGGTCACTCAGAGACCCATAGCTTGCGGATGTGTTGTGCCTATGAAATTTACAATTCTGTTTTTTTTCCCCCAAGAAAGCTTGGTATGTATGCAAACTTGTTGCAAACTTATTAAGGGCGAACTGTTACAAATTTGTGAAAGTCAGTTCAGATCATGGAAACAAGTGAGAGGAGGGACGTTATAAATAACATTTTCTCAGCAATTGATGTAAGGCATTTACATTTATTAGTTGTAAAAGTAAATTTTTATTAAATAAGCTCTTTCCTCGTCAAAGGTTATGAACCTACCTGGCCAAACCATATGGTTTGGCCATGTTTTACTAATGAAGTGGAGGGGAACCACACTGCCCAGGTCTATAGGACTGACTATATCAAGCTTAACAATACTTTATTTTCAATTGTATCTATCCGATATTTATACACATTCCTTCCTCATTCACTGTATTTAAAACTACTTTGTGTGTTTCTTTTATCAGCTTTCCAAGAAATATGGAAACGTATTCACAGTGTATTTAGGGCCGAAGAAGGTAGTGGTTCTGGCTGGTTACAAGACTGTCAAACAAGCCCTGGTCAACCATGCAGATGAATTTGGAGACAGAGAGATTTTCGAAATCTTAAGGAAAACTACAGGAGGACATGGTGAATAAATTAAGCTATTTAATATTTATCGAACGAGTGTTAACTCAATTAAACATCCACTTATAGTATTTAAAACCGTAAGACAGTAACATTTGATTTAATCTAGGCATTTTGTTTGCTAATGGAGAGTCATGGAAAGAGATGAGACGTTTTGCTCTGACTACTTTGAGAGACTTTGGGATGGGCAAGAAATTAAGTGAAGAGAAAATTATAGAAGAATGCCGAAACCTCATTGAGGTTATGGAGCAATATAAAGGTATGTGTCACAGTTCCTCAGTTATTTGTTGTCACTTTTGATATTGGATGAATAATAAATCATCCCTTCATGTTACAGGAAAAGCTTTTGATACCACAAAATCAATGAACTATGCCGTCTCCAATATAATCAGCGCCATTATCTATGGCAGTAGATTTGAATATGATGACCCAGAGTTTACACGTATGGTAAACAGAGCCAACGAGACCATTCGCCTGACAGGATCCCCTTCAGTACAGGTACAATTAATTTTTCCATTGGGGTTAGTAGTAACTGACATGCAGAACATCACTTTTACTGACTCCGTTTAATTGTAGATATACAACGTGTTGCCGTGGTTGGGCAAGTGGTTTAGCAGCCACAGGGTCGTGAAGAATACAGTACAAAATCAAGCAGCGATAAGGAAGATGAGACAATGTCTCAAAGACACCCTTGTTCCTCAAGTGTGCAGGGGTTTTGTGGACGCATTCCTGATTCGCCAGCAGACTCTAGAGGTATGCCGCCTTGTGCTCAAACTGTCAAGTTATATGCAAGATTTAAATGTTTAATAACATGGGTCATGGAATTGTCAATGCACTTAGGATTCAACGATATACAAGAACATAACAGTATCATTCTGTGTATCTAGTCTTCATCGGACCAATATCTTTTTCCCATCTACACTCTTCTCGTGTGAAGTCACTTCTACCACTTTTTTTCCATATGCAGGAATCTGGAAACAAGAACAGTTACTACACCAATGCTAACCTTGATGTATCTATTGCCAATTTGTTTAATGCTGGAACTGATACAACTGCAACAACATTAAGATGGGGTCTTCTGCTCATGGCCAAGTACCCAAAAATCCAGGGTAAGGAAGTGACGATATAAAGATTGTGAAGAATATTCTAACTAGGTATTTGGGCTATTCCCGCCCACCAGCTGACCAGATGTATTTTGATTCACTTTTAATTTTTAACCTGTTTTCTTTTAATTTAGGGGCGGGGCTACATCGCTTTTCAGGCATTCGCTAACTCTATTCACCGCTCGTTTGAGTCACACAGTTGTCATTTGGAGCGGAAAGAACACTGTCATTTCGTTTTTTTCATTCTGAAAAGGTCCCACCTATTTACAACGAGGGGCTTTCATTTTACACACAGCGACTTTAAGAAGCTATGCTTCTGACCAGCAGATGGCAACTAAACGTTGTATGTCTGACTAGTAGCCTATTGAATACTCTTAATGTCCTGCATTTTATTGCAACAATTATCAAGCCTACGTATAGATGTTCAACTTGTTTAAAATGACTAACAGAATGTTGGCTTAAATTAGGAGCTACTTTATAGAACCTAACTACTAGTTTGCCAATAACCCATTTCAAGTCTGAATATGCGGATCCGTTTTTGGATGTAAATAACCCTAATTAATTTGGGGTTATATATTCCTGATGTTCTGCTTATTTTTAACATCCAGTCAAGATCCAGGAGGAACTGAGCAGCATGATAGGGAGTCGGCAGGTCAAGGTAGAGGACAGGAAGAACCTGCCCTACATTGATGCTGTAATCCATGAAATCCAGAGATTTACCAACATTGTTCCCATGTCACTCCCTCACATCACCAGTCAAGACGTCACCTTCCAAGGCTACTTCATTAAGAAGGTCTGACTCAACGGAATAGCCACACCCACAGCCATATCATATAAAAATATCTTAATAAATATCCTCACAACTTCCTGAATTGTCCTTTCTCTACAGGGCACCGTAGTGTATCCTCTCCTGACGTCTGTATTGTGGGATGAGACTGAATGGGAGAGTCCACTCAGCTTTAATCCTTCCCACTTCCTGGATGAGAATGGGAAGTTCGTCAAGAGAGATGCCTTCATGCCTTTCTCTGCAGGTTCGCTAGCTCCATTATCAGAGACACTGTATCCCTTCTTCTGTGTTTTATCAAATACTGTGCAGACGATCTCAAGGTTTGACCCCGTTCCCTGTGTCAGGTCGCAGGGCGTGTGTCGGCGAGAGTCTGGCCAGGATGGAGCTCTTTCTCTTCTTAGCAATACTGCTTCAACGCTTCCGTTTCTCTCCTCCACCCGGGGTATCGGAGGACGAACTGGATCTGACCCCAGTTCTGGGCATCACCCTCAATCCTTCCCCTCATCAGTTGTGTGCTCACAGTCGTGTTTAGTAGGCTAATGATCCTATGATAGATATTACTGCTTGACTAATATACAGGTGAACCTCTCTATAACGTGGCTCTTTGGGGCCACACAACAATGACCACTTTATTGTTGGAAAACGCATAAATCGCGAATCTCACCCAGTGAAGCAGTTGCGTTTTTTGTGGTGTATCACTCATGTTGACCTCTCAGTAAATTACACCAGACCTAGTAAGCCTGTTAACTAAATAGTCATGCAATAGCAAGCAAGCAATAGCAAGAGAAGCTCTGACAAAGATATAATATTCGCTACGCGCAAAGCACCTATGAACAAACTTAGTAGAAAACTTTTGATATTATTTCGCTGGTGGCTTTTTCATTAATACAAAACAACCAAGGGCTTTTAGACGTGGTTGTATCGGTAATTGGCTTATTTTTGGGACAACGCTTCTTTTGACAAAGGCAATGCAGATCTACAGAACACCAAACTAAACAAACTAAGTGTGTGATGGGAGACACTTATATGTTTGATTTCACAAAGATATATTTTTTTAAAGATTATATTCCAATGGATGTACTTTTTTTTGTAAGTGTATTGTATTTGTTAATTGATTAACAGGCTCGGGATATATTTAATGTTGAATATGTATAAAAGCATTATCATAAACTACTTCAGGGTCGTTTTTTTTGTATTTAGTTAATTAGCCGATGCTTCAATCAAAAGCAATGTAATCGCATTAGTAAAGCTTATGTTTCTATTTAACAAGAATAAGACAGCCTGGTATTTCATATGTTGTGACTGTGTTACGTTGACCACTAGCGGCTGAAGTGAGCCTAGCAGAGAGCAATAGCACCTTGCGTCGATTAGTATATGAGCGTACTATTATACTATGTTTGCATGTTATATATGTTTGTAATCATACATGGGCAGGCACCTGAGGGTCTTGAGGGTCCCTACCTTTAGCCGTGACACGTTTGGTCTTCTTTCGTCGGTTCGGGTCCTCACTGAATGCAGCCTAGAAGCGCACCATACAAGCAGGGTCAACATCGAAGACCTCCGTCGTACGCACCAGGTAGCAGAGTACCAGCAGCAACCCAGAGCACGACATTTATAATATATATAATATGTCACCAGCCAGAAGCTCAGTGAGCGACCAACAAAAAGGCTGTCAGAATTAAAGACTTGTGGAAATTATAATAAAATAAGTGAGGAGACAACGCAACGGCGTGTCCTTTATTCAGAACGACATAGTACTGGAAATGTACGGGATAGTCCTACACTTAAATAACTCATTGACTATTATATTAATTGTATTCTTTTCGGAATCGGAAAGGACAGGGATATCACCTTACCTGCATGGCCTCAGCAGTGTTTCAAAGTTTGCCCGTCGATACCCCCACTCCTTTGCAACTTCGAGAAACTGCCGCGGTTTTGAGTTATTCTTAAACGTCCGCTTGAATTACGGAAGGACGTTGAGGTACAACCTTTTTTTTAAAGGATCAGATATCTGAGATTCACACCCCTAATAACTTCTATGTTTGCACCCGTTTTTTTGGTTTGTTTTTTAGTACCGAAAATTAGATTACATTTAGAAAAAACAAAAGAATGGTCCTTAAAGAATGGTTTTATTGTTATATCATCTGAAATATAATCATATTCAGATCCTGATGAAACTATAGGTGTAGATCTGTAAAGTGCCCTGGAGTCTAACCGTCTAGGCTGGGGCCAAGTGAGGCCCGGCATGATATAAGAGGGTGAACCAGCATGATATGAGAGGGTGAACCAGCATGGTATGTGAGGGTGAACCTGCATGGTATGTGAGGGTGAAACACAGGTCAGGTATTCATTTAGCGTTTATAAGTGTCTTCGGTTAAACTTTGTATGTTTGAATATGCATTTAAAGTTTCACAAAACTACTATTTACATTGTGTGATCAGCACAGTTTCTTTTTTTCTGCTTGCAATAAGAGGTGATTCCATTTCGGACCGCCTTGCTTTTGCAGAAAACCGAACCGCTTAATGGTTTATAAAGTCAGGAGGCCGCCGTCTGCCCCGCAGATAATCTCCTCAGTTATCCAGCATATTATATACAGTACCGTTTTAAACTACTGCTAAACTATCATGTCAATACCACCATTCTCAACTAATGCATAACTGTGAAACATACTTAAATTGGGCTTGCAGAATTAAAATGAATAAAAATAAAAAGTCCCCATTAAAAGAACACTGACCAATACCTGGCAGAACAAAACGTAATTTCAAACGAATGGAAAAATCGTCTGTAGCCGTGCCTCTCCAAACCCATTCCAGTCATCATGTCTGCATACTCCGCTTTAAAAACAGACATGCAGCATTCAATAGGCTTTAGGTCCGGCAAACCACACTGGGAGAACCCATGAGAAATAAAAAGGACTGAGTTAGGTGGAGAGCTCCAACAGGCCGTCGGTGGGGGGGGGGGGGGGAGGTGGAAGTGTGGATGGACGCTCCTCAGCCCATAACCCTCTTCTCTCTGCACCCTGCGTCATCCCTTCCTGTTCTTCCGCCATCCCTCCGCCGCCTTTCCCCCGGGCACAGGGCCACGCTCACATCAGGTACCAGGCAGCGAATCCCGCCATGAACGCCACCCAGGCCGCGAACAGGACCTGGCCCGTGGGGTGCCGCAGCACCGCCATGGCTACCTGGCAGGCGTACTCCGTTCCGCCGTTGGCAGCTGAGAGAGACGCGGAAAGCAGGGCAGGGACATGGCAGGGTTAGGGAGAGGCCAAAATGGGTTGAAATCCTTAAAGAGCACCTATTACGCTTTTTCGACTTTTATACAATTAGGGCGTTTAGCAGACGCTTTTATCCAAAGCGACTCACATCGTTTAATACACACATTGACACACCGACGGCAGAGTCAACCATGCAAGGCGACAGCCAGCTCGTCAAGAGCAGTTTTACGGTTAAGTGTCTCGCTCAGGGACACGTCAACACTCAGCTAGGAGGCACTGGGCATCGAACTAGCAACCTTTTGGTTACAAGACAACTGCTCTACCTCCTGAGCTAAGCCGACTCATAAACGTTGTTATATTGATTCATAGTCATGTTTAACCATACTAAAGTATCAAATAATGACGTACATGCATTTAGACGTGTTCCCTGATGACCGTCTGGGGTGGCTGTGCTGAGCGCTAAACACTAGGGACGCTCGTCGCAATTCACTTGTTTAAATTTCCGGGATTTATCTACGTAGAACAATCCGGATTTTCCATGTATGGTAACGCTGCAACATGCTCTTCCGGAAGGTAACCAATCACAACGGAGTGGGGTTGGCAGGAGGGGGGCGAGGGGGCGGAGAAGGTCGAAGCCGAGTGTTGACGGAGAACGCTGAAAGCGCCCAGACGAGAGGAAGAGTTTCCCGAAAATCGACATCGTTTTTTGCGCTGTGATTCATGTCAGGTTGCTCTATAGGCAAGGGCGTAGGAACCGGGGGGGACGGAGGGGACGTGTCCCCTCCAATATCGGAGACAGGCGCATTTGTCCCACCTTAAAATTATACCGGATCTGTCAGGTTTCCGATATGTGTCCCCCCCAATGTTAAACTCATTCCTACGCCCCTGTCTATAGGAGTCATTAATAAGAAATGAAGACAAGAAAAGTAGTATAATAGGAGATCTTTGAGAAAAGCCCTTTTCACCTGTTTTGGCGGCGTAGTAGGGACACTTGTTTCTGTCTCCCCCCTCTCCGTGGACGGGGAGGCCTGCATCCATGACCTCCTCCGGGAGGCTCCTCCCTATCTCTTCCAGCTCATCAAACACCTGTCAAAACAAACACAGAAATACGACGCTGTAACAACATATGGGTTGCATAAGAGCCGGACGTCTGTTGCTAGGTGACTCTGGCTAAACAGAAAGTGATGAGACGCCCTCCTGATACAAGACACAGCGACGTTGGAGTCGAGCTGGTCGTTGCCTTGGAAGCTGGACCTCGCTGTTGGTGTGAGCTTGTGTTTTTAGGTAGCTCACGCATAACCTATACGACACTTAAGAGCTGTACAGAGGCATACAAATTACCGATCAGTTATTACTCAAACTACGCCAAGAACCTAAATCAGAGCACAAGAAGTGTCAAGGAGAGACAGGAGTAACAGAGGTACCGAGAAATTAACTCTTTGTGTATTTCAGGCCAATTGAGGACACACAGCACATTCGACATCCCTTATAACTGCCTTGAAAAAAAACAAATCCCAAGAAACTCTGATGCTGTGACGCGCCACGCGGGCCTCCGCCGTGACGGCCTTCTAACGAATCACCTGCACGTTGAACCCAAAGGCCCGGACCGCCTCGGCCACTATCTTCTTCTTGGTCTCGGCGTCCAGCTCCAGCTCGTTCATCCTGCTGCGGTAGTGCTGCTTGAACGACTTGGCGCTGTGGACGTGGTCGAACGTGTAGAACTCCAGGCCCTCCCCCGAGGGGGGAAGCCTCAGCGCCCGCTGGGCCACCTTCTTCAGCACCTGCCCCCCGGAGAGGTCCCCCATGTAGCGGGTGTACGCGTGGGCCACCAGCAGCGCCGGGTCCTCCTGTCCCACCTGGCGGATGCGGTCCACGTAGGCCTGGGTGGCCGGAGAGCAGCTGACCGCGCCCCGCCACCCGGGCCCGTAGAAGAACTCCAGGTCCCGCGCCAGGGCGTCCCGCCGGTGCAGCTCCTGGGGGAAGTAGAGCGGGGCGAAGGAAGGGTGCTCCCGGTTCCTCTCGATCTCCTCCTCCATGGCGCTGTAGGTGTAGTAGAGCGCCACGGCGCCGAGCTGGGGGGGCACAGGCCGGAGCGCCGCTGTTAATGGGGAGGGCCGCTCTGAGGGTACTCCTTCTACTTGTGTCGTGCGTCCTGGCACTTAATGTACGCACTTATTGTGTGTCGTGCGTCCTGGCACTTAATGTACGCACTTATTGTGTGTCGTGCGTCCTGGCACTTAATGTACGCACTTATTGTGTGTCGTACGTCCGTGTACTTAATGTACGCACTTATTGTGTGTCGTACGTCCGTGTACTAAATGTACGCACTTATTGTGTGTCGTACGTCCGTGTACTAAATGTACGCACTTATTGTGTGTCGTACGTCCGTGTACTAAATGTACGCACTTATTGTATGTCGTACGTCCGTGTACTAAATGTACGCACTTATTGTATGTCGTACGTCCGTGTACTAAATGTACGCACTTATTGTATGTCGTACGTCCGTGTACTAAATGTACGCACTTATTGTATGTCGTACGTCCTTGCACTTAAAAATAGTACTTAGCATCGGTTAGGGTCTTATCCTAGCTATCTTTGTTGTATACAAGGAATGGGTTAACCTAGTGATTGTTAAGATCCTACCGACAGCCATATATTGTTGTTTCTCTTTCTTCTGACAAATGTACTTATTGTAGGTCTCTTTTGATAAAAGCGTCTGCTAAATGCCCTGAATGTAAATCTCAATGTGCTTCCACAGCCGGTCAATGATTGGACCCATTACTGCTGGTGGAGACTGACCTTGAAGAGCTCCTTGCGTATGCGGCCCCGGAGGAAGTCTTTGACAAACTGGGTGCTCTCGGCCTTCTCGTGGACCTCTTTGGTCCCCGCTGCCAGAACCTCAGAGAGGTCCTCTGGACTGTGGCAGAAGAAGTTGTTTACACTACCAATTCAGCAAAAAATGAGAGTGAGAAATCAATGTTTCTTCGGGGAACAGTAACGCAGTATGTTTACAGGCCGACGGGACAGCCGGTTGTGACCCGGTTTACCCCAAACCAGATTTGGACGCATCACTGAATGACCAGAGCGGTGTGACTTGGTGAGTCTGCACGTGTCTGCATGAGGACTGTCGCTCTATTATGGGAATAAAAACGTGCTCCAGCCCCACCTGAGAACATCTACCCTCCCTTCATACTCTGACGCCTCTCCATTGGCTGCGCTCTGGGTCTTCTCCATCTTGACGGCGTCGGGGATATGATGCACCGGTCACTCCTACTGGAAAGAGACACACATGGAAATGCTTCTCAGTCCATTATATTAGCACAGACCTAATCCCCCTTCATAGAAGGGTTTCAAAGAAACAGTGGCTTTAAAATAGTCGTGATAAAGATATAACGACTGTATCTTTGATTATGCTTCTAAGTCCATTATATTATCACAGCCCTAATCAAGGCTTAGTAGAAAGGTTTTATAGAAACGATGGCTTTATGATAGTCGCTATAAAGATATAACAACTATAACTTTGATTGTTGTAGATGTGTATCAATAGCTGCTCTCTGATCGGGACCGGAAGCACTTTATGTTTTCTGTTCCATTTAGTTCGAGGGTATGACTTTTTCTGTTGTACTATCTATGTAAAGAATGACATCTCTATGCAAGTTTAGCTAATCACTACTTCCAATGAATAATTTCATTTATTGCTATTCAGCATTCAAAAAGCGGAACAGAATAATAATGCATTTTCATAGAAAAACGTTATGCCTATCGTGATGTCCCCTTGTTTGAATGTCATTGTCTAGATAAGAGCTTGTTGTAGGTAAACAAACCAACTATGATCTATATAGATGGCCCAAGAGATCTTAAAAATAGAACCAGACAATTTAGCACTGTTATTACAGTCCACTCAATGGCTATTGCGCTCGGATTAAAAGTGTGTGCGCTGTCATTCTGATTCGTGTCTGTGACCTTATTCACTGGGACACGGGGACAGTTTGACAGAGGGACACTGTGACACTGAGGCACAGGGGTACAGAACGACAAACACAACGACTGTCATTGTCACTGTCAATTCACTGAATACTTTACATACAGCATACTAGTGAGAAAAGCCCTCGAACAACAACATGGAAGGGTCGGACAAAGCCGCTCACACAACAGCGGTTCTAAGGGAGAATAACAACTCGGGGGGTCGACATAATCCACATCTCCGGCGCGTTTGCTACGCAAACCTAGGCATCGGTTTAAGTCGGTTATAAAAAAGATTTAGGTGACATACAACTACCAAAAGTGTTATTTGTTCATAAGGACTTACCAAATGGGCGGTCCCAATGAGAACCACTGGACAGAAGGGGAGTTAAAATATAAAAACGGGTAACGCAAAGCAACAGCCGAGTTAGTAATTTAATAATGTTTATTATTAAATAATTTAAGGTTTTAAATTATGTCAAAAAATAAAGAACTACGACACGACCATCACACTGCGCACCAAACAATTACCAGCGCAGATCTGCGCTACTGGGGAGCGAAACCGCTGAGCAGCATTGGGGACCGGAAGAACTGTGTGTGGACCGGAAGTGCTGCGCACTCAGCACCAGGTGACCTGGGTGAATCACGCTCCTCACTGTGTATCTGTGAAACTCGACATTATGTAACAGTGTGTAGGCCTACATTATGTACAGTTATGAGACCCATGGTGGAGACACGCACATGCAACATAGACACATAAATATATATATATATATATATATATATATATATATATTCTTTATAAAATCCTCATCAAAGTATATCAAATACTCGATATGAGTATTTGACGATAACAAAAGATTATTGCAGGATTTAGCCCAAATGTGTACCGTTTCTGGGTTCCTAAACACCAATAGGACTATACCAACTACTATAGCCTACAGTTCCTACCAATTACTACTTTAACTTATGTACTGCTTTAAATAGGCCGCAAAGATTATTCAGACAATAATTCTTCCTCAATACTTCGCATCGCTTCTCATTTACCACATCATGCAGTGGTCCTATTTGGCCAAGAGATGTCGCCAACGTCACGGAGTCTTTTCACCAATCAACCGCATTAGTTCGTTCCGCAGTGATGAGACAGCTCTGCTTGCTGGTGGATTTTCTTTTTTATTCACACACACACACACACACACACACACACACACACACACACACACACACACACACACACACACACACACACACACACACACACATTGTTTTGAATGAAAACACATACTTACTGGTACTTACTAGCTACCAAGCCATACTGGTTTGGTAGCCTAATAAATGGAAAAAGCTAGGGTTTCCTAGGATTTTTCTAGTGTTTTATCACAAATCATGAAATTGCTGCGTGTGCGTGCATGCGTGCGTGCGTGTGTGTGCATCACTCCATCCCTGCCTGTTTGTGTCACATGAATGTCAGACGTTTAGTTCACAGTCTGTCACACCGGCACCGCCACCCTGTTGCAGATCCACCGCGGTTGTGACAGGCGAGCGGTCTAATGATTGTGATTCACTGCCCTCTGACGAGGCAGACAAGCTGTTCCAGCTGTTGCAGCAGCTAATTGGTCCAGGAAGCGGTTCTCTGCCACACGTTCTTGATCAATGGGATGAGAAATCGGTTGGCAAGAGATGTGAGGGGGAGCGACCAGAGCGAAAATACGAGGTAGTTCTTCGGGAGTATTTTGTTCAAAGCTTCATAGACACACACCCATGATATGTCTCTCTCATCTTGTTATCTGTCAGCTCAACACAGTTCCATCTAGTTCTATTCAAATATTCATGGCATGGGTTTTTGCACAAAGACATGAATATGAACGATAGTCATGTTACTATAACTAAACACAGGGTCTTTTGTGCTGGTTAAAGTATTATTCCTATCATTCCTTGAGTGCAATATTATACACAGCTCTAATGAGAAACATGATAGTAGTCCTGGAGATGAGACCTTCTCGAAAGAAATGTTCTCTTTTTGTAATGCACTTACTTGATTATTCATAAAGTGTGTATGACATTCATTACACACACACACACACACACACACACAGCCACACACACACACACACACAAAGATGTTTGTGAGAATGCATTATGTAAATTAAATAAGAGGACATTCAGGGCGCTTTACGGAGACTGAATTCAACCCAGCTATTATTGACAATTAAAGAACAACAGAGATACAATTACACCCACGTATGGGAAGATCACGGCTATTTTGTCTCTGCATCCACACATCTTATTTATATTACGATAAAGTTATCTCTTTGGAGACGAAAAATATGTCTGTGTCAAGTGTCAGGATAACACTTTTGATAAGGGTACATTAATCAACCATTAAATTTAAAAGTACACATAATAACGTTTTTTAATGTGTTAGAAAGATGTTAAAAGAAGTAGATTCATGTCATCATTTAATAGGGCTAACTCACTAACTCTAATGCTAATGCGAGGCTATTGTATAATGCTGAATACTGTAACAACTGATATTAATGAAAATATAATTATTTTAACATGTATTCTGTTTTCTGTGAGTGAGCCAAATAGTACTGTACAAAACAATCTGGGAGGATATAGAGAGATTCACATCTTGTAATTCATGCAAAGGAAGAGAACAAGTTCCTTTCTTTCTGTCTTTTTAGACGTGAAGACGGTGTAATAATAGGTATTATTAAGATTTAATGAGTGATATATGAAGTGAAAACCATGAGCGATGGGGTGAAATCGCGTCGGTGTTCCCGTTGCCATGGCAGCCAATCTCGCGAGAAGAGCTCCTCCGAAACAACAATCATAATAATGCCAATAAACTCCCGTAAAAGTGCCGATTGCGGTATTCTCGTGTTTGTTTCTTTATTTCTTTGTTGATGCTGGTTTAATAGGGAGAGATGTGACCGTGAATGTGGTTTTGAATCACTTTGAGAAATTCACCGGTAGCAGAACAAACTTCCGCCTCCACTGAGCGGGTCGACTCAAACCTTCTCGTCTAAGCAGGGTCCACATGAGTAAGATGTCCACCAATAATAAGATGTGACCCAGCGCCGTGATACTAGTGTAACGTGTAAGAGAGCCATCCCCTCGGTGAGATGTCCCTGCTCAGCCAGGTTGAGGAAGCGGTGAAGTGGTGCAAAGACGAGCAAGCCAAGTTGCATGTCAACATTCAACTCCAGCGAGAGATCATAAAGTCATTGTGAGTATAGTTTTGCATCCATAGCAAACGGTGGATTGTGTTTCGAAAGCCTGACGCGTCTGTTAAGTTATACAATTCAGCTAACGGTAACGTTTGAAGATGATTCATTAAACCATATGGCTGTGTGGACGTCACGACTAGCCTAGGGTGGATGTGATGTTAGCAGTCTAATGCAAGCAGTCTGATGCAAGCACCGGTTCGCATTCAGTATCAACATTAGGACAAGCAGACACACAGGGCAGATGTCATTTGCTTATATCAAATCGGCCCCATTACAAAGAGTGTCAGTGTGTGTGTTTTGACAAAAACAGGAACATTCAACGCTGAATTGCATATCATTTATGACAGTTTCTCTGTTTGTGTCTCTGACCTTTGTAGTGACCTGCATGCTGGTGTGCGTTTTCTGATTTGTGTGTGTGACCTGTGACCTGTACTTGTATGTTTGAACTGATCCCAGAACGCCGCAGACTCGGGCTGCCTCCCTCGACCTGGATGACGCTCATAAGGGTAAAGAGATGATCTGGTATATTTCACAGACAGGTCTTGTGTGTCTTGTAGGGGGAGGCATGTGGCTCAGGAGGCAGAGCGGGTTGGCTGGTAACCAGGTCCCTACTTCGATCCCTGGCTCCTCCTAGTGTGGAGGTGTCCCTGAGCGAGACGCCTCCCCCTGACTGCTCCCGACGAGCTGGCTGTCGCCCTGCGTGGCTGACACCGCCGTCGGTGTGTGAATGGGTGCATAAATGGTTGAATGCGAGGCAATATTCTAAAGCGCTTTGAGTGGTCAGTGGTTAGAAAAGCACTGTATGAATGCAGTCTGTTTACCCTTTACCTTCGTGTGGGCGTGTCAAAAACCCAGAGCTATGTGCCTAAAGGTTTAAAGTACGTTGTTTCCTCATCTCACATGCCGGCAGGTTCAGAGGGAGATGTGGCGCCGCAAGAGGTAGAGGACATCGAGCTTGTGGAGCGAGCGCTGAGGGAAGCTCTCCGGATCCGCAGCTGCAGCGCGTCGTCCAAGGGGCCCCGCTGTAGTCGTGGACCCCCCAGACCGAACAAAGAGTCGGGTGACACCACTGCCGTCCAACCCAGTGCAGCCAATCGACCCTCTGGGAGCAGGAGAGGCAGAACGGTGGCCGATGCGTCCTCCGAGTCCGGCAGCCGGGCCCCGAGAGAAGCCAGGAGACCCGGGGCCTCGTCGTCTCGGTCGGGGGCCAGAAGTAAAAACGTGAACCCCCCAGCGGCGTACACGGGGGCGGTCGCCGGCGGCTCGGTCGGTGAGGGCCCTGCGGTCAGACACGAGAAACACGCACAGGGGGGCGGTAACCCTGGTGACCGGGGCCGGGCCCCAGCTGCCATCTCTGGCCTGGAGAGCGAGGGGCCCCTGGGGAGGGCCGGACCACCAGTGGAGGCGGAGCGTGCCTTGAATGCCGGGACTGGCAGCACACCTGCGCAGAATAGGTAAGGAGGTCTGACATCTACCGTCCTCTGAACACAGCGAACCACCGTCAAAATGTCTACTTCAAATATTCGTTTTTGCAGGATACCTACTGATCTAAGGGAGAAATGGAAGTCTCTGAGAATGAAGCAAAACAGGTGACCAGAATCTGTCTATCCATCTATCTATCTATCTATCTATCTATCTATCTATCTATCTATCTATCTATCTATCTATCTATCTATCTATCTAACCTACCTACCTACCTACCTACCTACCTATGTAATTGATGGATTCATAAATGTGATAAAGTATCTATCAATATTTAGAGGAAGATGAACGTGTACCATGTTTCTCATAAGCACTCGCGGCCTGCCGGTTCTGTATATCGTTCCTCTCTGTCCCGTGGTCAGGTTGTGGGACCGAGCGGTGGTGCTGCAGAGCCAGAGTGTGCCAGAGAGAAGTGCCTTCATGGAGAAAATGAGGGCTTGCGTATCTTTCATTTAGGGTTAGTCTAACCCTTAAACACGACCGAGGTGTGCTAGAGTTGGGATGTTCTACTAAAAGTTGATCTGGAAAAATTGCACCGCCAATCACCTAGGTAATTGTCCGTCGGCCAGTGTATTCTTAGTTACATCTGAGCATGTGGCTCAGGAGGTAGAGCGGGACCAAAAGGGTGCTAGTTCGATCCCTGGCTCCTCCTCCTGTCCAGGTGTCCCTGAGCGAGACGCCTCCCCCTGACTGCTCCCGACAAGCTGGCTGTCGCCCTGCGTGGCTGACACCGCTGTCGGTGTGTGAATGTGTGCGTGAACGGCTGAATGTAAGGCAATATTGAAAAGTGGTCTGAGTGGCCACTGGTTAGAAAGGCCCTCTATAAATGCAGTCTATTTAATATTTAGCATAAAGAACTAGGGTTTCAACCTGGTATTTGACCGTCCTCCCAGCCCGTCCTGGGTTACGCCGTCTGGTTCCCTTGACCCGTTCCTCCAGTTCCCCAGGACCTGGCCTCGAGGCAGTCCGGATCAGACACGGGCTCTGGTGGGTCGCCTCACCCGCCAAGGCCAGGACCTGAGCCACTGTTACAAGGTCCAGAAGCTGCTAGCCAAGTATGGCTCCTCATCAGGCAGCCAACCAGGTACATGCCTCAACAGAAACACTACCTTATTACCAGGACCAAATGCTCACAAGACAATGTAAAGGGTGAGGGGTCAGCAGCACCATTACCGTATAACCAGGACCAAATGCTCACAAGACAATGTAAAGGGTGAGGGGTCAGCAGCACCATTACCGTATTACCAGGACCAAATGCACACAAGACAATGTAAAGGGGATGTAAACAATGTAAACATCTTTTTGGTTTTCCTTAAAGATGTTATTACCACACACAGACTAATTTGCTACTTATTGTTTTTCTAATTATTTTCTAAAATAAATAAAAAAATACCGGAATTGTACTTGGATGGTACTACTTTCTCCCCTGCGTTTTAGCCATTTATCTGGAGAAAGTATTGTGGAACACACAATACGTAATGCAACACTTGGGAAGGAAAAGCCATAAAAGAAAGAAATGCAATTTACTTCCAAATACTCTCGTAACGCAGAGTCAGAGGACTGAAGTGGCAGGTGTGTGTGAAAAGTATAATTTGCTATAATTATCCAAGAAAATGGGACCATCTTGCTGATAATTGCCACGTTGAAGGGGGGTAAACACCTGTTTACCCCCGTTTACACCCCCCTTCTACATTTATTGAGAGATGGAGAAGATGTTGTTGAAATAGTGTGTTGCTATATGGTCAATACTCCTTTATTACCATTGTATCTCATAAACCAGGATGCAGAAGATGAAAGACTGCCATTTCTCTTGCAGACAGCGCAGAGCTCCAGTGTGCACCTCATGTTACTCTTGAACGACTGGAGAGTGAGGCAGAAAGCCTGAGGAAACAAGCAGCCCAAGTGAAAAGAGGTGAGAACCTTCATTCACCTAAGAGTGAAACGACAGAGCTGCACTCAAACCAAGGCTATCTTCTTGGTAAAAACATTCCTTGAAGTTGGTTCTGTTTGTGTGTCTTATTACTTCTCAGCTTTTCCATGCCTCTGAAATACAAAGGATATATTGCTGATATTCTCATGTGGTTCAAACACTTCTAGACTCCAGCTGTGTTTGAACAGGCAGAAATGTGTTTCATGATTAGATTTTGACATCCCCCTGTGGTATAAATGTAGGCTGTAATGTTAGTCTTTTCAGCAAAGAGGAAGTATGTGTGAGATGTGTTTCCAGAATTTTCCCTGGATAGTCACACACAAGTAAACATCATTTTAATATAATTTCTTTCCACTTCGTTTTGGAGGTTAACTTTATGTTAGAATGTTCTATTATTCAGAGAAAGCCTTCTGTGTTGCGTGCTATTAGTAGTAGTGCTTATATTTAAGTACCTTTTTTCTTTTCTTTTATTCAACAATGACTTGTGATTGAATGGCAAACTATTTGTAGCGTTGTCTGGGTACGCCTATAGAAGCAATGAGCTTGACTCCAAAAATGACGTGTCTCTTGAGTTAGGTTGACCTTTTACTCGTCCAAAGGGAACAATACAAACAAAGGCAGGAAATCGAAATAATAGCCTAAAACTGGTGTTTCTCCGTGGGCTTCTAGCTCCTTGATGTCACTACTTATGACGTCATTACTCTACGGGAGCCTTATGGGTCCATGCTAATTTTCAATATCAATAATAATCATGTAGAATACAAAACGATGAGTCAAAAAATATGCAAATGAGACATTTTCAAAATATGGCTCTTGCTGATTTTTTTTTTAACAAATCTTGGTTTATGAGCGACGGGGCCGTGCGTCTGAACCATTCTCGGCTCCGTTCCTCTTTGGCGGTAAACTGTCGGCGTCGGGGGGGGGGGGGGGCGCTAACGAGGTAATAATAATAATAATAATAATTCGCTCCGTGCCCCCGACGTACGGAAACTGAAAGCAGACCCGGGGTGGGGGCCCGGTGGCAGGTCCCCAGTTTCCTTACTG
The DNA here is from genome assembly GCF_949987615.1 of Pollachius pollachius. Classification (NCBI taxonomy): domain Eukaryota; kingdom Metazoa; phylum Chordata; class Actinopteri; order Gadiformes; family Gadidae; genus Pollachius; species Pollachius pollachius. The sequence goes on along the minus strand of NC_136944.1, from coordinate 22,504,121 downwards.
CCTCTCCCGTGACGTGGGGGGGGCAGACGCAGCCCCGGTCTATTTACAGCGGCGGCGGGAGGAGACGGAGAGAGGACGGGACAGTTGCTCGCGCGCTAAAGATAGCCTCTTTTTCCGCCGGCAGAGTGGGAGGCGTGGGACGGATGGAGGCCCGCGGGGGGGTGCCTCTGCCCGGGCGAGCGGGGGGGTCCGGAGGGGCCCCTCCTCCTCCTCCTGCCCCCCGTCCTCACCGTCGCCACGGAGACGGAGCTGGTGGAGCTGGAGACGCTGCGGCTGCGGGTGGCGCTGCTGCAGCAGGAGGTGCACCTGCAGCAGGTGAGGGCGGGAACCTCCGTCAGGGTCGCGCGCCGACGTTGCTTCGGCTCTTAATTGAATAAAAACATGTTGCGATTATGCTAGTACACAAGAAAATAAAATATATAACATACGTCTAGTCGTACATATTTTTATGCCGAAATCTTACATATTCTACCTTTTTAAGTAGTTCTTAATCCTATGAAAATAACATTCTAATATATGAGCCAGGCTAACCTATTACATGCTAACCCCCCCCCCCCCCTCCCGGCTCTAGGCCTTGTCGGAGAGCCTCTCCCCCCTGCTGTGCTCCCTGCTGGGGGGCCCTGGGCCGGCGGACCCCAGCGTGCTCCGGGACCTGTACTGCCTCCTAGCCGAGGGGGGGGAGAGATTCCCCGCACTGGTTCTGGACGCTGAGCCCGACTGATGGGACCGAGGCGGTACTGACTGGACCGAGGCGGTTCTGAATGGACCGAGGCGGTACTGACTGGACCGAGGCGGTTCTGAATGGACCGAGGCGGTTCTGACTGGACCGAGGCGGTTCTGAATGGAACCAAGCGGTACTGACTGGACCGAGGCGGTACTGACTCGACCCAGTCGGTTCTAATGTGCTCCAGGGGGCTGATCACAGGGCTGGGGTAGTTATTCGATTGGTGTACTTTTTTATTTTTTGTTTGTACTTCTAAGGCGTTCACTGACTGCGAGGCTGTTTGAGACGACTCACATGAGGCCATTGTACACTTAAAAATAACATAATGTGACCAAAAATGTGTTTTTAATTTTATTTTTTTAATCTCGTGACGGCAAGTGGCGTCTATCAGGATGCTGGTAGCTTGTATTCTCTCGTGTCCCTCGCTGACTTCGTGCAGTACAGTCTTCACCAGCAGGGAGCAGTCATCTTGCACAACGCGGCTCATAAACCGCCCCAACTGTAGCATCTAATGGCAGTGGAACATCTGAACTTGCGAAGCTCTCATTATCCATCGGCGTGTGTCAGTTGTGCGCATGGAGCCAGATGGAGTCTCGCGTTGTGTAGTCGTAAAGTGTAACCGTTCATGTAACGATCCGAGTAAATCAACTCTGAAAGCCATTTTTCGTGTGCTGTTGAATAGCAAATAACTAAAGCCAGCTGTTAGGAGAGACACATTCACGGACTTGTGTATACAACCCAATTATTAAAATCGAAATCATAATGTCGCAATGCAAAATGTATTTTAAGCAGGGGCGTTCATCTGCTCTCAATTCTATTTTTTTATGGATTTTTTTGTTGTCATCTTGTGAACATGTAATAATCCTTTACATGGGAGAGAGTGGATTCATCTATAGGCGGTTTCATTGTGGAGTGTATTGTGTGAGTAGGCTATAGGGTTGGAGGGTGGATGGTGGAGCAGGTCTTTCAGTGGGCTGGACGGGACACATGCCCGCATATGCCGCTTGGAGGGCCCGCAGCAGAGCAGACTGAACAACAGGTGGCCCTCGGTTCACACAGCACGTTGTGGGTGTATGCACCCGGCTGACACACACACACATACTCACACGCGCTCATCGGAGATGCGGGTCTTGATCTCTCGCCTCAAAGGGATGTCATATGGAAACGACAATTCTTCGTGGAAAGTAACAAGCCCGGGTTATTTTCACCCGTTTTCCGCTTGTTATCCGGGGAGCATCATTTGAATACGGTCCCTGTATGTTTGCCAGCTCTTTCACCGTGCCATCATGCGTTCTGGGCACGTTGTAAACGTGCGTTGTGCTGCTGGCACCGGGTCTGATCCACACGGTCTGGACGCACGCGGGGGGAATCGGCGCACGGTGGGCGAGCGAGCGTCCGCGAGATCGAATCAACACATCACACACTGATCCCACGGGGGGAAATCCGCCCACGCAGCTCAGCCTCCCCATGACCTGGCTTCGTTATGGCGATCTGCCGCCTGGCCCCGTGGTTGTCCCTGGGCGCGCTGAGCCGCCACACCCACCCTGCGGCTCGCTCCTCAGCCGTGCCACATTTAATTCTCCCTCCCGCTTCACTTATTCATGCATTCAATGCGTTTACTCTTCAAACTGGGACGACTTGTGCTCGGGCTTTCCCGTGGTGGCTCTCTTTTGCTTTTCAGTAGTCTGTGCTTCTCTCTCTCCTGACCCACGCAGACACGGTGACAGGCAGCGGTGAATTGCCTTTGCTTTCCGCGTTATTCCCGAGCCCCGAAAAAATTCAAGGCTCTCGCAGTCTGTCCTCTAGGTGTTTTCTTTCTCAAACGTGTTGTCTTTTAAACACACGCGCGCGCGCACACGCACACACACGCACGAGAAAACACACGCAAACATAAACAAACCTTTACATTTCCGTTCTCTTTCCCACTCCCCGGTTCTGTAGGCCGCAGGTGTCTGCAGGTAGCCGCCACGGATCAGTTCGTATTCATAGTTTAAATTCCTTCTTCATCTTCCATTCATCCCAGTGAGGCAGGAGAGACGACGGTCGGAGGAGTGATGGAAATGCAGCAATAAATTGTTAAACGTTCAACATGGATTTCATACGGCTGTCATCCGCATTCGTTATTTATGGTCATTACCTTTTCTGATGACGGTAGCTTATAAAATACCCCCCCCCCCCCAACACACACACACACACCATGGAACCTCAAACTGCAAAGACCTGTTTCATAAGACCTCAAATCAATTACCCATTTCTGTGCTATGTATAGACCATGATCACAATTCAGCACAAATCAATGTGTTGTTCCATTAAAGCCCCATTCTTCTCCACACACACGCACACATAATTTGTGACTATTTCAATAATGCAGCACTCGTACAAATCGATATGTGTCCTACCTTAAAGTCCTGTTCCTCTCCACACACACACGCACGCACGTACGCATGCACACGCACACACACGCAGGGTGGCTGGTTCAATAATAGCTGCAGTGTAGGATGTTAGTGTGTGTCTCTCGAGCGAACAAGGTAATTCATCTCCAGATCAGAATAGCTTTTCCTCGCCTCACCAGTTCTCACAGACACCCCTATGAACAGAATTGAAATGTCTATCGCCCTTACACAAGGTTACTCTCTCCCTGCGTTCGCTCTCAGCCATGGCGAGGTGATGGTCAATTCTCACAGTAAGCCGATAAGTGGATGAACATGGTTTAATGTTTAATATCGAGCTCCTGGAAATGTTCTGAGGTTCCTCTGAATCCAAAGGGATGCGCTTGTCTTGTCTGACTGTTGCCTGTAAAGTTGTCTTATTGTCACAGGGCTTGGACCATTTTAATACCCAACTTAAACCTTTACGGCGATGCAGACATGATGATCAAACCCAGAGCCTCACCCTCTCGTGGTTTGGAAGAGATATTGACAAAAGTGCTTTCGTCAATATCAGGTAGATCTACAGTCTTCCTGATATTGACAAAAGCACTGGCTTTCACCCTGGCTCCTATAGAAACAGCCCCAGCCCTGTTATTGTTACCCCGGGATTGCCCCGGGGTAACACTAACCACCCAGATGCATCCCAGCGGCCTGGTGGGGCTGATTGGACGGGGTATGAGCCAAGGAGAGGAGAGCCAAAGCAGCACGGATTGATTAGATTTTCATGGAGGCAAAAAGGGCTTCCAAGACCCATGATAGATGGAATTAGTGCCTGTCGGCCTCCGTTCATTAAAGGAAGGAAAACACTGTGTGGGTGTGTGTGTGTGTGTGTGTGTGTGTGTGTGTGTGTGTGTGTGTGTGTGTGTGTGTGTGTGTGTGTGTGTGTGTGTGTGTGTGTGTACCTTGTTTTCTGGTAGTATTGTAATTTTAGATGTCTCCCTGGGTGACGACACATACCAGAGAAGATGTGGTGTGTGTGTGTGTGTGTGTGTGTGTTAGTGTGTGGGTGTGTGGGCACTGACATTGAGGATCTGAGTTGTGTGTGGGATGGTGCGGTTTTGAGAGATATTGCCTCACACATTGCTTTGTGTGTGAGTGTGTGTGACACATCAGTGTCTCTCCTACATTAACAGGCAGGTGTTATCCAGGTTCTGATGTAAGGGAATCCCTTCTTTTTTCCCCCACCTTCTGTATAAACGTATCAAATATTACCCATACCGGGAACACCGAGCAGGAAGCCTGTGTTCCTCCCGGTTGTTTTCCCTCTTTTGCGGGAGGGAAGAAGAAGAAAGGACAGAAATAACGGAGGGGGGATGAAAGGGAGGCAGAGGGAGAGACAGAACACAGCATTCTGTGCCGCTCCCCCTTCCTGACGTCAGCGCGGAGGCAGCCAATCGGTGGCCTGGCTCTACTCCCCTCTGTCTCTCCCCAGCTCCTCCCCCTTCCCTCGGCCAGTTATAAAGCCCCCGGAGGTACCTTGAGCGGAGTGTACAATGTGCTGCCAGAGATCCAGCAGGCACCGCACAGAGAGAGAGAGAGACCGAGCCAGAGAGGGAGGGAGAGAGACGCCAAAGCGTGAGTGGATTTCTGCGCTGACTGTAATCAACCAAAAAAAAAACGTCTTCTGCTACGGTCCGGCCATTTCGCCGGCCGTACCCCCCCCCCCCCCCCCCCCTGCTGCTCTCTCACCCCTTCTCCTCCTCTCCTCCTCTCCTCCTCCTCTCTCTCCCTGTTCTGTCTCTCCAGGCGAGCGGAGACTACGGAGGGAATCCGGGACGCCAGCAGTGGCCAGGTGCCCCGTTCTCAGGAGCCCGCGGGCCGTACCTCCAGGATGGGCTGTGGGCCGGGCCGCCCCGCCTGCCAGGCCCCGTCCCAGGCCGCCGCCGCCGCCGCCGCCGTCGCCGCCGCCGCCACCGGCTCCGGCTCCACATCGGGGCCGGAGGGGCCGTACCTGGAGCCCGGCGCCTCCAGGGTGCCGGACGTGCTCTCGTCCCTGGAGCGCCTGTCCCAGGCCACGGGGGGCATGGAGAAGTCCTGGTACCGGTGCATCTTCCCCTTCGGCATCATCTCGCTGGTGATCGGCGTGGCAGGCACGGGGGTGACCTACAGCTACAACGACCTGCCGCAGACCAAGGTGGTGTCGGTGGTGCTGCTGGTGGCCGGGCTGCTGCTGGTGCTTCTGGCCGCCACCTGCTGGACCGTCCACAAGCGCAAGAAGAGGAAAAAGAAGGAGGGCGGCTCCTTCACCTCCGAGCAGTGCCCCCTCTGAGGGGGCCGAACCCGGGGCCGGACCGCCGAGAGCTGGGGGGCGACCGGGGGCCAGCGACCGGGGTGGGGGGGGCCAGAGAGAGAGAGAGGCCGAGACCGCCCCGGAGTCCGGAGGACACGACAGAACTCTCCTCCCCCCGCCCTTCGGACCCCTAAAACATGAGACGCGACTAGGGGCCTGTTGGAGGATCCTTTGGGAGATCTTTTGAGGGATCTGTTGGAGAGCCGTTGGGGATTCCTTTGGGGGATCATTCTGGGCGATTTTTGGTGGATCCCTTAGTCGATCTGTTGGGGGAACCTTTGAGGGAACTTTTGGGGGAACTTTGGGGGATGCTTTGGGAGATCTTTCGGGGATCCTTTAGGGAATCAGTTTGGGGATCTGTTGGGGGACCTGTTGGGGGAACCTTTAGGGGATCCTTTGGGACCTGTTGGGGGATCCTTTGGGGATCTGTTGGGGGATCCTTTGGGGGATCTGTTGGGGGATCTGTTAGGGGAACCTTTAGGGGATCCTTTGGGACCTGTTGGGGGATCCTTTGGGGATCTGTTGGGGGATCCTTTGGGGGATCTGTTGGGGGATCTGTTGATTTGGAGCTCGAGGCATTTGCCCAGAAGCAGGAATCACCCGGACGGCTCGCGCTTACTCTCTTTATCGTCGCATAGCAGGTGTCGAGTGACAAACAACTCCTGAGGACAAACACACACACACACACACACGTAGCACACACACACACCTAACAGACACACACACATACCTAACACATACACAAACACATAGCACACACACACACACGCACCCACCACACACACACACACACACACACACACACACGTGACAAAAACATGGAGGCAAGACCACTTCTCAAACGCAAACACACATACACACACACACACACAGCGGGGGGGGGGGGAACGCTATGCAGAGCTGCTGTCCGCGTCGGTGCCCGCGTCACCAAGCGCGTCAGTCGCGCCATTCCTGGGGCCCGGGACAGGTGACGGCCCGAGGGCCCCAGAGCACCGCCACCCGACACCACACCCGAAAGCAGAGCGCGGCGCCGTCCGCCACCCGCGTCACCCGCCGTTCCTGGGACACCGCAGCGATGTGTGTGGGGGCTTTTTTTACGCCACGCCGCGGCGGAACCCGAATCCCGACCGAGGGTCTGAGTGACAGCTGTGTGGAACCGGGAGCCGGTACCTGCCGCAGGAGGAGGTGGATGTGTGTGTGTGTGTGTGTGTGTGTGTGTGTGTGTGTGTGTGTGTGTGTGTGTGTGTGTGTGTTTGTTTGTGTGTGTGTGTGTGCACGTGTTTGTGTGTGTGTGTGTGTGTGCATGCGTGAGTGCGTGTGTGCATATGCGTGCGTGCGTGCGTGCATATCGGTGCGTGCGTGCGTGCCTGTGTGTGCATATGTGCGTGCATGTGGGTGCGTACGTGCCAGTCGGGTCAACAACCCAGGAGAAGCGGTGAGGAACGTGAGGACCGGACGGATGGCCGTGTTTTGATGTGGAGCCCAGAGGAAACTCCTCTCACACAGACCAACAAAGTTCTCCTGGCTCCGTCTCTGTTCAGAGCGCCCGGCCAACCAAGCGGAGACAGAACACAGCCTCTTTGTTGCCAGGAGCGCACATGTGAGAGGAACGAGGGAGACGAGAGAGAGAGGGGGAGGGAGGGAGGGAGGGTTCCAGCACTCCCTGTGCTGGCTGTTTTGACCGACCGATTGCCCTCCTAACTATGTATGTGCATTCAGGCCGGCCACTCTGAGGGCGGTGGGAGCTCACCTCGGGCCGCCAGGCCAGGATTACTGAAGGACACTGCCTAAGGGGACATGCCTCCGAGGCCCAAGGCACCAGCGACCCTCCCTCCCTCCCCCTCCCTCCCTCCCTCCCCCTCCCTTCCTCTTCCTCCCCCCTCTCCCTCTCTCTGTCCAAACCAGTGCCTTGAGCAAGCACGCATGGAAAAAGGCTCTATCGCTTTTTTCCCCACTTGTTTCCATCTGCACCCTTAAGGCTTGACCCCCGATGTCCCTCCCCATGCTCTCTCTCCCTCCCTCTCTCTCTCTCTCTCTCTCTCTCTCTCCCTCTCTCGCACTTTCTCTTTCTCTCTCTCTCTCCCTCTCTCCCTCCCTCCCTCTCTCTCTCTCTCTCTCTCTCTCTCTCTCTCTCTCTCTCTCTCTCCCTCTCTCGCACTTTCTCTTTCTCTCTCTCTCTCTCCCTCTCTCCCTCCCTCCCTCTCTCTCTCTTTCTCTCTCCCTCTCTCTCTCTCTCTCTCTCTCTCTCTCTCTACGTATCTCTCAACATTTACAGCTTCTGCTGCTCACTCCATTCTCAACAACTTCACACACACACACACACACACACAAGCCCACACACACTCAGCATAATGGGCCATAATGGAAGTGCTGTGGTGTAAATATTCATGAATGACTCGTGCTCCGCGCGGTTTCCATGCTCCTACGCCACGGCGTGCTCGGGTCGGCACAGGGGGGGGGGTCGGTGTGTTTGTCGCTGTGTCTTTGCGCGGAGCCTTCGCTAAACGGTAGCATCTGAGCCGCATCGTGGCCGGGCCCCCTCAACGCCGTCTCGCTCGGGGTGCGACGGACAGCAACGTCCGGAGCGGGGAATCTAAAATCAGAGCCTATCCATGTCAGGGGTTGCCCTCGCGCCGAGACCCGCTCTCGGCGAAAGCTTTTAGTGTGAGTGCGTGGTACGGGTCCTGGCCCCGCTGTAACGACACGATCCGCCGTCTATGCATACACTGAGAGGGCAGTGGTCGACTCGCGCCCCCCCCCCCCCCCCCCCACGGCAGACACACAGTCGGCCTGATGGCGGCCGCAGGATGCGGCCGCCGCCTCTCAGGCTTCGAGGTGTTGGAGGCCTGCTGTAGCCTGGCATTATGGTCTGCCGTTGTGTTTGCTCACATGCCTCCTCATGTCCCTGAGTCTGACCCTGGCCTGGTTTTGCTGCAACAAGTGGTCGGGCGGGAGAGAGAGAGAGAGAGAGAGAGAGAGAGAGAGAGAGAGAGAGAGAGAGACTCTCGCGGTCGTAAACGGAGGGGAGTAGTGCCAGGTGTTGGCGAGTGGTTGCTGCGCCCGTCGCAATCATTCACGGGGGGGGGGGGGGGGGGGGAAGGGGCGAAATACGCTGCTCCGGAAGGAGCAATGAAAATGTCAAATCTTAAGGCGGCAGAGTGATCTCTCACTGCTGGGATCCAGCGGGGGATGAGATCCACAGAGCGAGCCCCGTCTCCTGCGCTGTGGTCTGGTGACGATGAAGCCAAGGCTTTGTCCGTGTGTGGGTAAACCGCGCTGCTGTAGCTCGCCCCCCTGCAACCGATAAAGATCTCCCCATCTGGGTTTCATTTGAGGTGAATATCCCAGGGAGTGTGGACGATATTCATTTCAGTTGTGTCGTTAGTTTGGTATCTGCCGGGGGCCGTGGAGGAAGGGCCCCGGAGGAAGGGCCCTGGAGGAAGGGCCCCGGATGGGCGGTGTGGCGACGCCCGTCCGAGGGCCTCACTGTGGGTCTTAGTCATGCCTCGGTTTTCTCTCACACGGCGGGGCTCTGTAGCCTGTCTCTCTCTCGGATTAGATCCCGTTATGTAGACGACGCTGGACAAGGTGCCTTGACGCGAGCCAGTGCCTGAGTTTAGGCTAATCCCGAGCCCCCACCCGCTTATATTCCTGCAGCGTCTCACAGCCTGTAATCCATCAGGATTCCTCCTTCCTGTCTGAATGGGCCGGCCTCCGGTCCCCCAGATGTCGAGATGCCGGAGCAGACGGGAGATAGATTGGGGAAGAGTGACAGTGAGAGAGTGAAGACGAGGAGGGGAGCTCAGGTGGGGGATGAAGAGGATAAGGGTGGCGGGGGTGGGGGGCAGGAGGGTAATCTCATTGACAGAAGCCGAGCACAATATGCTAGCAACGTGGGTGGAATACACACATACGGGAACACACGCACACACATGCACACACACACACACATACACGCACAAACACACATACATTGACACACACACACATACACACATACATACACGTGCGCACACACACACACACTCACACGCACGCACACACATAAGGGATACAATGGAACCGTTTTATTTTGGCCTGTGTAGTGACACACGTGCCTGCGTGCGTGCGTTGCTTGTGCATGTGTGCATGTATGTGTGTGTGTGTGTGCGTGTATGTGTGTGTATACAGCTGTGCGGACGCCACAGAGACCAGGCTCTTACGTAAGCTAAGAAAGTGTTTCTGTAAAACCCTTGGGAGCGTCAGTGGCGGGTCAGGTGACCGCCCTTTTGTTTATGTAGATGTGAGGTCTCCCTCCCTCCTCTGCAGCCCCGCCCCGGAGGATCGACCTATGGGAAAATCTACCTCTGTTCTTGCGCGATGATGGTCGTCTGTCTGTGTGCGTCACATGGGCCAGCCTCCTTTGACTCACTGATGCTTTTACCGGTCACCGCTTCGCTGCGTGACTCAGAACGTGTTGTTTGTCCTCCTTGTACTATTTTTTTGGTGATGTACATAGAGCATTTTATATTTTTACTGTATGTTTATACTCATATCTGAATGTATTTTAATTGTCGTATTAAACAGATGTCCCACCGCTGTCTTGGTTTTTCGGCTTCTTCTGAGTTCAGAGTTCCCCTAGCCTCTGCCCACCACCACCACCACCACACCCCTACCTCATGATTAATACTATTGCACAACACCCCCCCCCCCCCCCCACACCTACAGGAACCACTTTCAAGTGAAAAACAATACTTTACGTTGCGCTTTCCCGTTGGTCTCCAAGGTTCTATCAAACACTGGCACCATTGTTCCCAGAGCTGTTGTGGGGCTGGGAGAAGGATAGTGTTTTCCCGGCGTGGCTCAGAGTCTGGCTGAGAGGCTCTACACACTCAGAGGTGCAGACGGATTGACAGCGGGGTGTGGACAGAGAGAGCTGGAGGACAGGATCCATCTGGGGAACTCCGGTTCCGTCGCGCCACCGCAGAACAAAGCCTCGGTTCCGGTCGGGAATGAGACCCACAAGGCGAGTTAGTCAAACTCAAGGCTGGAGAACTCGGGCTGTCAGCGACAGCGGCATGGGATTCGTTCAAATATCCGCAGGCATTAAAGCTGTGGTCCTCGTTCGGTTCGTGAGCAGCTAAACGATCACACACACACACACACACGCGTTGCATACGGATAATAAAATACTCGGAAAATAAAGCGCTCCGTCTGTCTGAGAGGTCACTATCTGTTGTTGTCTTCACACACTGATGCCTGTTCCCCGATGGTGTTAAGTCTAATTAACTCTCCATATTTAATCAAGCTCATGTATGATCAATCTGTTTGCAATGGAGAGACCTCGCAGTCTGTCAGGCCTGACTTGCAAATCCAAAGTAAAGCTACGTTGTAATTACACCACGTTACTATAGTATAGCACGTCAAAGACTTCCTTATTGCCTCCTGCTCACGTATATTTAACGACTTCCTTGATTCAAGCACGGGCTAGGGGCTGGCTGCACAGCATGAGGTATTAACTGAAGGCACAAACAGGAAGGCATGGATTTTGCAGAGGAAGGAACAATATCTCCATGTTTAAGTGGGGATTTGCCAACGTGATAGGTAATTGGTGTCCTGGGACGAAGGCCTGTGGATAAATAGGGTACATAAAATAACGCTTGCTTCCTCTGGTATGGCCACAGTTATCTCCAGTTGCCCGAACAGCACTATTTTACAGAGCTGTCTTTTACTCGAAAACCACCAGGTGGAGTTTCGTACTTTCATAATCGTTTTTTTTCATAATATAGATTCATAATCGTTTTTTTCATAATATAATTTCATAATAGTTTCATAGTCAATTTGGATTACACCTGCGTCACCTTTTTCTTTTAATGACATATTTTCATGGGCTTTTAGTGCTTTATTGACGGGGCAGTGAAGAGAGGCAGTGGGTGACGAATAGAGGGAGTGACATGCGCCACAGGGAGCCAGGTGGGGACCGAAACCGGGCCGCTTCAAGGCGTAGGCTGCCGCCGACCTGACGAGCTCATTAGCGGGCTCAGCGACCGTGACGCCATCAGACGGTCTCGATGAAAGCCACGACGAGACCGAGAACAATCACAGACCGTAAGGAGTATCGGAGCGCCTAAGTGCAGCATCTCTCACTGCTAATCCCAGAAACCACTGCAGTGGGTCGCTGTGGGAATATCAAAACAAAGGTTCGATTTGATTTTAGTTTTTTTTATTGAGTAGTAGTAAGCCTAGTGGTGCATAATCACGTATGGTATTACTGACTGCTACTTACAGGCTTTATCAGTAGCAATTGTAATTTAAATAAATGTTTAGTAAAGTTACAACTTAAATTAATCAGGAAAAAGTATAAGAAAACATTTATTTATCAGTAATTATTTAAGGGCATCGCTCAGCAGGACCATAACTGGGCTTTTCTTACACAATAGACCTTTGATTAGTGGCTTTTACAACGCAACAATTGATGAAAAGTACATAACAATCAGCTTTACCAGCGGGAGTATCCTGTACATTACACATCCAGTCAGCGGTAGACAGCCATTAGGTCCCCATCAATTATCCTTGATCATGTTATTTACGCACCTAACACACTTTAAACCTGAGGAAAAAGGTTAAAACATGCAGATGGGAAAGACTGCATTATTTTTTAATATATAGGCTGTGTATATATATATAGATAGATAGGTACATCAATAATACAATAATAAAATCAATACAATCAATGTCTCTTTTTTAATATTTTCCATCTTATTCATCCTGACCGCTTTACATTTCTCTATGGTTTGCTTTTTACATTTTCCTGATTCTATTCAATGTCTATACAATATATATAAATGTAATGTATAATTTATTTTACCATGTACACCGTAATGAGTGAGTTTTATTTTGGGTACTGTTCCTTTAAATACAGTACCTTTAAAAGGTGGTTTCTACTGAACTACATGTCCCATGAGTCACAGTGATGGGCGGCACCGCAGATGTGTTTTAAACACGTCGACCAATCAAACGCATCGAGTCTGGAGCGCGTACTTCGAAATACTCGTTTGTCATCCAATAGCCATTACTTATTTCAAAGTTGCTCCGAACCAGCCAATCCGTGGTGTTATTTAACATTTCGACCAATCCGGTGCCTGCTTGGTCGTAGCGAGGCGTAACCCTGAGAGGCCAATAGCGTGGCTGCTTTGGTTCAAATTCGGGGCGCGGGCGGGTCTAAGGCGGAATGGGGGCGGGTCCTTGAAGCGTGTCTACATTTGAACTGCTGCCTTACTACAGTCTCACTACAGTCTCACTACTTTACAGGCAGTCTCTTCACACTAAAACCACAAGCAATCCTAAAGCTGTGTTAAAAATACCGATGTCATAACATTCGGTGGATCCAAACACTGTAGTTGAAATTAATATTGGCGTAATTTGAATCATTCTAAGCGGGATCGAGAAGGACCAGAGACTACCACGATCCCAGATCAGAGATCCCTCCAAGTGAAATGAAAGCGGGCGGTAAGCAATCATTCAAATAATGTTATTTATTTACAATAAACAGTGAATAACATGTAAACACTCGTATGCATACACATATATGAAGCATTATTGCACGTTTGGCTGTGGTTTGTGTGCGTTGCGTTGAGTTATGTGTGTGTTTTGTCAACACCGATGGTAAGCAGTGACTTGGCTGGTTTGCCTGGTCAAGCAAGTTCAAGTTAAAAGTGGCTCACTTTCTATTACCCGAAAACAGGTCGTCTGCCTTGGCTTTTTTATGCTCCATGCCAAAAAGTCAATGCCAAATGACTGAAGGGTGAGGACCTTTGAGGTGCCCCATCCGAGGGGAGGTTAGGCAACAGGAGGGAAATTGTGGCGCTCATTTCCCTCACTGTCCACTCTTTAGTTGTGTTTCTCTAGGCCGCCTGGTGTAGCATGGTTAATACACACATCGACTATGTTATATATATATATATATATGTATGTGTGTGTCTAGTCATTTGAATTGGTGGGTCAAATGATTCATTCAACGATTTGGGTCATATCGCCCATGGGCTGTTAAGCTGATTCAAATGGTAGCTGTTTCCTCCACTGAGGCTAGGCTACCTACTGGTCCGCATCGTCCACTGTAACTGAATGAATGGAAGTGACTACCGTTTTTGTCACTCAGGATTCACTAATATATAGTGTATATATATCATCAGCTTAGCGCATTTGACTGCTGAATAGTTCATGTGTTATCTCTTGAATCAAAGATGGCGATTTTCTGCAGCGCTTAAACCCATAGTTACCCATGGGTTTCCTCTTGCTCCGATGTTAATTTGTGTGTTTTGGTTGTTTCCAGTCGTCCACTGTCGTTGCTCCAAATGCTTCTCCATCCCGACCGCGCGGAAGAGGGTCCGCAGGCGAGCTGAAGCCCAGACGCTGCTGTCCCTCCCAGAGGAGGTGCTGCTCTGCGTTCTCCAGTGCCTCTCGGCTGAGGACCTGCTGGCTGTCCGGGCAGTGAGTACACACAGGGACACACGCATGCACACACACACAGGGACATACATACACACACACACACACACACATGGGCACATACACACAAGGACACACACATGGGCACACACATGCACACACACACACGGACATACACACACACACACAAGGACACATTCACACAAGGACACATACATACACACAAGGACACATACACACTCACACATACACACAAGGACACATACACACAAGGACACATGCACACACAAGGACACATGCACACACAAGGACATACACACACACACACGGACACATACACACAAGGACATGCACACACGCTCACAAACACACAGATGGACACACTTTGACAAGTATTCACAACATGTAGCACCCACAGGCGACCTCACGATATTTACTCTCCACACACACACACACACACACACACACGACCCTCTGCGACCACCTGACCTCCTGGCTTCAGCTGAGTGTAACTTGGCTGACGTCTGCCCCAGGTCCACTCCCAGCTGAAGGACATCGTCGACAACCACTCCAGCGTTTGGGCCCGGGTCAGCTTCCGGGACACCTGGCCGGACCCCAAAAGTGTCTGGCTGTTTGAAAGGTAAGTGCCTTGATAATAAATGTAATAACCACAATATGGTCGCTCGTCTTTGCTCCGATGTTGTACGGTGATTCCTATTTTTGACATGCCGTTCCCTTTCTTTCCCCCGCCAGAGCCGCGGAGAAGGGGAACTTTGAAGCCGCGGTGAAGCTGGGGATCGCTTATTTGTACAACGAAGGACGTGAGTCACCCCCTCTCTTCGCCCGCCAACCCCCCCCCCCCCCCAAGAGGGAAGCTGTTTCTCACTCTGCTCGTTATGCTTCTGTTCCCCCCCCCCCCCCCCCAGCGCTGAAGTGCGACGAGGGCCAGGCGGACGTGTGCGGCCGCAAGGCGTCCCACTACTTCAGCCTGTCGGAGGCACTGCACCCGGCCACCACGGACCCCTTCACCTGGGTGTTCATTCGCCCGCCCTGGTCCCTGGTGGGCAGCTGCTGCAAGGCGGTGGTCTTCAACCGCCTCAAGGCCCAGTGCGAAGCGAGTGTGAGTACTGGGGGGAATAGAGTCCACGGGGGAACAACATGACGTTTATACCAGGGAGTACTTGGCTGTTTGCTGAACAGGACAGTCAAAGAGCTACCTTGATACCAATTCACTCTGGTTTGGTCGATGGTTTGCGTGTTACGATTGATTCAATTTAATTTATTATTTATTTATCATCATTTGTCTTCTCATCGGGATAAGCACGGCTTGTGTCGACATCCACAGTTTTCTAATCACAAATTCTTCAAATTTGTCTGCAACTTACCTTAAATCTGAAACTCAACCCTAAAACCCAACGAGACCGAATATGACCACGGCGTTGTATCTTCGGTTGTGTTTCCCCAGAGACTGTGGAAACAGGGCTAGGAGTCTAATGTGATGGTGTTCTTGTTTGTTGTTTAGCAGGAGAAGAAGGGGCCTCTGCTGCACTCCCTGGCCAGAGTTCTGCTGTGCTTTGACGTGAGTGTGACTACAGTGTGACTACAGTGCTACTACAAGCTGAAAAACACGGCTAGGCTCGGACACGGGCTGTAGGCCACAGGCGTGGATAATACTGGCTTGTAGTTTTCTGTCACGAGTTAAGCTCGGCAGTGGCTGAGGGAGTCGTTGTAGTATATGGCTGCCCCCCCCTCTTTCTGACGACGTGACGCAGGTCAACCGGGCGTTCATCAAAAAGGAACCATTCCTTAAACGTTGTGTGTCTTCCTCCAGGACGAGGAGATGCACGCGGGGGCGCTGGCCATGCTGAAGGAGTCCTCCCTGGCCGGCTGCCTCCAGAGCTCCTATCTCCTGTGGGATCGGAACTACAAGGCGTCTGTGAGTTTGAATCCCCTCCCAAACCTCCGTGCGTCCCTCTCCATCCACAGCAACACGGCCTGGAACAGGCCTAGGTCGGGGTCGGCTTTTAACTCAGCAGGTAGAGCGGGTTCACTGGTAACCAGAAGGTTGCTAGTTCAATCCCCCGCTCTTCCTAGCTTCCTAGAGTGTCGCGTTGTCCTTGAGCGAGACACCTCGCACTAACGGCAACCGGCTTTGCATAAATTTGCATTTTGCATTTTGCAAAATGCCCTTAAATGTAAATATGTAATAATGTGAAGGTCTAACACAGAGGCTGAGGCCTGTAGATGTAGGGTCACTCGAGTGAAAGGAAAAGATTCCCAGACGGCAGTAGGAATCAGAAAGGGCCTGCGTTTAAGATAATTCAAATTTATTCCTCACCATTACTGCTTCTCTTTGTGCTTTGTCACGACCCCATACTTAAAAAAAAGAACTGCAGAGGTGTCAGCTGGAATTCTACCGCACACAAAAGTGTTTCGCTTAGTGTTCCTCCCTGGATATTTTCCTCCTTACCGTCACGTTTTCTTTTCACTGCTTGTGATACGCAGGGCCTGTTATTCACTGTGCGTGTGTCCTGTGTTCTAAAACGCTGTATTCCCCGTGTTCTGTCTCAGATGTCGGACCCGGGCCGGTTCCTGCAGTCTGTTCGAACGCTCCGTGACTACGCTGCCAAAGGCTGCTGGGAAGCACAGGTGGGTGCCGGGGGGGGCAGATGGCTGTTTGGTTTGGCCCATTACACCGGGGCCGTGTAATGGAGGGGGGAGGCGGGGGTGTGGATTCTGTTGTTGATTCCCTTTTATTTATGCGCCAGCGCTGTCTTTCATCACCGCTCGGACATTTGTAGTGAAAAAATACGTTGAGGGGCTGGAAATGGTCGGCGGGCAGACTAACGTGTTCCGGTCCCGCTGCCTGTCCGTCAGCCCTTCTAATGGGGATTTAAACCCTAATGCAGACGGCCCATGTGCAATTACTGCCCTAGTCGATGATGCTGTTGGTGTTTGTGACGGCCCTACTTGGAACCACTGTTTTGGGAAACCGACGGGGTTCCAAGTAGGGCTGCAACGATTTGTCCACCGGCTAACGGCTGAGCTAATTTAGTCCTCTTACGGGAGCGTTTTTTTAATATATTGAAGTGAGGTTCGTCGAAATTGGCCCCAAGTCGAAATTGGCCCCCTCCCCCTGTGCCTCCGTGGGGTGTCAGAGCCGTGACGCTTGCCCCTCCGTCCCCAGCTGTCCCTGGCCGAGGTGTGTCTGAACGGGAAGCCCCTGGGCCTGGAGGGCAAGGCCTGCGTGGAGCAGGTGGCCCAGTTCTTCAGCTCCTCCCCGCACACGCCCCGGCCCCGCACCGCCGAGACGCTGAGGGGGGGCATCAAGGACACTATGAGGTGGGTAACAGGGGGGCATCAAGGACACTATGAGGTGGGTAACAGGGGGGCATCAAGGACACTATGAGGGGGGTAACAGGGGCATCAAGGACACTATGAGGTGGGTAACAGAGGGGCATCAAGGACACTATGAGGGGGGTAACAGGGGGGCATCAAGGACACTATGAGGTGGGTAACAGGGGGGCATCAAGGACACCATGGGGGGGGTAACAGGGGCATCAAGGACACTATGAGGTGGGTAACAGGGGGGCATCAAGGACACTATGAGGTGGGTAACAGGGGGGCATCAAGGACACTATGAGGTGGGTAACAGGGGGGCATCAAGGACACTATGAGGGGGGTAACAGGGGCATCAAGGACACTATGAGGTGGGTAACAGAGGGGCATCAAGGACACTATGAGGGGGGTAACAGGGGGGCATCAAGGACACTATGAGGTGGGTAACAGGGGGGCATCAAGGACACTATGAGGGGGGTAACAGGGGGGCATCAAGGACACTATGAGGTGGGTAACAGGGGGGCATCAAGGACACTATGAGGGGGGTAACAGGGGGGCATCAAGGACACTATTAGGGGGGTAACAGAGGGGCAGCAAGGGCACTATGAGGTGGGTAACAGGGGCATCAAGGACACCATGGGGGGGGTAACAGGGGCATCAAGGACACTATGAGGGGGGTAACAGAGGGGCATCAAGGACACTATGAGGGGGGTAACAGGGGGGCATCAAGGACACTATGAGGTGGGTAACAGGGGGGCATCAAGGACACTATGAGGGGGGTAACAGGGGGGCATCAAGGACACTATGAGGGGGGTAACAGGGGGGCATCAAGGACACTATGAGGTGGGTAACGGGCAGCAAGGGCACTATGAGGTGGGTAACAGGGGCATCAAGGACACCATGGGGGGGTAACAGGGGCATCAAGGACACCATGGGGGGGTAACAGGGGCATCAAGGACACCATAAGGGGGTAACAGGGGCATCAAGGACACCATAAGGGGGTAACAGGGGCATCAAGGACACTGAGGTGGATAACATGGGCATCAAGGACACCATTGGGGGGGTAACGGGGGCATCAAGGACATCATAGGGGGGTATCAAGGACACCATAGGGGGGTATCAAGGACACCATGGGGGGGTTATCAAGGACACCATGGGGGGGGCATCAAGGACACCATGGGGGGGTATCAAGGACACCATGGGGGGGTATCAAGGACACCATGGAGAGGGGCATCAAGGACACCATGGGGGGGGTATCAAGGACACCATGGGGGGGTATCAAGGACACCATGGGGGGGTATCAAGGACACCATTGGGGGGGGCATCAAGGACACCATTGGGGGGGGTAACAGGGGCATCAAGGACACCATGGGTTGGTATCGGGGGGTGGGGGGGCATGAAGGCCACCATGAGGCCGCTCGCTGGGGGGAACCTGCTCGGTCATCGTGGAGCCAGTACTGATCTAAATCAGAGATGCTCCGATGCCGTTGTTTCGATTCCGATTCCTGCGCTTGAGCAGCAGCTGATACCGAGTGTAAACCGACACAGCATCTAGCAGTGTAACCGCTGACGCCACTTGTTCTTAGTTTGCGTGTTTTCAAAAGAACTAGATCATGTACACTCGAACAAAAACCTTTTTCACTGCCAAAATGTTTGGCAGTATCGGAGGAAGTTCCGATACTGGTATCGCTACCGGAACACCAAAATATGAGTTTTTAAATGCTCGCTTTGGAGGATCCGACCATGGATAATAGTTTGCAGTGTTTAATTTTGTGGAATGATTCATGCAAACGTCGTGGGTGGGCATATGGCCACGGTATTATTAGAGGAAGCCCCCGTCAGTCACTCTGTGTTACTTTATGGATAACTGGTGGCACGCAACCATGCGAGCAGTAAGGTGTGGGGGCGCACCAAATGCAATAAGTTTTCACTTAATTATTGTCATTAGAGAAACGTTGTTGAAAAAAATACAGACAGGAAGATGGTGTTCTGCTATGGAAGATGAGAAACACATGACGATACTGTAGGTGGCATCAGCTCTAACATGGCTGTTGGACTGAGGGGGGAAGGAAGGAATAATGGAGAGAAAAAGAGGTGACTCGATAATAGAGATTACATTTTTCACTGTGTCGAACAGAAGCGACCGTATTATTAAAACCCAGATGACGGGGATGGCTACAAATTGCAGACCGAAAACAGTTTGTGCGAACGCAGATGCCAAATAAAAGTGTGCTCCCATGCCGTTTGTTATTATGCTATGTCTTATTTTTTCTTTCAGATGATGTGAAAAACGAATCTAGCGACGATCAGCCAATCTGAATTTCTTTCAAAAACATGGACTTGATTCGGGTGTCTTTGCCCTCCGTTGGGTCACCCGGTGCCTACCCGCCCCGCGCCCGGTTTAACCCCCCCCCCCCCCCCTTCCTCTGCCTGCACCAGGTACATCCTGGTGGACTGGCTGGTGGAGGTGACCACCATGAAGAACCTGTCCAGCCTGACGCTGCAGGTGACGGTGGGGTGCGTGGACCGCTACCTCGGCCGGCGCTCGGTCCCCAAGGCGCGGCTCCAGCTGCTGGGCATCGCCTGCATGGTGGTCTGCACCCGGTGAGTCCCCCCCCCCGACGCACTAGAGTAAATTTAATAACGACAATGCACTTTATTATAAAAGGCGCCTTTCAAGGTACCCAAGGGCACTGTACAAAGAAGATCCATAGAGTCAATACAAAGTACGTATGGTGAAGTGATCAGGGAGACTGGACTTCATGCACTCAGACAGCGGCAGTCAGAGCAAGAGACTGGTCGGACTGCGGGGGGGGCAGACACTGGAGTCTGGTCGGACTGGGGGGTGCGGGCAGACCCTAGAGTCTGAAGGGGAAGGGGGGCCTGCTCTCACTTAGATTCTGGTTGGTAGAGGGGGATGCACGGTGCTTAGGCACTAAGTAGTTTTTGGTGTTTAGGATGGTCTTTATTGCTTTTGGCTATTGAGATTTACCCTCCTTGCTTTACATAACACATGTTCTAAATTTGAATGATATTATTCAAAAGTGTTTTTTTTTTTTTTTTTGTTGAGTTTATTCATTATTCTATTTCTGCCCGTTAACTGGCAGCGAGCTCGAGGACTTTCGGTCCGGGGGGTTTTGAAACGTGTCTGTTGCTCAATTAAAGTTGGCAGATCTTCTGCTGCTGGGACAATGGTTCAATAATGTGGTTTGCAGCCGTTTGCTGCTCTTGCTTCCGTGCCAGCTGTCCGTGCACGCCGTGGTTGGCCCCATGACCAGAGTCGCTAATTGTTTACCGCCCGTCATCACCACCAGGTACACGAGCCGGGACATCCTGACCATCCGCGAGGCCGTCTGGCTCACAGACAACACCTACAAGTACGAGGACCTGGTGCGCATGATGGGCGAGGTCATGGCCGTGCTGGAGGGAAAGATCAGGGTGAGTTTCAACATCGCCGCTTTGTTTCAGGAGTCGCAGTGAAGACCTTGACTGTGTTTTTTTCTGCATAAAACCTGCTCCACTTTCCCTGTGATGCATGCCTGTCTTCCAGCTCTGGTTAGAGTGACTGTGTAGGAACGCCTCATGCATGAATCACTTTATATTGCCAGTCTATAAACAGCCTGTGGACTGTTTACTCAGAAAATGGGGAGGAAGTGACGTCTGAGCGTGTATAAATTGCAAAAAAATATAGTTAGTTTCAGATTCCTTTTATAATCTGTGCATTCTATGTCCATAATATCCACCAGTCCCGTTGTCTGTTTATTTATGATAATAACTAATATCCTTACACGTTGTGCACCTTTTTGACGCGTGATTTGCTTGCGTTTCCATCTACTGACAAATCGATCCGTTTTCTAAAATGGCCGCCGACCTAAACCTGCGATAATCCCTCCCAGTGTTTGTGTGTCAGTTGGTGACGGTGCCACTGACCTCTGACCCCCCTCCCCCCCCCCCCCTCCAGACGCCCATGCTGCTGGACTACGGCAAGGTGCTGCTGTACCTGCTGCGCCTGGAGTGGCGCACCGTACACCTCTTCAAGTACATCTGCGAGCTGTCGTTGCTGCACTCGGCCTTCGCCACGGCGCCGCCCGCCAAGCTGGCCTGTGGCGTGCTGCTGCTGTCCCGGGCGCTGCATCACTACGGTAACGCAACCTTCAGCATCCCGCCCCCGAACCGCCCGACCCGTGTCCACCCTGACCTGGCCTGTGTCGGGGCTGTGTGGCCAGATAGTACCTGGCGTCGTGTAGCTTCTTATCCTAGCTATCCTTGTTGTTTACAGGGAATGGGTTAAGCTTGCGATTGTTAGTGCTTGGCGCCAGTGTTGCCAGATCGGGGCCAGATTCCCGACCCAATCTGGCCAGTAGTGTTGCCTTGCTGCGGCCAAGGCTGCCAAATTGGGACGGAAACCTGGCCCAATCTGGCAACACGGCTTGGCACTTGGTTCTATAAACATCCTTACTGTACAGAGATATATTGTTGTTTCTTCTTCTCCTTCTGACAAATGTACTGATTGTAAGTCGCTCTGGATAAATGTCCATTTAAATGTAACTCAGTAGAGGGGGTTTGCGACGGCCAATGTTGACGACATGCAGGAGGTCTTCTGTTCCCCGGTGTAACCTTCTTCTCGTCCGTCTGTCCGTGCAGCTCCCGTTTGGCCCAGACAGATGGTCGAATACACGAGCTTCACCAAACAAGACCTCACCACATACGCTCTGCAACTCTACGTCAAATGGTGAATGCATTCTCCTTCTTATGGTCTGGTCCTGTTCCAAAACGATTCCACCACGCACACACACGGACCAAAGCGTGCGTCTGCGTGCGCGTGATCCCCGCCGCCGTGTTCAAGTCATTCATTAGTTCCTTGATTCGTGCACTTGAGGTCCCGGCAGTCTGCTGTGCAGATGACTTGAGCTGTGTGGGTCGGTGTGTAGGAGGCGATGAGAGAGAGCTTTCTGCCCTCAACGGTCTCTGAAGATGAGCGCGCGGAGACACTACTCATTATTTCTTTATGCCAAACTAACTGCTTGGATGATTTGTCTTTTTATGTTTTGTGAGGGATATTTTCAGCAGTAACGCAGAGATGCGGTAGTAATGGTTATATATTTAAATGTTTTGTAAGGAACCCCCCCCCCAATTCTGCTGGTTTTATTCCGCTTCCCTGCTGGTAGCCGAGATCTTGTGTTGTGTCGTACCGCTTCTCATTTTGTGGCCGATGCTCATTTTACTGTCTTCCACCCCGATCGACCGGGCTTTGACTGGTTTTTATTTAAGCATTTATGCAATAATAAGCCATTTATAATGTGACATCAAATGACCTTTCTGTGCTAAGGATGGCCAGGCACATCTACCTCCTGGGTACGTGCTGCTTGTGTGTGTTTCTCTTGGTATATTTTGGTCCGAACGGATCCGTAAACGGGCCGTACCAGTCGGCGGCCTGATGAATCACATGTTGCCGCTGGTCGCCAAATGGAGAAATAACAAGGTTTTCCTTTTTTTATGTCATTATAAATATTTCATGGGCTTGTGTAGAAGGTAACAGTTCTGCTCCCCCCCCCCCCCCCAAACCTCTTTCCGGGGTGAAGCTTGATTTGGTAGATTCTGTTTTTTTTCTCTCCGCCAAATAATGAAGCGTGAATCTCTGTGGGCGGACAGGTTTTGTTCTTCGTGACGTGCAACGTTTGAAACGCATTCAACCCTCCGTCTAACGTTGGTTCCTCCCGTCCTCGTCAGCTTCACCCCTCCGTCTTAACGTTGGTTCCTCCCGTCCTCGTCAGCTTCACCCCTCCGTCTTAACGTTGGTTCCTCCCGTCCTCGTCAGCTTCACCCCTCCGTCTAACCCTTTGGTCTCTCCCGCTCTCCCCAGCTTCAGTCCAGACGTTCCTAAGGACTACCGCCACGTCTCCCTGACCGCTGTCAAGCAGCGCTTCGACGACGAGGCGTACCAACAGATCAGCCTGGAGAAGGTATTGACCCCACCACCCCGTTACTGCACACGCCTGCCTTATTTTTATAATTCACTGAAATTGTATTTGTCTAGCACTTAATCACAGGTACAGCCTCAAAGGGCTTTACGGGCCGTACATTTATGACCTCCCCCGACCCTAGCCCCCAAACAGGGCGAGGAAAAAAACTCCCTTTGTTAGCAAGGAAGAAATCTGTAGAAGAAACGCAGAGTAGGGGATCCCTCCTTCATGGGGTCAGGAGTGCAATGGGTGCCATTGCATACATGCACGCGTGCATGCATTAATGCATACCCGCGTACATACATGGGTTCTGGATTAACTGTAAGGAGAGTCACAGCCAGTCGCATCCAGTTGCAGTCAACGCAAAACGACACACCATCCGCGCACTTGGACCGCCGTGCCTCACTGCCCTTTCTCTGACGACCCCCCCCCCCCCCCCCAGGTGGTGGACTTCCGGGAGCTGTGTCAGATCCTGGAGGTGCCGGAGGTGGAGCCCCCCATGGACCCCTCCAGCCCCACCGGCTCCCCGGCCGACATCCACACCTTCCTCTGCTCGCCGTCCAGCAGCAACAAAAGGTTGGCCCCGCCCCCCAGGACCAGCTGGCCCCGCCCTCCAGCCCTCTGCTGGGGCCTCTTAAGCCCGGTTAATAATCCTGCAGGGATGACGTGGCCGCCGCCGGCGTTTAGAAAGGGAGGGGGGGGGGGGGGTTCTGAATGTAGTACAGAATCAGCGTTGGTGTCCGGGTCTCTGGAGACGCCCGAGGCATCACCGGGGCCAGCAGCTCTCTCCCCTGCTCCCTCCCCCTTCGATCTCCTCTCCTCCCCCCTGCTCTTCTCTCCGGCTCTTCTCTCCTTCCCTCCTCCCTCCTCTCTCCTCTCCTTCTCCATGTTCTCCCCCTGCTCCCCTCTCCCCCCCTCCCCTCTCTCCTCTCCTTCTCCATGTTCTCCCCCTGCTCCCCTCTCCCCCCCTCCCCTCTCTCCTCTCCTTCTCCATGTTCTCCCCCTGCTCCCCTCTCCCCCCTCCCCTCTCTCCTCTCCTCTCCCCCCCTCCCCTCCCCCCTTCCCTGTTCTCCTCTTCTCCCCTCCCCTGTTCTCCTCTCCTGTTCTCTCCTCTCTCCCCCTCTACTGTTCTCCTCCCCCCTCCCCTGTTCTCCTCTCCTCCCTTCTCCACCCCTCCCCTGTTCTTCTCCCCTCTCCTCTCCTCCCCTCCCCTCCCCTCCTCTCTCCTCTCCTCTCCTCCCCTCTCCCCCCCTCCCCTGTTCTCCTCTCCTCGCCCCCTCCCTCCCCTGTTCTCCTCCTATCTCCCCCCTCCCCTGTTCTCCTCTCCACCCCTCCCTCTCCCCCCTCCCCTGTTCTCCCCCCCCTCCTTCCTGCTGGCCGTGGTACTGTTGGCTCTGTGGCCGGCTCTGTCCATACGGTGTTTGTTGTGTCATCGTTAGGCAGTGACTCACCGCAGCCCACTTTCTCCCCCTCCCTCCCTCCCTCCCTCTCTCTCTCCCCCCCTCTTCCCCCCCCTCCCAGGAGAAGGGATGACGACCTGCAGGCCGACCGGGGCACGCCCACCGCTGAGCTGTCCCCCCAGGAGGAGACCCTTCTGGGGGAGATGCTGGACTGGAGCCTGGACGCCTCCGGCTCCGGCTACGAGGGCGACCTGGAGGACAGCGGGCTGGGGAGGGATGGAGAGGGTGAGTCTTTTCACCGGGGGCTCGGGGCTGCTGACGCCGTGGGCGCAGTGTTGCATATTAACACTGAAGGCCCCTCGTTTGTCATTCAACGTAAAAGGTCGCTCCTCTTGACTGCACAGCGTGGGTCAGTCCTTTATATTCAACAGAAATAAATAGACGTGTATAAAGTGACAGTGTGTACGGTTTGCTAATATATATTTACGATATATTTTCCGGTCAAATGATCTGCAGTACATGCCGATAGCTCTCAGAACAGCAACAATCCCACACACTTGAATTCCCCCCTTTACCTGATAAGTTGACCGCCCCAAAATATATTCTACCCCAGGCCTGCAGGGGGCGTGGTTGCCCCGTGTGGACTGACCCTAAGCTCTCGTCGAGCGTGGTTGCCTTGGTAGCTCGGCGGGCCCCCTGCGGGCCCCTGTTGAGGGTTGTTGGGTCGTTATTGGACGAGCTGGGGTCCGCCGCCCCGGGGGTTGTCTGTTTACGTCCCGTCCGGTCGGGCGGGGGGGAGCCGATCGATCCGATGGTCTCTTTTTAATTTGTCTCTCGGTGCAGATGTCTGGGTCGTGGTCATTAGGCTTCTTCCCATGACCACATCTCTCGGGACGGCCTGTCTACGATGCCCCTGATAGGTGGGGTCTCGAGTCCATTTTTATGACGTGGCAGGGGGGGGGGGCAGGCAGGATGACCAGCGCTGCATGAGTCAGCCGGCTGTCACCGGATGAGCTCATTGGTACAGATAACATTAAGATGGTAATACGGCCCTGATCGAATACAACGGCGTTGCCCCTCCTCCCCTCCCAGTGGACGCCATTATACCCAGATGCCCACAGCTCTGTCTGCAGGTAATTTCCTTTCCTCTGTACGCCCATGAAGACGAGTTCTGCTGGACCAATTAAAGGCCAAGGCGATGAAGGGATTGCCGACTCGCTGCCCTCCACTCACAGACCGACGGCTCATGTTTTAAACAGTGTGACCGTATCTCCACCGATGCCGTATTAATTTACAAATTAAGGTTGTGCCGTCCTCTCTTCCCCTAATTCTGCCCATCTTCTACTGCTGGGATTAGCGCAACACTGCCACCTACAGTCAGCATCCATAGTCTGTCGACCTTTGGGAGAAGCTGTGTTTGGATACCTGTTCTCTGGCGCGATTAATTGGAGCAATATTTTCGTTCATCGCGTAAGGCTTTTGTTTTTTAAAGTTCAGTGCATTGAAGGACGTTTCTGTTTGCGTGTGACGTCGTCCCTCAGATACAAACAAAATCAGTTTGTGCTTTGTTCTGAGAGTTCACCTGCATAGCCCACCCCTCCTATATGCACTTATGTATGTATGTATGTATGTATGTATGTATGTACATCCGGGCACTTAAAAATAGGACTTAGCATCGTGTAGCGTCTTATCCTAACTATCTTTGTTGTGTACGGGAAATGGGTTAACCTGATGACTGTCAGCGCTTGGCACCTGATTCTATGAACATCCTTACTGTACCGACAGCCATATATTGTTGTTTCTCTTCCTTCGGTCAAATGTACTTATTGTAAATCGCTCTGAATAAAAGCGTCTGCTAAACGCCCTGAATGTAAATGTAAATGAGAAGCTTCACGGCGTTAACCTCGTCTCCCTCTTGTCTTTTTTGTTTTGTTTTGTTTTAATAGCATCCATCACGGCCATCAACTTGCACGAGTGGTCGGATGCCGCCGACGGTCCTGACCCCGATCCGGACCACCGGATGGACCTGGACCAGGACCACTCCCGGGCCCAGGGTCCGGACCAGTGCCGGGACCACTGCCGCTCCCTGTCCAGCGCCGAGAACAGCTTCTGTGAAGCGGAGCGCGGCGGCGGGGAGGCGTTGGAGCGCGGCGGCGGGGAGACGTTGGAGCGCGGCGGCGTCCCGGGACGGACCCGCAGCCGTTCCCGCGCCCCGCTGCCCTTCTCCTCCCTGGAGCTCCAGAGCTCGGGCTACGCCTCCATCCACTGCTCCAGCTCCTCCCCCACCTGCTCCTTCTCCGCCCTGGTCCCCTGCGCCGTCAAAGACTCGCCCGCCGCCGACGCCGGCCCCGGCGGCGCCCACGCCTCCCCGGGCTTCCGTCTCCTGGTGCCCATGCAGGTGGGCTTCTCCCGCAAGCAGGTGAAGAGGAAGAACGCGGCGGCCCACAGCGGCGGGGAGATGGAGGTGGAGGAGGCGGAGAGGGAGGCGGGCTTTCTGAGCCTGTGAACGATCGGCGTACGTCCTCTGGGTTCTCTTCTCGGGGGCCGGTGTGCCGCTTCTCCAGCACTTTCCTGTCCGTCGTGGTTCTTTTTACTGAGGCGCGTCTGCCTGCACTACTCTCTGCCACCGCCAGGAGTTGTATCTAAAAAAAGATTAAATTTAGCGATACAGTTTAAGCTTTAAGACGGAGAGAGCGAGAGAATAAAAAATTTTGACAAAAGGAAAACGTTTGAGTTCAGGTCCCATCTTTCACGTCATCGGGTGTTTTTTTGTTTACTGGTTTGGTCGTGTCAGAGGCCTCCACCTGTTCACCTGGACCACTGGCTCCCAGTCCAACCCCCCCATACTCTGCTGGGAGCCTCCCGGAACAGGACTATGCTCAGGGGCCCGAGAGGGCCACAGACTCACACAACACGCTAGCTCGGATAGTTTCAGGCGCATAAAAGGTTTTCGGTTTTTATTTCATTGATTAACTGTGAGAACATGTTATGAATATTTATATGGATACATGTATTTTAAAAAGGAAAAAAAAACTAACGCACTGTCGGTATAAAAGAGTAACCACTTGTGATACTTTGGAAGATGTTATTTGCAATTTATGATTTTAGAATTAAAAAATGAAATGTATTTTAGCATTTTTAATTGTTGTGTACGTGCGTGGGACGTTGCTATGTGATCTACTGCCTGCTGTCTGCCTCCAAATCTACCTGTAGAGACTACTGTGAACGTGGCTCCAATGTCCGGGCCGGGCGCTCAGAGTACCCAGAGGCCTGGAGCTGGAGGTGAAGCGTTTAGGCAGCGTGGCGGAGAACCGCGTCCTCCACACAAAAAAAAACATGCGTGTCTAACTTGTTGCACGGCTGAAAGCAGACTCAAGGGTAGACTCGCGATACGACTCCGCTGGTGTGTGTTTTGCTGTCGCGCCTTAGCGCCCCGCCCGGTCACGCAGCATTCCAGGACCGCCCTGGGCAGGTGGAACCCTAAAAGTGTTGGTTCTCCGACCGGGATTCTCAGTATTTTTCCATAACTTGCAAAGTCCCGGAGAAACGCGTACAGACTGCTGTTGAAACAATCAACTATGAATTAAGGGAAATATGTGGATGTGTTTTACTTGGTCGGAGAAATGGTAGATGTCCAAGCCGACTATTACTTGATGTGGTTATTTGAGTACTGTACTCACTTGAAACTTCTTTGCAAATGGTGATTTGACTTTTATGTAAAAAAGAGTTTCTTCTAAAGTTCCTTTAGAAGGTTAGTCTCCTGTGATAAATGTTCATATGTATAGTGGAGAATGAAGCTTGTTTTTTTTGCTGTATTTCAAAATCTATAAAGTTTAATGTTCACACTTTGTTTTTTTTTGTACATTGTTGTCTACTCTTGATGTGAATACCTAATTATATTACTTTTCAATAAAATATTTGTTTACCAAAAAAAAAAAGATTCTTATTCTTTCTGTGAAATGGATGTTTGAAATATTGTTGCCTATACATTATTGCTGAATTATAACATAGATTCTCTTTTATTCTGTAATTTTGTGTATCATTTTGCACTACATTTGCATTGATACCTAATTATATTACTTTTCAATAAAATAATTGTTTACATAAACAAATAATAATCCTATTTTTGTGTAATTTGTTTGTACCAATATTTTTGCGTACACATAATAACCAAATTCCAAGATAACAATCGATTATATCTTATTTTGTAATTATTATTGAGCACCTCATTTGCATAAAGTGGCCGATGACAACAACTCCTTGGGTCACGTGACGTGGGTCATGTGACCGCCCGTGTTGACTGGTCGTTCCTCTCAGCGAGTAGCAGCGCAGGCGGCGGTGGTGCAAAGTCATCGTCCTAAGCACAGGAAACACGCCCGGAGATCACACCTGCATTCTCTCTACCGCACTAACCCCTCGCCTCGTTCGTCATGTCGGTCTCCACCTCGAGGGACGGCGAACCAGAGTGACTCCGGATGTTGTGAGAAGGATACGGGTCGATTCAGACACAAGGATCAGCATCAGATGAGGCTGGACTACTGATGGTTCGGAAGGTAATCTCTATCCCCGGGGGTCAGGGAGGGTGAGGGAGGGAGGAGGCTGCAGCGACATGGGTACATGACACGTATTTAAAAAACGAAGTGCATCATAATAGTGTCTGCGGTCTGTGTGCGTGTGTGTATGTCCGATCGATCGGAGGCCCGTCGCCTTGTATCGAGCCCATCAGATCAGGCTGCACGGCCAGACGGTCCATTGGACAACCTGGGCGATGACTTCATGGTTCATGGGCAGGACTTCTGTGTGTTTATGGCTTGACGTGCCATAAAAGGCCACATGAGCGTATTGAATAACGATACACTGATGTGCGCTACTGTTTATTATAAAGGGCTGAAACTATTTCAAAAGATTTATGAATGTTCAGCAATGGATGCATTGTGTTTTGTTTGAGCATCAGAAGAAACAATGCTTTAATGCGAATGCATTATTTAATTCGACTGGCTGTTTACTGATAGTGATATGTAGGTATATATATGTACGTCTCTATTTATTCAATATTAAGCACAGACCTTCTCCCTTGTCCTAACATCCAAGGTGTAATAACCTTGCATTGTAATTCTTTCCATTTCGTTTTTTGTTTCTATATTTGACCAGAAGGCTATTAGGTCAAGCTGTCACATAATCCGTTTCCTGTATTTTAATCAGATCAAGGATTCTTTTGTTCACACAGTTAAGGTCATGTTTGCATGAGCCAACAACCTCCATGTTCAAAGTTTTAAATTAACCCTGAAATGTGTTTCTGTAGCGGCTGTAGATCAGAAGGCCTGAGCTGTCTCCTCTTCCCCTGCAAAGAAAATGGCTATCATCAGACAATTTGGATTATTGCTCTGGAAGAACTATCTCCAGCAGGTAGGTTGGAAGAACACACACCGTAACGCGTGATGCACGGATTGTAAACACACCAACGTACTTAAATCATGGCATCATGAAGATTGAACTTTCATGGACCCAGTCAAAGAGTGTGTGATTAATAATCCTGTGTCAGATAGTCCTAAAGCCTTTTCGACCCAGTAGCTGATCAATTCCTCCAATGGCAAAATGGGTGATTGTGAGCTTTAGCTGTGCAAGCATTCGAGTGTCCGCCATGTAGGAAAGCACCATATAGAGTAAAGTAATTTGCTCTATAAGTAGTATAGCTGTGTGCAGCTCTATGGTATAGCTGTATATGCTGAGCTGACTGTGTGTTATGCGCTGACTGTCTGCTATAGCTGTATGTTCTGAGCTGACTGTCTGCTATAGCTGTATGTTCTGAGCTGACTGTCTGCTATAGCTGTATGTTCTGAGCTGACTGTCTGCTATAGCTGTATGTTCTGAGCTGACTGTCTGATTGTCAGCCTGGTTTGTTTCGGGAGGAAGCCAGTCACGAGAGCAACATAATTGAACATAATTGAAGGAAGGAAACATCTCCTTCTCCTCTGTGTTCTCCGTCTTCTAATGTTGCTCATGAGACGACTCGATCTCCCTCTTTTATATTTACACTGTGAAACCAGGTCCACACCGCTTTATATTTTACCAAATAGTGTAGCTAATACCTGCAGTAACATACGGTTCATGTGTCTCCTGTAATTGCCGTTCCCACTAGTATTTAGCAATATGTCCCTGAGTTAAAGTAGCCATGAGACTGTTAACTGCAGCTATCCTGAAATTGATACTTTCTGGGTTGGCGGGTTCTTCTACCGTGCACATTCACAGAGGTCGCTGAAGGGGCTTTAAACTAGGTCAGGCGTTTGCACAAGGTGCTGGGGAATTTGTAATCGACGCTCGGTTCGATTTTTAGTGGCACTTTCTTTTTGTTTACACCTTTTTTCGAGCCAAGAAAGGGGAGAAATATGTGGGGTGGGGAGATTGTTTCTCCCAACTCCTTTTATCACCTTCCAGCTGAACAGATGATGGTTGCTAGGCGACAGAGAGATTGTGAGAGTCTGTTTACCGCTGTGTCTTGGCTTTGGTTCGCCGGCAGTGTTGCGTTCTTGTGATTAGCTTCAGGCTGGGTGTCTTTGGGTCTCTGGTGGGTTCCTGATCCACTTTGGTTGACCGGCCTCCCAGCTGTCTTCTGCTGCTGGGACCAGTTCAGGTTTAAGATGGGGCCTTGGTAAATACTTAAAACACTGCCCAAGATTCACCCATTCGTGCACACATTCACACACCGACGGCGGTGACAGCCACGCAGAAGGCAACAGCCTCAGCTAGGAGGAGCCGGGGATCGAACTAGCAACCTTCCAGATACCAGCCAAACCGCTCTACCGCCTGAGCCGCATGCCGCCCCTTGTTGTGATGAGGAGACCCACTAGGCTCTCTATCAAAGCCCTTCTCCTAAATGTCAGCGTTAAAGTAGCTCTGTTTAGCTTCTTCAAAACGCTAACCTGTTGCTCTGTCTGAACTTACTCTACCATCTAGTTCTGTTTCCCCTAGCACTACTTTGTGTTTGTATTATATTATACCCTGTGACTTTCACTGCTGCTTGACTGCTGTTACAAAGGAATTTATCCTCCGGGGGGATTAATAACGTTTTCATCTAACTACCTTTCTAACCGTGAGTGGTGAAAATAATTGGTCACAGAATCAAATCCCAAAGTCTGGTTTGAGTTCGCTGCCACGTTGGTTAAGCTCAGGGTTGGTTCCTTCCTCGGTCGTCGTGTTCGTGTTTCATCAATAGTACATGAAACTGGACCTGGGGAGTCGGCCTCGACAAGAGGGTGTCTGTTACAGTCCCCCGGGTGAAGGTCCCTGTAGAATAGAGGCCACACACACACAGCCTGCTTCCCTGGTGGGCCCCAGGGAACACACACACACACACCTATGCAAACACACACATAAACACGCACTCACACTCACACGAGAGATTCAATGCACAGAAAAACTATCCAATGAACACACACACACACAAGATCCAATGCGCAGACACACAGAAGATCCCATGAGCACATGTATATTGTTGCACACCCACACAGGTTGCAAATATATGATCCTCGATTGAATCACCCCTTTCTTTAGACAATTAGTGCTTAGCACTGTGCAGCGTCTTATACTAGCTATCTTTGTTGTGTACAGCGACTGGGTTAACCTAGTGATGGTTAGAGCTTGGCCCTTGGTTCTATGAACCTCCTTACTGTACCGACAGAGATATAATGTTGTTTCTCTTCTTATTGTCAGACGCTTTGGATAAAAGCGTCTGATAAACGCCCAAAATGTAAATGTAACAACCCCACTCATTGTTGTTGTTGTCCTTGTTGTCGTTGTTGTTGTTGTTGTTGTTATTGTTGTTTTTGTTGTGGTTTCGTGCACACCATGGCTCGCTCCCTGGTGGTGGCTGTGGTTGTCGTTGTTGTTGTTGTTGTTGTCTGCTCACCGTGACTCTCTCCCTGGCGTTGGCGGTGGTTGTTGTTGTTGTTGTTGTTGTTGCTCACCGTGGCTCTCTCCCTTGCGTTGGCGGTGGTTGTTGTTGTTGTTATTGTTGTTGTTGTTCACCGTGGCTCTCTCCCTGGCGTTGGCGGTGGTTGTTGTTGTTGTTGTTTTTGCTCACCGTGGCTCTCTCCCTGGCGTTGGCGGTGGTTGTTGTTGTTGTTGTTGTTGTCTGCTGACTGTGGATCTCTCCC
Source organism: Pollachius pollachius (assembly GCF_949987615.1). Lineage (NCBI taxonomy): Eukaryota > Metazoa > Chordata > Actinopteri > Gadiformes > Gadidae > Pollachius > Pollachius pollachius. The sequence continues at coordinate 22,471,396 of NC_136944.1, read as the reverse complement.
TGGCGGCGGTGCAGAAGCGTCAGATCCTGGTGTCGCCGTTGTTGTTGTTGTTGTGGTGTTGCGCTCACCGTGGCTCTCTCCCTGCAGAAGCGTCAGATCCTGGTGTCGCCGTTGTTGTTGACGTTGTTGTTGTTGTTGTGGTGTTGTGCTCACCGTGGCTCTCTCCCTGCAGAAGCGTCAGATCCTGGTGACACTGGTGGAGATCCTTCTGCCGCTGCTGTTCGCGGGGATCCTCATCGCGCTGCGGCAGAAGGTGCCCTTCAAGAACTTCCCCAACGCCACCGTCTACGAGAGCTTCGCCGTGAACTTCCTGCCGCCGAAGCTGCTCTACCGCCAGTGGCAGCTGGCCTACGTCCCCGGGAACTCCAGCGTGGTGCGGCAGGTGGCGGAGGACGTGCAGCACAGCCTGGGGCCTGGGGCCATCGGCTCAGGTGGGTACCGGTCCGATGATGAGGGCCCCGTCTCGGTCTGATGCTTAGGTCCTCGACCCGGTCTGATGATGCACTCCTTGTTCCGGTCGAATGATGTGGTCCCATCTAGCTCTGATGATGTCCCCCCCCCCCCCCCCCCCCCCCCCCCCAACACCCCTCTTACGCACTTATTGTATGTTGTACGTGCTGGCACTTAAAGGGGTGATATCATGCCACCCGGTGTGAGTGTGATTAGCCGCCGCAACCGTTTCCTCCTGGTGGCATAATTTCACCCCTTTAATGTACGCACTTATTGTATGTTGTACGTCCTTGCACTTAAAAATAGTCCTCAGCATTGTGTAGCATCTTATCCTAGCTATCTTTGTTGTATACATGGAATTGGTTAACCTAGTGATTGTTAGTGCTTGGCACTTGGTTCTATGAACATCATTACTGTATCTGACAAATGTACTTATGGTAAGTCGCTTTGGATAAAAGCGTCTGCTAAACGCCCTGAATGTAATCGTAATGATGTGGTCCCCGTCCAACTCTGATGATGCCGTTTCCGACACGGAAACGGCGATACAAAATCAGTTAATTCAGTTTTGATTTGGTATTCATTATGAGTCGTATTGCAGGAAACAGGGATAATCTAAAGGGAAAAAGTTTGGAGTGAGCGGCACTAATTGCGTTAGTGTTGGTGTGTCTGCGTCCACGCGTGTGTGTCAGTATCACTAAGCGCTGCTTGGGTTTGTGTGTGAAAGCGTTGGCAGTGTAGCAGCGTGCGGGCTTACGCTGTTGTCCTGAAGGAACTGCCAATGACCGCACCCTCTTTGTGTTCTGGCCAGCTGCGATGGGAGAGCCGAGAGCCCATCACTGTCTGACTGCCTGGCCTGGCCGGACCTCCAGTCTCTCTATTTCCCCCTCCTCGACGGCCATGTCTTCTGCCTCCCACACGGAGCACTGTCATAGAGATAGTCTTTCTCTGTTTGTGTGGGATTATATGCCTGAGGAATTCATCTGAGCGGTACGTGAGGTGATTTAGACGTGGGAGGCAGGAAGTAGGAAGCAGAGCAGGTTGGCAGGTTGAGTATCGAGGTGTCCCTGAGCGAGACGCCTCCCCCTGACTGCTCCCGACGAGCTGGCTGTCGCCCTGCGTGGTCGACTCCACCGTCGGTGTGTGAATGTGTGGATGAATGGTTGTAAATCGCTTAGGATAAAAGCGTCTTCGAAATCCCCTAAATGTGAATGTCGATGTTTCTCTGTGTGTGGGATTAAACAACGGAGGAATACATCTGAGCAGTATGTTAGATGAAGGTCCAACTCCATGGGTTCACAGTCTCTCCCAGGTGTTTCCGGAGTTGTACTGGTGAAATGAGTTGGAGTTGGAGTTGTTCTGTTGAAACGATCCCCAAGCACAGTGTGTTGCCACAGAGTGTTTATTTTGGCAGCTGACCCAGATATGACCCGGGGAGTGCGAGTGAGTTTCCTTGTCCTCTCACACCTCGGCGTTCCTGAAGGGGCGCCAGATAATAGTGAAGGAACCGGGTCAATCTTTAAGTGCAACAAACAGATATGAACAATGTATATCTTATCTCCATTCCTGCCCGGCCACTCTTTATGTTTTAAGAATAATCTGGTTGAACACTTTTGTCCACCATTGTTGACCATTTCCACAACCATTTCGTCGTGGTTTGGACAAAAAGATAAAGTCAGTTTGGAATGCTATGTATTGCCAAGAGGGTTACCCATTTAGTCTTCTCTGGGTATGTTGGTCCATGGCAGAACATACAAGATATCTTTACTATCATTAATGTTCTCCTTATAACCTGAGTGAAGTGTCCTCTGTTCCCCCAGGCCAGCTAGACTCTGTGGACATTTTAGAAGCAGTAACTAAATCGTCTGGTTAGACAGGCTTAGCAAGCCCTGTGTTTGTTCTGTCAGAGTCTTTGTCTGGGTTGTCGGTTTTATTGTGTTGTTGTGAAGCTCTCTGTGACTTGGGTATGTGAAAGGTGCTGCATGAATAAACGTTGCTGAGTAAAAGTAATTTATGCTTTATCCATCGCTGGTGTTTGGAACAAAACCAAACTATGGTTCTCGACCAAACTCTGGTGTGTGGAACCATAGTTTGTTGTTTAGAACCATAGTTTGGTGTTTAGAACCGTAGTTTGGTGTTTAAAACCGTAGTTGGGTGTTTGGTGTGGAGCCGTAGTTTGTTGTGTAACCGTAGTTTGGTTATTGTCACTAGTCACCAACAGTGTGACTAGTGCCGATAGTGTGGTCGCTCTCGGCCGGGAAAACGAGAAGGAGGTCAGGGCCGTGGCAGACGTGTGCACGGCCGTACATGCGCTGAGTGGTGGAACACATTCTGTGTGTGTGTGTGTGTCTATGTGTTTGAGTAAAAACACTACCTCTTTCTATACCTAGAAAACCATGACTCACAAACTTGTGTGTGTGTGTGTGTCCTTAGTGCGCGGGTTTGAGACTGAGGACCTGTTGGAGGACTACGTGAAGAAGGACCCGCTGTCGGGGAAGCTGCTGGCGGCCGTGGTGTTTGAGCACCCCTTCAGCCTCGACGATGAGCCCCTACCCCAGCAGGTACACACACACACACACACACACACACACACACACACACACACACACACACACACACACACACACACACACACACACACACACACACACACACACACACATATTCACACACATAGGCACACACACATGCAAAGACTGACAGACACGCATAGACACACACACAGACGTGCATAGACACACACACAGGCAAACACATACGCATAGACACACACACACATTGAAACACACACACACACACACAAACACACACACGCATAGACACACACACACACACGTGCATAGACAGAAACACACGCATAGACACACACACAGACGTGCATAGACAGACGGACACACACACACACACGTGCATAGACAGACAGACAGACACACACACACACACGTGCATAGACAGACAGACAGACACACACACACGTACATAGAGGGACACACACAGACGGACAGACACACGCAAACACGTGACAACAAACACACACGTTTACAGATGGACTCCCACACACATGAATAGCCACATTGAGATGTATAAAACAGTTTTGCATGTATTATTTGCATTTTGCCATTCAGTTCGAGGACGTTAACCGTACTCCTGGGGTTCATTACATCACCATGACCCCTCCGCCAGACTGGCTGGGCCTAGCCTCGCACAGCACTATGTAAATGTTGTTATCTCCTGATCGAAGAGGAACCAAGCCTCTGCTGTGTCATGTGTGGTGAACCGGTCAGAATGCTTCATGTTTTAAACAAACTGGTCATGTTTGTCTTCTTTTTAAGGAGAAAACAGTTTCTCAGTTTCCCTAAGATGTCACGTATTACAAGTTGGGTTTTTTCAGTGGCGACCTCATTCGTCTGCTCCCACTGATGGTGTAATAAATAAATATTTGCAAATATGTCAAATGGATTGGTTTGATGTTTGCTGTGTGGAACCGTAGTTTGGAACCGTAGTTCGGTGTTTGGTGTTTGGAACCTTAGTTCGGTGTGGAACCGTAGTTTGGTGTTTGGAGACGCAGTGACTGACCCTTTTTAAATTTACAAAAACGAGGGAATGGACCTCAACAAATGAAAACCCTAATAAACTGACTGTGGTTCCTGTTTGTTAACCAAGAGCTAAAGTATCGATGGTCAAAAACAGAAGAGTGGAATAGAGCTTCCATTGTGATTCGCTGCTAGTTCCATCCCAGACACTTTACTTCCTGCTTCTCCTTAATTTGGACGCCGCTGCCTAACCACGGCCGTCCCCTCGGCCCCAGAACGGCCCTTGCTGATCCCCATCACCATGACGACTGGCGGAGCTCGCTTTTAGGTCGTAATTTGATTACTTGAGTGAATTGCTTCCAGTTACTCCCGGTAGACGCAGAGAGCCGAAACTATTGGCGGTGCGAATGCATGTCCGCTATCAAAGGCGTAGACGGGAGTGTCATTTTGTCGCATCGTCTTACAAAACAATAAGCCAGGACAACTTTACCCCTTTCCGGCCGCAAGGTCACCCCAAAAAATTCAGTGTTATGGGGATCAACACACTAATGCGCTGACCACGGTTTTTACCGCAGGTTCGATTCCCCCCTGGTGTCTCTCCCTCTCTACTCCGGCCTGCTCTCCCCTCTCTCTGTACCCCACGCTGAGTGTTCTGCCCCCCCCCCCCAGGTGAGGTACCACCTGCGCTTCAGCTACAGCCCGAAGAACGCCCCCGCCAAGGAGCGGTCAGAGCTGAACCCCAACAACGACCTGGACTGGCACACCTCCAGCCTGTTCCCCCTCTTCCAGCTGCCCGGGCCCCGGGAGCAGTACGACAAGAATGGGGGCACGCCTGGTGAGACACACACACACACACACACAGTACTCACACACACAGTCACACACACAGTCACGCACGCACACACGCACACACACAGTCACTCACACAGTCACACGCATAGTCACACGCACAGTTACTCACACAGTCACTCACACAGTCACGCACGCACGCCTGGTGAGACACACACACACACAGTCACACACATAGTCACACACACGCACGCACGCACGCACGCACGCACACGTGCATGCACACACACACACACACAGTCACACACACAGTCACGCACGCACACACGCACACACAGTCACTCACACAGTCACACACACAGTCACTCACAGTCACTCACGCATACACGCACGCACGTACGCACGCACGTTCGCCTGGTGAGACACACACACACACAGTCACACACATAGTCACACACACACACGCACGCACGCGCACGCACACGTGCATGCACACACACGTGCATGCACACACACACATACAGTCATGCACGCACACACACAGTAACACACACAGTCACTCACACAGTCACACACACAGTCACATGCACGCACGCATGCATGCACGCACGCACACACACACGTGCATGCACACACACACACACACACATACAGTCACACACACACACACACACACAGTCATGCACAGAAACACACACACACACAGACACACACACACACACACACACACACACACACACACACACACACACACACTCCCTTTAGTGACTCATGGACTTCCAGGAGAGATCGGTTGTGAAAGAGGTAGTGTTTTTATCTGACCCGGCTGCTGACTCAGTCTCTTCCCTTATAATGGAATTTCCATTTTCAGTTTTCATTTTAATGGGCTGAGAATGGAGGTGAACCAAAAGGTGAGGTCATGAAGACTCCTTTTCATGCATAAAATACCAGGAGTGGATGAAGCCCAGAGGAATGGAGGGGGATGTGAACATAGAATCCCACCCCTTAGGCTCTAAACCCCTTTCCTCCGCGCTCCGCGGCCTGATGGCGGCAGCCTGTGGTGAGCAGGAGGTATTGATGTGGTGAGGAGGCAGTTTGAAGTGAAGGTCCCGGCTGGGGAACACGGAGACGTTTGTCATCGTTCGCATCCGTTGGACATGTAGTTCGTGCACATGAAGAACACAGAAGGGAAAGGACCCTCTTCACAGTGGTGAGAAGATACAGGCGGAGGGCATAACATTTGGGATGCGGCCCTTTGACTCAGACCGGGCCCCGGTTCAGACAAAACTAGTCAAGTTACGAGGCATCGACCATGCTGGTGCTGTGACAGAATGTCTGTCTATATTTTCAGATAAATAAAACAATTAAGTCAATAGAAAAAGCATTGAAATCGCTTTGTGGCCTTGAAAATGTTCCCCTCTCTCTCTCTCTCTCTCTCTCTCTCTCTCTCTCTCTCTCTCTCTCTCTCTCTCTCTCTCTCTCTCTCTCTCTCTCTCTCTCTCTCTCTACATCTCTCTCACTCCAAATCTCTCTCTCTCTCTCTCTCTCTCTCTCTCTACATCTCTCTCACTCCAAATCTCTCTCTCTCTCTCTCTCTCTCTACATCTCTCTCACTCCACATCTCTCTCTCTCTGTCTCTCTCTCTACATCTCTCTCACTCCACATCTCTCTCTCTCTCTCTCTACATCTCTCTCTCTCTCTCTCTCTCCCCCCCCCCCCCCCCTCCCTCCCAGGGTACTTCCGGGAGGGCTTCCTGGCCGTGCAGCACGCGGTGGACCGGGCGATCATGCGCTCGTACAACCGGACGGCGGCGGAGGCGTTGCTGGCCCAGACCCGCGTGGTGATGTCCCGGTTCCCGTACCCGGCCTTCATCTACGACGTGTTCATCCTGGCCATCCAGAACCAGCTGCCTCTGCTGCTGGTGCTGAGCTTCACCTACACCTCGCTCAACATCGTCCGCGCCGTGGTGCAGGAGAAAGAGCGCAAGCTCAAGGTAGGTGTGTGTGTGTGTGTGTGTGTGTGTGCGCGCCATTTATTTTCGCTGGCCATTTGTGACTGATCAACTGACTCTTTCTCTCTCTTTTCTTTTTTCTCTTCTCTTTGTTTCTCTTGGCTCTTCCTCTATTTCTCGTCTTCTCTTCTCCCCGTCTCCTCCTCCTTTCCTCCTCTCCTCCTGCTTCTCGTCTCCTCTCTGTCTCCGTCTCTTCCTCCTCTTCCTCCCCCTCTCCGTCTCCTCCTCCTCCTCCTCCTGTGTCTCCTCCTCCTCCTCCTCCTCCTCCTCCTCCTCCTCCTCCTCCTCTCCTCTAGGAGTACATGCGTATGATGGGTCTCAGTAACTGGCTGCACTGGAGTGCCTGGTTCCTCATGTTCTTCCTCTTCATCTCCATCTCGGTCTTCTTCATCACCGTGCTCCTCTGCATCCAGGTGAGTTCAGCGTTCACCCTCTCACCAAACGAGAGCGGCAGTATTCAGCCCAATCAACAATCACTCTCACCTGTTCACCTTAAGGCGTTTGGAGGGATTCCAGAGCAACTCTTTCAAAAGGCCCCTGAATGAGTGACAGGGTGAACCCGTGTCTCTGCGTAATGAGGGGCCCCTGAATGAGTGACAGGGTGACCCCACTGTGTGACAGGGTGAGCCTGTGTGCTGCCTAAAGGTGCGTTCACACCAAAAGACACATTTGTCTCCCGCTCGCGTTGTCGCCCGAGTTTTGTCGCGCGACAAATCATAAACTGTCGCTGTGAACGCTTTGTCAGGCGATTTGGTGCGGTTCACCCCGGACTGCACTGCAGGGAACGGTTGGTCAGTTGAACGCTGATTGGCTGTAACGTTACGTCACTCAGTGGCCACGCTGTTGAACGCTGATTGGCTGTAATCACGCGAATGTCGCGGTAAAGTTGAAATATTTCAACTTTGTCGTGCTGCAAATCCTCGTGAACGCGCTCGCCCGTGCCGGGCGAAAGTGTGGCACGACAAGTTTTGATTTTTCGGTTTTCTCTAGCGAATAATTCGCCCAATTCGCGTCTCCGGGTTCACTTGGTATGGGATCGTGTCGCCCCTTTGCGTTTGGTGTGAACGCACCATAACAAGGGGTCCCGCTGTGTGGTTGCAGGTGAGCCCCAAGGGAGCGGTGCTGGCCTACAGCGACCCCAGCCTGGTGTTCGTCTTCCTCATCGTCTTCGCCGTGGCGACCATCAACTTCAGCTTCATGATCAGCGCCTTCTTCTCTCGAGGTGCGTGGCAGGTTTATTGTTATCAACGTCTACTGTCCTTGTGTTCCTCTTGCACTGTTACGGGGTCCAACAAACACAAAATCAGCAGCCTTTGGACAACCCAACATAAAGACAGACAACGGGGTTTTGGGGGAAAACAAAGTTTTATGGTTGACAATGATCGTGAGGTTTCGCACAAGTGAAACCCGTAACAACAACCAAAAAAAAAACCCCTGTCGGCAGAAAAGGCCTAGGTGATTACTACATAACAGAAAGGGCAAAATGCAAAGGAAAAACCTCACGCTAACTGCCGGGGAGGTTCAGCTTACCTAGCTTCCGTGCCCGACAGCGGACAAAATCAAACAGTGGAAACTATATAGCTACGCTTGCTCTTACCTTAACGTGCAGAATGTAACCACCAAGAGCAACAACAAATATCATATTTTTAACAGAATTGACAAAAGGTACAAGTGTGCCAGCGTCTGTGCTCAGATGAGAGAGAGAGTGAGCCGCCATCTTCCACTTGGCAACAATCAGGGCGAGCCAAACTGCATCCTGCAGCCACAATGCTCCGGGAGGTGATTGATATGATTGAGTGCAGGAGGCGAAAGCAAGACATTTGTGCGAAACAAACAAAAAACAGCACAAGACCCAGCACTACCACGTAACACGCACACACAGCCCTGGGATCAGTGAGGATCTTATCCTGTGTGAATCCTGTGGTTTCTCCCTATGGGGGATGTAAACGGTCTGCATTTATCAGTCCCTCCAGAAAAACGCAATTATGCGATCGCATAATTCAACGCATAATCAGCAAAGTCCGCATTTTTTCAAATATGCCACACTTTCACCGCATAAATTGCCGATTTCCGCGCAAAATATGCGGGGCTTGCATGATTTCATAATCCCCGCATTTTTGTTTTAAAAAAAGTCACATATATCTTAGCAGAAAGTTGAAAAATGTTGCGTTTACTTCACACAAGAGCATCCATTTCCCCCTGTTGCCATGGGAACGTTATGAAGTGACGTAATTACGCGACGTCAACGTCATCGAAAAGCTGCATTCTTCGCAAGTTCCCGCATTTTTTCGCATTTTCCCGCAATTTTTGCAAGTTCCCGCAATTTCATCGCATAAAATTGCATAAATATGCCGCATATTTCATCGCATTTTTTAAGAAAATGTGCCGCATAATCAAGGATTTCTTGCCGCAACAATCACTAAAAAACACCGCATTTTTCTGGAGGGACTGATTTATCCAGCGCTTTTCTAACCAGTGGCCACTCAAAGCACTTTACAACACTGACTCACATTCACCCATTCATGCACACATTCACACACCGACGGCGGTGTCAGCCACGCAGGGCGACAGCCAGCTCGTCAGGAGCAGTCAGGGTGAGGCGTCTCGCTCAGGGACACCTCGACACTCAGCTAGGAGGAGCCGGGGATCGAACCAGCAACCTCCCGGTGACCAGCCAACCCACTCTACCTCCTGAGCGACAGGCCGCCCTTTTCTGTGAATCTTTAACCAGAGCTATTGAAGAGGGAGCGCTGGGGCATGCCTGTTGACCATACCGGAACAGGGAAGGTAAAAAGTACGATCAAATGATAACATTCTGTTCAGCTGCTGCTGCTGTGCAGATAGCAGTCAGGCGGTTATAATGAGTGCACCACTGTTTGCCGCAATACGACTGATTAATGAGCCTCTAGCCTCGAGGATACAGGACGTGAAGAGCAGCGTGCAAGTTGAATCGTTTGCGACGCCAGATGGCATCGATCAGGGACGACTTCAGGAATCCTGCGTTATACGAGCGCTGATCCCGCCGTTTAGCCGCACAGTCCCCCGCTGTCAGCGGATCTGAGAGGATTACAAACCCTTCGTGAATGTGCAGTGACAGAGTGTGTTCCGAGGTCGTCCCCTGTTCCCACTCAGGCTCTGGCGGGATGATTTGATTGACTCCCTGTACACTGTGGCTCTTGGCTCGGCCAGGCTTCGTCTGCCGCGTGTTGAGACACCAGATGCCTGACGCCTTACGGCTGGCCCTGGGTTGTGCCGATAAGAGCTTCTGGAGTAGAGCGATAATGAGGTGGTTCTTGGAGTACGGCTCTGTGATAATTGCATGAATGCTGAATCGCAGGTTGTGGTAGTGGTAAGGGGAATGTGGGAAGGTTTTGGGTACGATCCCCGGTGTCTGCAATCCTGATTCCTTCCCCAACCCCCACCCCAACACCACTCTTGCACACTTATTAGTGTCTTACTGGACCTTAATGCACGCACCTATTCTATGTTGTACGTCCTTGCGCTTTAAAACAGTACTTAGCATCGTGTAGCGTCTTATCCTAACTATCTCTCTTGTATACGGGGAATGGGTTAACCTAGTGATGGTTAGTGCTTTGTACTTGTTTCTACGAACTTCCTTACTGTACCGAAAGTGATTTATTGTTGTTTTTCTCTCCTCTGACAAATGCACTTATTGTAAGGGGCTTTGGATCGTGTCTGTATCGTATCTGCTAAGCGACTCGATGTTTTCTCGTTCTTCCTGTAGAGGACTTGTTTACCTGACTGGCACTGGCTTCTCGCTAACAGAGGGAACTCAAGCCTCCACTCAGTGAGCCATCCCCATGCTCCATAATGACACCGAAGCTTTTGAAGCCTCGCAGTCGATAATCATGCTTGCGCCTGCATGTGGTGGGTGTAATTACTGGGGTAATCACACTTGCTTTTGTCCATCGGCAGTTTTAGTTCCCTTTCCTAGAAGATTCAAGACGTCTTTATTCGTCCTGAGGGAAATTTGTCTCGGGCATGAAAGGAGAAGTGTGACATCCACCTCCTGTTCTTCTTCTTCTTCCTATATATACACACACACACACACACACACACACACACACACACACACACACACACACACACACACACACACACACACACACACTCCTTGACCATGCTGAGGGAGGTGTAAGTGAAGCTGAGCATTGTCGATGCACCTTCTCCCCTTGGTGGCCTCAACGGTGGGAGAAAGAGCAGGCAAACGTGTGGGAGATGGTCGCCACTGTCGACGGCGTCGTCGGCCTCCCTGTTAAGACAGAGTGGTTTTAAACCCTTTTGAACGGAGAGTGAATAGTGCCTGACTCGGAGTATGTGTGTGGACGTCATCTTTAGTACAACGCCTTTAAATGGCGCCTGGTACCACCATCGCTAAGAGCAAGCAAAGGTCAACCATTAAAGTCACAACTCTTCTCTGCTTTGGCACCGCAGTGGTGGGGCGAGCTTCCTGCCGACCTCAGGACCTCAGAGTCGCTCAGCGGCTTCCGCAAGAGACTCAGGACCGACTTGTTCAGAGTTCACCTAATAATAGCCACCCCTTCCCACCCCTCTTGAACAGTTTTTGTATGTTGTATGTCCCGGTACTTAAAAATAGTACTTAGCATCGTGTAGCGTCTTATCCTAGCTGTCTCTGTTGTATACGGGGAATGGGTTAACCTAGCGATTGTTAGTGCTTGGCCCTTGTTTCTATGAGAATCCTTACTGCACCGACAGCGTCATATTGTTGTTTCTCTTTCTTCTGAGAGAAACAGAAGAAACAGTGTACTTATTGTAAGTCGCTTAAAATAATAAAAGCGTCTGCTAAATGTAAATGTAATTCTAAAGTACAGCAGCGCCTTGGGGTGGGTTCACCTGTGAGGGATCAGAGCTGTGCGTTGCACATCCGTCGGGATTTGATTTGCGATGGCAGGTTTTCCTAAAGGTTATATGATTTATGGTTAGAATGTCATGCATTACCGCATTAACCTTTTGGTTCTGTACACTATTTTACGGCCTGTTGTCAATTCATGTCGTGTTTTTAAATTTTTAATTCATGTCGGGACTTAAAGATGAACCCTACGGCCGTTCTCTGCATGAATGAGGTGGAACGAGGTCCAACCTGTTCCTAGTAGTCCCACCGTGTTTATTCGACTTTATACTTTACGGATCGATGGAACCGTCCCTCATTACCGCACTGACTGGCACGCATTATCTTCAACAAAGACGGCGTTCTGTCGCTTCGCTGCTCTCCTCACTGCAGATGATGAGGCTTTAACCATGTGACACCCTAGAAAGGCACCCTAATAAAGGCACTAGAAAGGCACCCTAGGAAAAAGGCACTAGAAAGGCACCCTAGGAAAACACCATAGAAAAACACCCTAGAAAGGCTCCTCGGATGACTCTACCGGCACTACAAACACTGGAAACCTTTGAGGCTTCTGCTCTTTCCTGTCAGGCCGGTCTCCCCGTACTGGTCGGTAACGTGCGTGCATGTGCATACGATCTGCAGTAAGGAGTCTCGGATCACAACAGTTTTGCACCACACTGGGCTTAACGCCAGCCTAGTCAATTTGGTTGAGTGCCAACCTTGCATTTATCGGAAAAACAAATCGCACGCACGTGCGTGCGTGTGTGTATTCGTTGATCATTATAAATCTTTTGTCTTCCTAATTCAAATTGGTTTGACTCTCCAGCCGTTCAGGACCGTCAGCTCCTCCTCCTCCTCCTCCTCTCCTCCTCCTCCTCCCCCTCCTCCTCTCTGCTCCTCCTCCTCCTCCTCTCCTCTCCTCCTCCTCTCTCCTCCTCCTCCCCCTCCTCCTCTCTGCTCCTCCACCTTCTCCTCCTCCTCTCCTCTCCTCTCCCAGGACGCCACCCTAACGTTGTTGTCTCTCTCTAGCCAACGTGGCGGCGGCGGCGGGCGGCTTCATCTACTTCCTGAGCTACCTGCCCTACCTGTTCCTGTGGCCGCGCTACGACCTGCTCAGCCACGCCCAGAAGGTGGCCGCCTGCCTCATCTCCAACGTCGCCATGGCGATGGGGGCCCAGCTCATCGGAATGTTTGAGGGCAAAGGTGAGGCCCAAAGACTGATACAAGCTTGCAGGATTCTCAAATCCCCAACCGATGGTCTACACCAGTGAGTGTGAAAAGTGTTCTGCAGTCCAGGGCTTCCCCTCACCGCCCCCTTGTTCTTTCATCTTACTCCCACATTCTTCACCTCCCTCTCCCCCCTCCTCCCCCCTCTCCTCCTCCTCCTCCCTCTCCTCCTCCTCATCCTCCTCCTCCTCCTCCTCCCCCCCTCCTCCTCCCCTCCTCCCCCTCCTCCTCCTCTCCCCCCCCTCCTCCTCCTCCTCCTCCCCCTCCCTCCTCCCCCCCTCCTCCTCCCTCTCCCCCCTCCTCCTCCTCCTCCTCCCTCTCCTCCTCCTCATCCTCCTCCTCCCCCCCTCCTCCCCCCCTCCTCCTCCCCTCCTCCCCCTCCTCCTCCTCTCCCCCCCCCTCCTCCTCCTCCTCCTCCTCCTCCCTCTCCCCCTCCTCCTCCTCCTCCCCCTCCCTCCTCCCCCCCTCCTCCCTCTCCCCCCTCCTCCCCCCTCTCCTCCTCCTCCTCCCTCTCATCCTCCTCCTCCTCCTCCTCCCCCCCTCCTCCTCCCCTCCTCCCCCTCCTCCTCCTCTCCCTCTCCTCCTCCTCATCCTCCTCCTCCTCCCCCTCCTCCCCCTCCTCCTCCTCTCCCCCCCTCCTCCTCCTCCTCCTCCCCCCTCTCCTCCTCCTCCTCCTCCTCCTCCCCCTCCTCCTCCTCCTCCTCCTCCTCCTCCCTCTCCCCCTCCTCCCTCTCCCCCTCCTCCTCCTCCTCCCCCCCTCCTCCTCCTCCTCCCTCTCCTCCTCCTTATCCTCCTCCTCCTCCCCTCCTCCTCCTCTCCCCCTCCTCCTCCTCCCCCCCCTCCTCCCCCCCTCCTCCTCCCCTCCTCCCCCTCCTCCCCCTCCTCCTCCTCTCCCCCCCCTCCTCCTCCTCCTCCTCCCTCTCCCCCCTCCTCCCCCCTCTCCTCCTCCTCCTCCTCCTCCCCCCCTCCTCCTCCTCCTCCTCCTCCTCCTCCTCCCCCCCTCCTCCTCCTCCTCCTCCCTCTCCCCCTCCTCCTCCTCCTCCTCCCCCCCTCCCCCTCCCTCTCCTCCTCCTCAGGCGCGGGGGTCCAGTGGTCCAACCTGTTCGAGGCGGTGACGGTGGACGATGACTTCTCTCTGGCCCAGGTGCTGTTGATGCTGCTGTTGGACTCCGTGCTGTACGGCGTGGTGGCCTGGTACATGGAGGCCGTGTTCCCCGGGGAGTACGGCGTCCCGCGGCCCGCCTACTTCTTCTTGCTGGTAGGTCGTCCCCCCCCCCGCTATGAGACGACGCCCCTCCTGGTTCCATGGTGGAATGGTGGGGATTATTATAGTACCTCTAAATATATCAAGTTTTTATTGATGTATTTTTTAGGTCTCTATTTTCGAAGTGGAACCATCATGCATTTTATATGTTCAGGTGAACAATTTGCTCTCAATGGTTAATCCAAGTGTTCAGTTGGACCATAGGCTAGGCTCTTAAAGTTAATCTAAGTATTAAGGTGAACTATAGGCTCTTCAGGTTAATCTTAGTCAGGGGTCGGCAACCCTAGGCACGCATCATTGGCACACTTGAAATTATTATTATTTTTTATTATTATTATTCAAAAATGTCACCGCACATTGCGGCAGCATAATCATTACTACATATTTAAACATATTTGCACTTGGGCATTTCCTCCAAGTGCAAATATGTTTAAATTAGTTACTGAAAGCAGTGTTCTGAAATGGGATAAATTAAGTTTTTAAACCTATGTTGTGAGTTATAAAGAAGAAAATATTTAAAATATTGCTGCAAGTGGCCTGTATGCATCGCCTTCACATGGTTTTGCAAAGCTGTACATGTCTTAACGATATTGATGTGGATGGTTCCAACATTCTCATATATTCTCGTTTTTTACATTTCTCACATTGCAAATATGTTTTTGAATGATTTTCTGAAAGTGGTGTTTTAAGATGGGACATATGTAATTATAATTTGTTAGCCCATGTTGCAAATATAACAACAAAAAAAACATTTAAAATGTTGATGCATGATTGTGGGCTATAAGGAAATAATACAATTCCAGGTCTTCAGGAAATGTTTTTGGTCGCGGTGTCATAATTCAGCTTAATTTTGAACATATTGTTGCTTAAGGCACACTCATTAACGAGAAAATGTCAAACTGGCACTGCATGTTGAAAAGGTCGCTGACCCCTGGTCTAAGTGTTCGGGTTAATCCAAGTGTTGGGTTAATCCAAGTGTTCGGGTGACCCAGATGAACATGTTCCCTGTTCTCCCAGACACCATGTTTCATAAGCATGTTCACTAAGGACCACTGCGCCACCTGCCCTCCAGCACCAGTCCCTGTTCCACAGAACCTGGTCCTGGGTCTAATCCAACCCCCCCCCCCCCCCCGTACCCCTCCCTTTACAAGCACTACCAGAGGCGATAAAACCAATTGACCTCTGTTATGGTAATGTAAAGAACACATACAAGGCGTTTAGAATACCTCCTCTCAGTTTGGCGTACCATGACGTTGTCCATCTTATCCCCGCTTATCGCACGAAGCTTCAAAGGGAGGGTGTTACTAAGAAACAGGTGAAAAGGTGGGATTCTGCCTCTAGTGGCTCCTCAGGCCTGCTCCCAGTGCACTGAGTGGGAGGTGCTGACGCAGGGTAACAGCCTAGAGGAGGCTACTGCTGGCTGCTGATGGTGTGTGTGTGTGTGCGCGCGCGTGTGTGTGCGTGTTTGTGTTTATTCTATGTACTGTTGGGTATGGACACACCCTGCTGCTCCACATCTGAAGTTCCTAACGGAAAAAAATAAAGTTATTTGAATTGAATCTGTACCCCTCCCTGTACCCCTCCCTGTACCCCCCCCGTACCCCCCCCGTACCCCCCCTGTACCCCCCCCGTACCCCTCCCCGTACCCCTCTCTGTACCCCTCCCTGTACCCCCCCCTGTACCCCTCCCTGTACCCCTCCCTGTACCCCTCCCTGTACCCCTCTCTGTACCCCTCCCTGTACCCCTCCCTGTACCCCCCCCGTACCCCCCCTGTACCCCCCCCGTACCCCTCCCCGTACCCCTCTCTGTACCCCTCCCTGTACCCCCCCCTGTACCCCTCCCTGTACCCCTCCCTGTACCCCTCCCTGTACCCCTCTCTGTACCCCTCCCTGTACCCCTCCCTGTACCCCTCTCTGTACCCCTCCCTGTACCCCTCTCTGTACCCCTCCCTGTACCCCCCCCCGTACCCCTCCCTGTACCCCCCCCCGTACCCCTCCCTGTACCCCCCCGTACCCCTCTCTGTACCCCTCTCTGTACCCCTCCCTGTACCCCTCCCTGTACCCCTCCCTGTACCCCTCTCTGTACCCCCCCCGTACCCCTCCCTGTACCCCTCTCTGTACCCCTCCCTGTACCCCCCCCTGTACCCCTCCCTGTACCCCTCTCTGTACCCCTCCCTGTACCCCCCCCTGTACCCCTCCCTGTACCCCTCCCTGTACCCCTCTCTGTACCCCTCTCTGTACCCCTCCCTGTACCCCCCCCTGTACCCCTCCCTGTACCCCTCCCTGTACCCCTCTCTGTACCCCTCCCTGTACCCCTCTCTGTACCCCTCTCTGTACCCCTCCCTGTACCCCTCCCTGTACCCCTCCCTGCACCACCCCAGCCGTCCTACTGGTGCAGCAGCCCCCGCATGGCCCTGGTGAAGGAGAAGGAGGAGGAGGAGGACCCCGAGAAGGCCCTGAAGGGGGAGTTCATCGAGGCGGAGCCGGCCGGGCTGGTCTCGGGGGTGAAGATCAAACACCTGAACAAGGTGAGGCCCCGCCCCCTCCTCAGCACCGCCCTATCAGAGGGCTGACAGACTCATTTATTATTAGTATAAAAAGTAATTGAAAAAAATCCTACATCCATTGCATTGAAAGCAGATAACGAACGGTTTAAAACCATCAGTAAAATCTCATTCCCGTCACAGTCCTGTTAATGTGACGTGTCCATTTAACCCGTCAACTGTTAATCGCCATCACAATATTGCGTGAAATAATGCCAATGATCCTATTTGTGGTGACGAAGCGGCGCTTACTGATGGGGTTGATGTGCAGGAGTTCACGCTGGGTAACAAGACGCGGCAGGCCGTGAGGGACCTGACCCTCAACATGTTCGAGGGTCAGATCACCGTGCTGCTGGGTCACAACGGGGCCGGGAAGACCACCACCCTGTCCATGCTCACAGGTGGGGGTCACTCACTCACTCGCTCGCTCACTCACTCACTCGCTCGCTCGCTCACTCACTCACTCACTCACTCACTCACTCACTCGCACTCTCAAACAGACTCACTCACTCACTCACACTCTCCCACTCTCCCACTCTTACGTAAACTCACCCTCTCACTCCCTCGCACTCTATCTCACACTCTCACTCACTGATTCACACTCTCACACACTCTCACGCACTCAAACACTCAATATCGCACCCTCTCTCACTCACTCTCTCACTCACTCATTCTCTCGCTCACTCACTCACTGACTCACTAACTCGGACACACACACACTCCCTCACTCACCCTCTCACTCACTCTCCCTCTCGGTCACACTCTCACTCACTGATTCACACACTCTCACACACTCAAACACACAATATCGCACCCTCTCTCACTCACTCACTCACTCACTCACTCACTCACTCACTCACTCACTCACTCACTCACTCACTCACTGACTCGGACACACACACACTCACTCACTCACTCACACACACACTCACTCACTCACTCACTCACTCACTCACTGACTCACTAGCTCGGACACACACTCACTCACTCACTCACTCACTCACTCACTCACTCACACTCACACTCACTCTCTAACCCCCGTGTTGCCCGCCCCCTGCCCCCCCCAGGTCTGTATCCCCCCACCAGTGGGAGGGCGTACATCAACGGCTTCGACATCTGCCAGGACATGGCCCTGATCCGCCAGAGCCTGGGTCTGTGTCCGCAGCACGACGTGCTGTTTGACAACCTCACCGTCAGAGAACACCTGCTGTTCTACGCACAGGTAATCACCCCCCCCCCCCCTCACCCCCTCACCGCCAGAGAACACCTGCTGTTCTACGCACAGGTAATCACCCCCCCCCCCCCCCCCCCCCCCCCCCCCTCACCCCCTCACCGCCAGAGAACACCTGCTGTTCTACGCACAGGTAATCACCCCCCCCCTCACCCCCTGTGGTTCTCCCGCCCCGCCTCCAGCTCAAAGGCTACTCCCCGGCCAAGGTCCCTGCGGAGGTGGACCGCATGATCCGCGTCCTGAACCTGGAGGACAAGACCAGCGCCCGGTCCAAGACGCTGTCGGGGGGCATGAGGAGGAAGCTGTCCATCGGGATCGCCCTCATCGGGGACTCCAAGGTCAGCCGGCGTAGCCCGTGTAATCAGATGCTCTCTGTTTGGGAGGAGAACAGCTCTGTGCGTCAGGATGCATCATGGGAATTCTTTGTCGACGCTACGCCGCCATTTTGAGAGGAAAGAGAGGGAGCTGTGCTACTGCAACGTGCTAAATCGACGTAAAATCATCAACCTAAAATCAAAGTCATCTCTAGGCTAGTGAAACAATTCGGTTTGCCGCGTCTCGAAACGGAAATATAGTTTTGCTGTTTCAAATAGAACAATGTCTCCCCATAATGACATCATTTCATATTTCATTTTCTTGTATTATTATAATATTATTATTATAGTTTTATTATATAATAACATCATAAATATAAAATATTATGTGAGCAAGCTTTTATCCAATTGCATTACCAGACCCAATCAGAAACATTCTCTCTCTCGCTCTCTCTGTGGCCCCGCCCCCCCCCCCCGGGCCGGCTCCGTCCAATCAGGTGGTGATGCTGGACGAGCCCACGTCGGGCATGGACCCGTCGGCGCGGCGGGCCACCTGGGACCTGCTGCAGGGGGAGAAGCGCGGCCGCAGCATCCTGCTCACCACGCACTTCATGGACGAGGCCGACCTGCTGGGAGACCGCATCGCCATCATGGCGGGGGGGGAGCTGCAGTGCTGTGGGTCACCGCTGTTCCTCAAGAACAAATACGGTGAGCGCACACAGACACACACAGGCACGGTTGTGAGACACGCACGCGGTTCCTTAAACAACAGCCAGGCTGCTCGTGTGCCTGAGGCCTGAGGACAAGGACAGACTTTCCAGCAGTTCAAAATAAAGGATTACAAATACGGTTTACTAAACGATCTGAAAGTATTTGAGCATGCGGTCGGAAAACTGTTCCTTCTCCGCCATCTAACCTGATGGGCCAATTAGGCTCTACACAGAGGCACGGTGAGTGGCTAGGTGATTACGGTAAACACATGCAGGTGAGTCCTAGGTGAATAACAAAATATAGTATTAAGTACACTGATTCATGCGTATAGTAACTGAAAGGATTTCTCAGAAACTTAATATCAAAGAATTATAAGTTAACTAATAGTGTCAAGACAAAATGCAGAAAACCTAATTATGGCTTCTAGACAGACAGACAGACAGACAGACAGACAGACAGACAGACAGACAGACAGACAGACAGACAGACAGACAGACAGACAGACAGACAGACAGACAGACAGACAGACAGACAGACAGCACGCCTCGTAGGGACCTAAGGTTAGATTCCCCACCTTTGGGGGGAGAGAGAGAGAGAGAGAGAGAGAGAGAGAGAGAGAGAGAGAGAGAGAGAGAGAGAGAGAGAGAGAGAGAGAGAGAGAGAGATGACTGTGCTGAGCGTCTCTCTGCGTTCTCCTCCTCCCTCCCCCCAGGCGCCGGGTACCACATGGTGATCGTGAAGGACCACCTGTGCAACGTGTCTGAGATCACGCGGCTGGTACACATGTACGTCCCCGACGCCACCGTGGAGAGCAGCGCCGGCGCCGAGCTGTCCTACATCCTGCCCAAGGAGAGCACCAGTCGGTGAGGGCCAAGGGACGGGATCTAGAGACTAGGGGGGGAAGCTCTTGGCACCTCACCATTCGATTCCGATTACGAGGTCACCGATTCGATTATAAAGTGATTATCGATGCAACCATTTTTTTTATGTACATTTCCATGCGTGATTTTCAAAAATATTTGTATGCATCTGAGTTTGCTACTCAGAGTTTGCTAATCACTTCCTACTTTTGTGATGATCTTTAAAGACATCAACAGATGATTTAAATTATCTTTTATTAGAAATGTATTCATTTTTTATTAGAGAGAAAGCTTTCGGCACCAATATGACTTTCTATGAACAATGCAATATTCAATGCCGCTTGCATTACAACACAATATGGAAGTATGTAAAAAATAGGTTTCAGTTTTATTTTATTTCTAATCTTTCTTTTCTATGTCATTAAAGGAAAAGCTGCTCTTGAATTAGAAGGAGTTCTTGTGTCTGGCTGTGAGTTTGCGAGCATACTCTGCGTAGGCTGAATCACAATCATGTTAAGACAAATCAGATAGGCCAATACACACTGAAGATAAATTAAATCATTTTAAAATTACTTAAACGATCCCTCTGTGGCGAACAGAATGTTGCAGCAGGCGAACAATTATAAAAAAATTATATATATATATATATATATTTTTAATTCTGATTATTAATTGATCTGCTTCGAGACGGAATCGTTCTAGAGAGAATCGCGATGCGTCGAAGAATTGATTATTTTTCCCACCCCAACTGTTGACGGTCGTGGCGGACTCACTCACGCTGAATCCTCTCGGTCATCTTGTGGTCATTTTGAGGAGTGATATCGGTAACGGATGTTGTGGTGGAACCATGAGGGACGATACGAGTGCACGCTCACCCAGAACTGTGGTCCTCTCCTCGTCGATCGCTTGCTTGCTCCTGTATGCAATATCGAAGCCGTCCTACTGATGACTTCAATGCTGCTGGTTACAGATCTGATTACACATTATGAATATGATGATGGTCCATTTTCACTCTTGGCTGTAGGCCATTGTGTTATCGTTTCTTAACCCTTAATGTTGAGATGGAGATTTCGCTTACTTGATGTTTCTGTGAGGAATGCGGTCCATTTTGCTCATGGTTGATAAGGGTTCACAGAATCACACAGAAAAGGCTGAGCTGATCTCTAACGGCGTTGGATTCTGTCTCTAACGGCGTTGGATTCTGTCTCTAACGGCGTTGGATTCTGTCTCTAACGGCGTTGGTTTTATATCTCTAACGGCGTTGGTTTATGTCTTTAACTGCGTTGGTTTTATATCTCTAACGGCGTTGGTTTATGTCTTTAACTGCGTTGGTTTTATATCTCTAATGGCGTTGGTTTATGTCTTTAACTGCGTTGGTTTTATATCTCTAATGGCGTTGGTTTATGTCTTTAACTGCGTTGGTTTTATATCTCTAATGACGTTGGTTTCTGTCTCTAACGGCGTTGGTTTTATATCTCTAACGGCGTTGGTTTATGTCTTTAACTGCATTGGTTTGCCTGTTCCGCTGCCAGATTCGAGCTGCTGTTCGCGGAGCTGGAGATGAACCGAGAGGAGCTGGGCATCGCCAGCTACGGAGCCTCAGTCACCACCATGGAGGAGGTCTTCCTCAGGTACACACGGGTTCAGCATCATCACACGGGTTCAATATCATCACACGGGTTCAGTATCATCACACGGGTTCAGTATCATCACCCGGGATTAGTATCATCACACTGTTCCCGAATACAGACGGTTCACTCTGTTCCTTCAAAAATCGTCATTTTTTTTTAGTTGGATACTAATTACCCTGCTTCTGTGGTATTCCTTCAAGCTGTTATTTCGTTTCCATAATCAGCTAGTTATGCATTTCGAACACCACAAATAGATGTATGATCTAACCCCCAAGCAATCACAGTACCAGTCAGTTGTAGTCTTTTAATAGTGTTAATCCCAGCACGCTGTGTGATTAACTCAGAATAAATGAATTCCAAGTGATTGCCTGATAATGAGCTATTAAAGGGATAAGCTCCTAATGATGTGGGATGAGGTGGTGGTTACCTGGGGCAGCGTGGTACCTCTGGGTGTAGGGTTTATTAAGAGGCCCAGACCTTCGCTGGGACCCCGCTGGTCTACCTCTTTCCTAACCAGTGTCCCCTCAAAGCGCTTTACAACATTGCCTCACATTCACCCGTTCACGCACACATTCACACACCGACGGCGTCGTCAGCCACGCAGGGCGACAGCCAGCTCGCCGGGAACGGTCAGGGGTGAGGCGTCTCGCTCAGGGACCCCTCGACACTCAAACTAGCAACCTTCCGGTTACCAGCCAACCCGCTGTACCTCACCGCGCTGGCGTGTGTGTCGGTGTGTGTGCGCGTGTCCAGGGTGGGGAAGCTGGTGGATTCCAGCCTGGACATACAGGCCATCCAGCTGCCAGCGCTGCAGTACCAGCACGAACGGCGCTCCAACGACTGGACCACGGCGGACGACGTCAGCAGCAGCAGCGGCATGACGGATGTCACGGACTGCACCGACAGCGGCACGCTGATCTCAGAGGACTGCTCCAACATCAAGCTCAACACGGGGGTGCGTCGCGGCCCGACTGGCCGTTGTACCTTTTGTGTGCCCTGCCCTGTGCTTTCATTCTCCCTATGGTATCGTCATGCTTTTGTAGTTCTTCCACAGCAACACATTTTTCCACGGTATTATTTGTTTTTCCTCAGCTGACAATCCTAACAGTGGAGGGGGGGTGAGGTTTGGTGGGCCTCAGATAGGTTTTTAAATAAAACAAATTGTATTTTGGATGCCCACTGTAATTTGCTGTGAACTCACCTTGAGACTCCATTTAAAAGCATGTATGTAAGTATGTTAACTAGGTAACCCCCCCCCCCCCCCAAAGCTCTACATATATTGCTCACTGTCCTCATCCATCTCCCCCCCCCCCCCCCCCAGGCCATGCTGTACCTGCAGCAGTTCTACGCCATGTTCCTGAAGAGGGCGCTGTACAGCTGGAGGAACTGGAAGGTGATGGTGGCCCAGTTCCTGGTGCCGCTGGTCTTTACCGTGGTGGCCCTGGTGGTGGCGCGCTCGTTCCCTAGCAACCACGCCGCCCCACAGCTGAGGCTGGCCCTCGGCCGCTACGGCGACACCCGGGTCCCCGTGGCGCTGGCGCCCGGCGCCGCCCCGTTGGCCGCCGCACTGGCCCACGCGTACGAGGCACAGCTCGCCGCCCAGACGGGACGGCTGGTCAACATCACAGGTGAGGCTCCCGGGACGCTCCAGGTCCGGGTCCGAGACGGGTCCGGGTCTGAAACGGATCCGTCCCCGGGTCTTAGACGGCTCCGTAAGATGACTCCGTCTCCAGGTCTTAGTCGGCTCCATAAGACGTCCCCGTCTCCAGGTGTTAGACGGCTCCGTATGATGACTCTGTCTCCAGGTCTTAGTCGGCTCTGTCTCCAGGTCTTAGACGGCTCCGTAAGATGACTCTGTCTCCAGGTCTTAGACGGCTCCGTAAGATGGCTCCGTCTCCAGGTCTTAGACGGCTCCGTAAGATGGCTCCGTCTCCAGGTCTTAGACGGCTCCGTAAGACGTCTCCGTCTCCAGGTCTTAGACAGCTCCGTAAGATGGCTCCGTCTCCAGATCTTAGACGGCTCTGTCTCCAGGTCTTAGACGGCTCTGTCTCCCGGTCTTAGACGGCTCCGTCTCCAGGTCTTAGACGGCTCCGTCTCCAGGTCTTAGACGGCTCCGAAGGACGGCTCCGTCTCTAGTGCTGTGTTCCAATATCCATACTATCCGTACTAGAAATCCGTCTCCTGGTCTTAGACGGCTCCAGGTCCAGGTCTTAGACGGCTCCAGGTCAAGGTCTTAGACGGCTCCGTCTCCAGGTCTTAGACGGCTCCAGGTCCAGGTCTTAGACGGCTCCGTCTCCTGGTCTTAGACGGCTCCAGGTCCAGTCCTTAGACGGCTCCAGGTCCAGGTCTTAGACGGCTCCGTCTCCTGGTCTTAGACAGATCCGTCTCAGCCTGTCCGGGATCAATGCTGCTTTATGTTGGCTTTCTTGTCATATTTTAGGACACTTTTCTAACTTTATCTAACATTGTAACATAGACTGGTGTATATATATACAATTATAACATAGACTAGTATATTTAAGGTTATATGGTATAGATTTGACCATAGACTGCTCTACTTATTAGAGCCACTTGTTGTCCATATGGGCCCATCCTAAACTATCATCTAGTAGTTTATCCTAACCTTTAATACAGTAGCCCATCCTAACCTATCATAGTGGCCTATCCTAACCTATAATACAGTAGCCTATCCTAACATATAATACAGTAGCCTATCCTAACCTATAATACAGTAGCCCATCCTAACCTATTATAGTGGCCTATCCTAACCTATAATACAGTAGCCTATCCTAACCTATAATACAGTAGCCCATCCTAACCTATCATAGTGGCCTATCCTAACCTATAATACAGTAGCCTATCCTAACCTATAATACAGTAGCCTATCCTAACCTATAATACAGTAGCCTATCCTAACCTATAATACAGTAGCCTTTCCTAACCTATCGTAGTAGCCTATCCTAAACTATTAACTTACCTTTTCAGACCAGTTTCTCATCGTAACTACATTAGCCGTGTTTAGCGGAAGGTAATGTGTAGCGCTATATAGCCATCAAAGTTTAATTTCAGGCGTGTCAATCAAATGAACATCCGAGTAGGTCTCAGTGAATCATAATCAGTGGGAGAACTTCTCCACAACGGGGAGTAGGATAACCCTCATGTGAACGTGTGAAGTGGAATGGCAGTTCCTGGCTAATTAGAAACACACACAGATTGAAGAACCCTTACCGTGATCCATGATATCTCAACAAGATAATTATGTTAACAATCTGGTAATTGGAATTATTTATGTTTGATTGACAATGCCTACCTTCTCGTTCTTATAAAATCCAGTTATCGTCAAGGTATTTTGGCTCAACTCTCCACCGACTCGAGTGCTCCCCCTAGTGGCTAGTCCTGGAAGCGTTCCCCTTTATTGGAGTTTTAAATCAACAAACACATTTCCCTGAAGTGCCAGAAAATAAGCAGTTTTCTGGTTCCTTTAGGGATGAATAAATTACTAATCAACCCGACTGCCCTGGAGAAATCAACAGATTAACTAATTAGTTATTCACAACGCCGTCCTCACTTATGTTTCCCCTCCAGACTTCACGGACTACATCCTGACCCAGGCCGCCAAAGAGGGCGGGGCCTTCAACGAACGCTGTGTGGTGGGTGCGTCCTTCCGTGGCCGTAGCAACCGCTTCGCGGAGGCCACGGCCTACTTCAACAACGAGGGCTACCACACCCCGGCAACGGCCCTCATGATGGTGGACAACGCGCTGTTCAGGCGGCTGGCCGGCCCCAACGCCTCCATCAGCACCGGGAACCACCCCCTGCCCCGAAACCTGTCGGAGGCCGCCCAGGGCCAGCTCACCGAGTGAGTCGCTCGCTCTCGCTTGCTTGCTCTCTCTCACTCTCTCTCGTTCTCCCTCGCTCGCTCGCCCACGCTCGCTCGTTCTTTCTATCTCTCGCTCTTACGCTCTCTCGCTCTCTCTCTCTCTCTCTGTCTCTGTCTCTGTCTCAGTCTCTCTCTGTCTCTCTCTCCCTCACTCTTCCTCGCCCTCTCTCTCTCTCTCTCGCTCGCTCTCTCTCTCTCTTGCTCTCCAGCACTCGCTCCTTCTTCAGAAGAGTTGTTTAATCATAGATTCATCATGTGTTGCTGGGCGTTTGCTTTCAGAGCTGGAGCTCACCCTACCTTCCAAAGAGGGGGAGAGGATTAGAGATGAGCAATAGGACCTGCCTGTTATGGCTGAGAATTAAAACTGGAATAATATCGATGTGTGCTCATGGGGAATGTGTAAATACTGATTATCTCTATGAGATTTTAGGGGGCTTTGGATTAGGATTTGATCCCAACATTGGTTCAGGTGTGTGTGTGTGTGTGTGTGTGTGTGTGTGTGTGTGTGTGTATTTCTGCGCGTGTGTGCATTTGTAGCTTTTGTATAATGATGCATAATTTTTAATTTTTTCCATAAAAAACATTTTATCTCCAATCCCCCGATGTTATTCGCTGTGGTCCTCTCTCTCATCCCTCCCTCCCTCCCTCCCATCCTCCCCCCCCCCCCCAGGGGTCAGACTGGCTTCGCCATCGCCATCAACCTGATGTACGGCATGGCGTCGCTGTCCAGCACCTTCGCCCTGCTGCTGGTCAGCGAGCGCGCCGTCAAGTCCAAGCACGTGCAGCAGGTCAGCGGCGTCTACCTCTCCAACTTCTGGTTCTCGGCGCTGCTCTGGGACCTCGTCAACTTCCTGCTGCCCTGCCTGCTGATGCTGGTGAGTGGGACGCCGTCTGGGTCTTCATCATCCTCATCCTCATCCTAATCCTCATCCTCATCATCATCATCATCTATTATCATCATCACGTTTACATATACGTTTACATTTAGGGCATACAGCAGACGCTTTTATCCAAAGCGACTTACAATAAGTACATTCAACAGAAGAAATGGAAACAACATTATATCTCTGTCGGTACAGTAAGGATGTTCATAAAACCAAGTGCACTAACAATCACTAGGTTAACCCATTCCCCGTATACAACTGAGATAGCTAGGGTAAGATGCTACACGATGCTAAGTACTATTAGCTCTCTCTAAGTACTATTACTCTCTCTCTCTATTCTGTTTTTTCTCTGTGTTTATCTCTCTCCGTCTCTGTCTCTTGCTCTCATTCTCTCTCTGTTCTTTGTTCTCTCCCCCTCTCTCCCCCTCCCCCTCTCTCCCCTCTCCCCTCTCCCTCTCCCCCTCCCTCTCCTCTCCCCCTCTCTCCCCTCTCTCCCCCTCTCCCTCTCCCCCTCTCCTCTCCCTCTCCCTCCCTCTCCCTCCCCTCCCCCTCCCCCTCTCCCTCTCCCTCCCCCTCTCTCCCCTCTCCCCTCCCTCTCCCTCCCTCTCCCTCTCCCCTCCCCCTCTTCCTCCCCCTCTCTCCCCTCTCCCCTCCCTCTCCCTCCCTCTCCCTCTCCTCTCCCCCTCCCCCTCTTCCTCTCCCTCCCCCTCTCTCCCCTCTCCCCCTCCCTGTCCTCTCCCCCTCTCTCCCCTCCCCCTCTCTCCCCTCCCCCTCTCTCCCCCCTCCCTCCCCCCCTCCCCCATCCCAGGCGGTGTTCCAGGCCTTCGCGGTCCAGGCCTTCGTGGCGGACGACCACCTGGTGGAGGTGCTGCTGGTGCTGCTGCTGTACGGCTGGGCCGTGGTGCCTCTCATGTACCTGCTCAGCTTCCTGTTCTCCACCGCCGCCGCCGCCTACACGCGCCTCACCATCTTCAACGTCATCTCCGGCACCGCCACCTTCCTGTCCGTCAACATCATGAACATCCCCGGTGAGGGCGGGGTCAGGGTGAGGGCGGGGTCAGGGTGAGGGCGGGGTCGAGCTGTAGACGTGGGCGGGGTCAGGGTGTAGATGTGGGCGGGGTCAAGACTTTTTTGAATGGACGACGTCAAGCTACTGATATTAAACGCTCGAAGAACAAATGCATTATTTAGATAAAATTAATATATATAATTAATTAAAAGAGACACATCACATGCCTATATCTATATATATATATATATATATATATATATATATATCTGTCTCTGTTTATCGGTCTCTCTCTCTCTCTCTGCCTCTCTCAAACGGTATGAATGGAAAAACCTCACGATGATGCTGTTGAAAAGTTGCGTTTAGATTTCAAAACGATAGGCTTTTGGTCCCACTCGGTTGTTCATACCAGTTGTTGGTGACTACCGAACGTTTCTCATGTCTCGATGCCTTGCTCTCTGGTTCCAGAGCTGAAGCTCCAGGACCTGTCTCACCTCCTGGACAAGGTGTTCCTGGTGTTCCCCAACTACTGCCTGGGGATGTCCTTCTCCCAGTTCTACCAGAACTACGAGCGCATCACCTTCTGCAAGTCCAACCCGTTCACAGTGGCAATCTGCCAATTCTACAGTGAGTACAGTGATCTACTACAAGCATGGTGTTGTGTTGTTGTTGTTCACATCACAACAGATGTTTTTTTGCAACGATACATACATGCTGTGTATGACCCCTGATTGACGAGTGTCATAGTGTCAGCGTTTCTTAAACATCAGCTGCATTTCGCCGCTTGGCCAGCAGGTGTCGCCACGGTGCAGCTTTGTGTTTTAGTATCGTACTGTAAGTCAGAAGTCATGGCCCATATTGGCGTGTTTCAGACATCATGCTACGTAGCAATAATCGCTCTATCATAGCCTAGCATAGCATTCAGAGCAATGAACGATGAATGCTACGTAGCATGGCATTCATCGCTATGAATTCATTGTAGCATAGCCTTCATCCCTATGAATGCTGTGCTGCGTGGCACTAATCGCTATGTAGCATAGCATCCATCGCTATGAATGCTACGTAGCATTCACTGCTACGTAGCACTGCATTCATTCATGCCGTGCAGCGCAGCGTGGAC